>NW_027527378.1:1482642-1487518 GCF_008692635.1 Crocuta crocuta
TGTAGCTGGTTTTAAAAGCACATGAACAAGATTACTATTGAGACTTCTTTTTGTCTCCTGGTTGCAAACCTCAGTCAGAATTACGGATCTTTTCCAAACTCTTTGTTGTATAAGAGCTTCAGAGAAGCTTTCAAACAAAAGAAAAGTTTCAAAGAAGGTCATTTTAATCTTAAAGTCACATTTCACCACAAGAAACGAAATTAAGAAAACACATTATATGGCATAAAACACGTGAAGTATACATTCTAGCGTCTTTTGTCCCTTGTTCAAATATTTTTACGTTGAAGTCTGTTAAAGTGACATGTTGGGTACAGTTCAGGGCCCCCTTGTTCCAGAGCACTATCACTTTCATCTGTGCCTGGTTTCATTAGAGTTGAGCAAACACAGGAGCAAACAAACAAGGGCCCCAAGATCCAAGAGAAAAATAATAGCAACAACATGAAAACCCACCACCTGTGCATGAGACACGCGATTCATTCAAACTTCCTTCAGTCCAAAAGCCACTCGATGGCTTGGAGATTTTAAGGGGCAACAATGACGAGATCCTTGCCAGATTCAGGTGCCCAAGTCTATAAGAAAATGCATACGTGAACAGAAATCATTCCACATTGCTTAATAGTTTTCTTAATCAACCAGACAATATTGTTGTTAGCCCCCAAGGGGTACTATGGGGCAGTGCATTTTGCAGGTGGCTAAGCTTAATAATAAACAACAGCTTGATAGTAACTTCCAACAAAGAAACCACAGAAAAGGGGGAAAACCCTCTGGAATTTCTTCTTCTAAACACAGACAGGGAGGTAAGCAGCGCAAGTTCAGTGTATGTTTAAGTAGAGTCTAGGTCAATGTCTAGAATATTTACAGGAAAAGACATCTAAATGTTTATGCACTCCAACTTTGGGAATAAGAATGGTTATAAGGTGAATTTCCAACACAGAATCACCTGGGTTATTCAGAGGATCACTATGATAATAAAGTAGTATAGGAAGCACTTTATCAGCAGCTGAAGCTCATAAATAGAACTGTAACATGAAACTTTGCTAAAGCCCAATATGGCCAAAGTTTCAAGGTTTCTACCAAGAGTGGTTTCTACCAAGAGTGGCCAGTGATTGACATACTAACTAGGTAGGGATACAGTTACATTTTAATCTAATAATTTGGAATCCAGCGATTTAGGACAACAGAAGCTTCTTCAGAGGACCGGCAGCTTGGATTTGACTACCAGCAGCTTCACAGGTTCTCCAAACACCACCTGTGTCAATCCAAAAACAAAACCAGATGAGATGAAAGAAGAGACTGCATTGTACCTATTCTCTCTCACTAACGTGATCACTGTCGGGAACTTTCCACCTTCTTGATAATTATATTCTCCTTGGCTCATAGAAACATCTTTCAATGGAAGAGCTACAGCATTTTGGGTAGGACTATATTTGGGTGGCCAATTTTTCTTCGTGTGGGACTGTCCTATAACCTGCAGGATGCTGAATGTCCCAAGCTCTGCGTTCCAAATGGTATTGCTGCCCCTAGCCACCATGACAACAAAAGCCAACACATTTTAAGATTTCACTGCAGAACTTACTTTAAGAAGCCAAATGCAGTCGTAACAAACAACTAACAAAACACATGCTTATTTATGTTTGTTTAAATCCCACTCTTGATTTTAAGCTTTTAATTCAGTTAACATATAGTGTTATATTAGTTTCAAGTGTACAACATAGTGATTCAACAGTTCCATACATCACCAGGTGCTCATCAGAACAAGTGCACTCCTTAATCCCCATACCCTGTTTCCCCCATCCCCCCACCCCTTTCCTCTCTGGTAACCATCAGTTTATTCTCTATAGTTCAGAGCCTGTTCCTTGCTTTGCCCCCCTTTTTTCCCCTCTGTTCATTTGTTTTGTTTCTTGAATTCCACATGTGAATGACACCATTGGTATTTGTCTTCTTCTGAGTTATTTCACTTAGCATAATACTGACACAGTTTGTTCTAAATGTTACCCATCATACATTCCCTTTTATGTGTCAACAGGCCATAAGCCCTTTCCTAAAAACCAAGAGAAGTGAACTTTTTTTTAAAAATAGTTTATTGTCAACTTGGTTTCCATGTAACACCCAGTGCTCATCCCCACAAGGGCCCTCCTCCATGCCCATCACCCCCCTTCCCCTCTCCCCCATCAGTCCTCAGTTTGTTCTCAACATTCAAGAGTCTCTCTTGGTTTACCTCCCTCCCTCTCCCTCCTACTTCCCCCCTTCTTCTCCCCCACGGTCCTCTGTTAAGTTCCTCCTAATCCTCCTATACGTGCAAACGTGTGGAAGCTGTCCTCCTCTGCCTGACTTATTTTGCTCATCAAGATGAAAAGCTTCTGCACGGCAAAGGAAACAATCCATAAAACTTATAGGCAACTGACGGAATGGGAAAGGATAGTAGCAAATGACATATCAAATAAAGGGTTATTATACAAAATCTATAAGGAACTCACCAAACTCCACATCCGAAAAACAAACAACCCAGTAAAAAAATGGGCAGAAGATACGAACAGACACTTCTCCAAAGAGGACATCAAGATGGCCAACAGACACGTGAAACGATGCTCAGTATCCCTCCTCATCAGGGAAATCAAAACCACACTGAGATACCACCTCACCCCGGTCAGAGTGGCTAAAATGAGCAAATCAGAGGACTCTAGATGCTGGCGAGGATGTGGAGAAACGGGCACCCTCCTACACTGATGGTGGGAATGTAAACTGGTGCACCCCTCTGGAAAACAGTGTGGAGGTTCCTCAAAAAATTAATAATAGAACTCCCCTAGGACCCAGCAATAGCACTGCTAGGAATTTACCCAAGGGATCCAGGAGTGTTGATGCATAGGGGCACATGTACCCCAATGTTCATAGCAGCACTCTCAACAATAGCCAAAACATGGAAAGAGCCCAAGTGTCCATCAACGGACGAATGGACCAAGAAGATGTGGTTTATCTATACAATGGAATACTACATGGCAATGAGAAAGAATGAAATCTGGCCATGTGTAGCAACATGGATGGAACTTGAGAATGCACTATCTACAGCTGATAGCTGAGCAAAGGAAGATATATATAAAACATAGCGACCTTGGCCATGTGCCTTCCCCAATCTGTTTCCTCATTTGATTTTATTTATTTAAGTAATCTCTGTACCCAATGTGGGGCTTGACCTCATGACTCCAAGATCAAGAGTCACATGCTCCTCCAACTGAGCCACCCAGGTGCCCCAAAATAGGCTTTATTTTTTTTTTAGTAGGCTCTATGTGCAAGGTGAGGCTTGAACTCACAACACCATGATCAACAGTTGTGTGCTCTCCTGACTGAGCCAGCCAGTCAGCCTGTTTTTCTTCATTTGAGAAACAAAGATTGGACTAAGTCTTATCAGGCATGGAAGCTGTGTTATAGGAGTGGAGCATCATAAGAAATGAAATGAGAGAATGTTGAAAATATAAAAATGTTTTTAAGAGTCTAAAATGGGATGACAATTGGAATTAAGTTATGAAAGGATTTGATGATAGATTCTAATTATGTTTTCATAATTCAAAAACAAGCCCCAAACTGAAGTCCAACATGAGGTTTGTATAACTAAATCACACAAATGCAGTGTGTTTATAACCCACTTTGCCAAAAAAAAAAAAAAAAAAAGGCCAAAAGTGGGGAAAAAAAGCTTCAGGACACAAACTTCAGCCCTCCATCTCCCCACTCCTCCAGTGTGATCCAAGAACAGATGTCTGCTTAAAGGATTCCAGAATGGGTCAAGAGAATAGCAAATCATTTGACTCAATGCTCATTGCTGTACATGAATGACTGTAGATAGAATGTGGAATGTCATCAAGTAAAACTAGGGGAGAAATTCATTTTATTAATACCACCTTGCACCACTATTACAGCAGTATTCTCTCTGCCTTTAAAAAAGGTGCTACTAGAGATAGATGGCTGGTCAAGCTTGTAGCAGTGATTTTCAACACACACACACATCCACACACCCCCGACAGTAGGGCAGGCATGGCGGGGTGTGGCAATGAAGGCTCTCACACAAAGGATTTACTTGACATTCACCTCAATTACTGTGTGTGCACTGTAGTATATACCATATACAGGTTTCCTCCCATCTGAAAGAATGTTCCTATGAAACCTTTTGTAAGCAGAAATGCCACAAGATGAAGAAGCAATTAACAGTAACTTATATGGAAAAAATTTTGACTGTTCCCAGACCCCCAAAATAACCTCTTAGGCTTTTTCTTGTACCTTAGGACACATCTTGCTGATGGATGTGCAAAATAAAATGAGATAAAGCACCGATGCTCTCAGACACAGCGCAAAGCTATGGGCGCTGAAGGCTGAGTGCAGTTCTCAGGAAGGAATCTGACAGAGCCACTGTCCCCGCTCAGAATGCATGCTGCCTATAGACATCTTGCTCCAAGATAAACGCTGAATGCTATTTTTGCATTTTGTCTTTTACTGTAAAGAGAAAACCCTCTTTGCATTACTTGCAGTTAATGTAAACAGGTAGTAATGCAGGTCTTTCATAAACTACATTTGGCATAACGTGAAGCTTTCAAAAATGAGTGATACCTGTATTCACATTCGCGTTTGTATTTTTCAAATAAAACTGACCATGCAGGAGACTGAGTGATGTTTATCCCATCTTTACAAACCCCAGTTGGCGAAGTATAAATTTAGACTCTAATCAAAGTAGTGTACTGTACCTTTCATTAAAGAGATGTATTTGTCAACAGAAGGTGTTCAGAGTATTTTCTTGGCCAGGACTGTTAAATCCTTCAATCAAGTTTTTGTTACAGTCATCCAGACTGAGATTTTCACTGGATCGCTTGGGGTACATGGGTGGGCCGGT
>NW_027527378.1:1487586-1501624 GCF_008692635.1 Crocuta crocuta
AAGTGCTCGGGCGTTACCAGTTCCATTTTGGTCCAGAGACATCCCAGGAATCATTTCACTTACAGGTGAAAATTCTGGGATGGAGATAAGCTCTTCTTTTGAAACAGGACTGAGATGGGGGGAAGGGAGGGACAGTAAAGGAGGAAGGCAAAGAAAAATGTGACAATTAATTCTCTTTATATATTCTGTTATACTACTTTTCGAGAGAAGATCGATTTAGAGCCAAGGCTGGTGAGAAANAGAGAGAGAAGCCCCCTCGCCCCACCTCCCCACCAAGGGAAAACAAGGGAAGTGGACTGGGCAGGACTGTGAAGGCCAAGTTCACACTGCCTACAGGAAGAAAGAAAATAAAAATTACAGGCACCAGCACTCTACTGCAGAGAAGTCAACCACTTCCAAAACCTTCAAAATGGGAAACCCAAACAGAAAGCAAATGCTAGAAGTTAAAACTGAGCCGAGGAAGGGCCCTAATCAGCACCGAGGCTTCTGGGTGCTGCTTCTCTTTAAGCAGTGCCACCTTGGTCGAGCTGTTTTTTCTCTTCGGCAGCCACAGTTTCTTCTGCTGTACGAGATGAACAATCATTTCTCCCTACCAGGGCTCCTGTGAGCATGGCGTGATCATACTGAGGAAGTCCCTGCAGCCTGTAGTAAATGTTCAGTTTAGGTGGGGGCCATTGTTAACAAGGACCCTGCCATCCACCCAATCACCTGCAGAGCAAGTCTCTCCCGTGCTTCCTCTCTAAAGTGAGGCCTCACTCCACCCTGACTTATCTAGCTCCTATCCAGTGTGTGTGGCTCTGTCTGTCTTCAATCTAGAGATGGAAGAAGGAGTTTCATAGCCGTGTCAACCAAAGGCCCAGCTCAGATGAGGTGGGTCGGGATGTGAGGTCCTGACACTGGGAGTCTTTCTTAATAACCAGAGTAAGGTTGCTGCCAAGTTCATCTGTTCTTTTCTTCCTTGATAAGATCTGAGAGAAGAATCTACAAAACCCAGTTGAACTGAAAAAACTGAGAAAATCCATTTCCCTCACACTCAGCTGAGTGTGAAGAGGCAGTAGAAGATCTAACACCATGTGTGGTGGCTGGAGCCTGGACAAACTGCCCCGTTAGCAGAAGCACCCACCCTGTTTCCACTTTGCCTCACCTCCATTCCCTGGGCTTAAACAGCTGGTCAGATGGTGAGGAGGAGAAAATGCTACAAGCTTGGATGCAACCTCCAGGAGTCACCTGTCTCTAAATGCAGGGGTGGCCACAGGAGAATGTGGAATATACTCTGAGCCCCTTCACTTTTTGAACCCTGGCTGATGCTGTGTCTTATCCCCTTCCCCCCACACAGAGACACAATGAGTAAGTAGAGATAGGCTCAACATGGGGTCGGGGGAGAGATGCTGTGTTCATGTTTACGATGCCTCTGCTGTTTCATCCTAGGGCGTGAGGAGATAGACAGCGATGGAGACCAGGGTTGTCTCCATAGAATTTGCTCTACTGGTGATGGGGTGCTGGACCCTGGGTTTTCACATAACTGGCTCAAGGCCACAGTGCACAAGTTGGGACATTTACAATCACTGTGCCCTAGGAAAGACTCTCCTCCCTAGACCCCACTCCCACAGATAAAGCTGAGAATCCACAGCCAAGGAGAGAAGGTTAAGCTCTGGCCACCTGGAGCTCTGACAGAACTTTCCAAACACTGTCATTGCCTCCTGACTCAGACAGCTGCCCCCACTCCAACTGCCCTGCCCAAGGCTCTCTGTTTCAGTGTCTCTGCCCCAACCATATGCTAACTGAATTCACCTTTTGTCTGGGATCAATTTGCCAGGTGAATTCCTTAAGATTTTAGTATCTGAAAGCAGATTAGATATTTTATCAAGTCTCCAGTGACAAGTCTACTTAAACATAAGACACCAGACACAGTGAGTCCTGGTGATGCCCCACTCAGGTCCCCTTTATGTGTAGGCGCATCCATCTGCCAGCTGCCCAGACAGCCGGCTGCTAATAGCCCATAGCTGCCACACTTTCTCTGGATAGCAGCCTCTGGCTGACAGGAATCCTATGACCGCAGAAGTTATATCTGCAGTTCCCACCTTGGGTGACCACACTCAACTGCTGATGGTAGAGTGGCCCGAAGGCTGCCTCCCTGAATCAGATCACTCTCTGGCAGAAATTCATCCTCCAGAGCTCCCATAGGATCAGCTGAAACAGAGTCCTTGCTTAGTGATTTTCCCCTGCCCCATCCTCCATCCCACCCTCCACTTGCTCGTGAGAGCTCTTTCCCGATAAATTCCGTGCCTCAGAATACCTGTCTCAGGCTCTACTTCTAAAGAACCTGACCCACGACACTAATATACCACTGACAGCTTTCCTAAATGGTAATCAAACCTACTTTAGGTGATTTAGGTTTGTAAAAGATGAAAAAAAAATCAACAGAGGCAGTGGAGTTGTTTGGAGAAGAGATGAGGTTCACAGGCAAAATAAATCAGCTTACCTCACATCCATAGACTGAACTTCTTCAGTTGAGTCATCCAGACTGTTCGATTTCCCATCAAGGGTGTCCAGATGAACAAGTCCTCCAACTGGTTTAAGCCCATTAGAGAAAATGTCTCGAGGAAAAGTTTCTGGGGCAGTACGCCCCACACCATTAACTTCCTGGCAGGTGTTCAGCCCATTTATTTCTGATTGAGAACACAAAGTCATTCTGTTAATCATAAAATACCAGAACAATGAAATAACAGGAGAAATATATATTGAGGCAACTCATTTAATCCTCTGCTTTGTCAACAGTGCAACATCCTCTTGCAAAAAGAACCCCATGTCAACAGCTTCACACAGAGAAAAGAAGACAAATGACATCGTCGGTGTCCGTGCAGGGCTCGTGACCCACCCAGGAGGCTTGGTGTCATATACTGTGCAGGTCCCCAGGCTCTGTGTAGCATTTTCTTGAGCATCAAGGCAAAGAAGAAATGTAGAATGCCTTTGAGATGGACAGGTCTTTCTGACTTTGGCTGCCATGATATACTCACATCTAAAGGAGGGGTTTTCTTTGAGAAACAGACAGAGAGAAAGAGAGACAGAGAGACACACAGAGAGAATGAATCCCAAGCAAGCTCCACACTCAGTACAGAGCATGATGTGGGGCTTGATCCCACAACACTGGATCATGACTTGAGCCTGAATCAAGAATTGGTCAGTCAACCAACGGAGCCACCCAGGCGCCCCTCACATCTAAGGAGTTTTAAGTATACACGAAAGAGAAGAGCTGGACCAGCCAGAAGTCTGGAAGACAGGAGAAACCACTGTAGAATAGCAAAGTTGGTTCTGAATAGAACCTGATCAGCTGTTAAGCTCCCTGGAAAGGAGCATGGGACAGCAGGTGGCTGGCTTCCTGTGCTGGGACTATTAGAATTACCGAGGACCCCAGAGCTTTCTGAATGGACCTGACAGACCTGTACTGGAGATGGGGACTCCCCCAAGAGGAAAACTACACAAGCCCTTACAGGAATAATGCTCTTAAGACTCATGGGTGCTCATCCCTGCAGGAAGTGCTTTGAGCCCTCACCTGCTGAAAGGAAGAACCCAAAGACCAATCCTCACACTCACCTATTTTGTTCGGGACAACTGGTTTTGTCTTATTTTCCACACACACAGGCAACTGAAGCTCTACTTTTGGGTCTTCTTTCTGAAAACAAACAGAGGGAAGGATGACTTTACATAGAAAAACAAGTGCTTTTGAAAAGCATCAAAGGGGGCCAGGCGCGTCTGACTTCGGCTCAGGTCATGGTCTCGTGGTTCGTGGGTTCGAGTCCTGCGTCAGGCTCTGTGCTGCCAGCCAGCTCAGAGCCTGGAGTCCGTTTCAGATTCTGTGTCTCCCTCTCTCTCTGACCCTCCCGTGCTCACGCTGTCTCTCTCTCAGAAATAAATAAAACATTTAAAAAAGTTTTTAATTTAAAAAAGAAAAGCATCAAAGGATATTTGGAACTTAGCTGAACCATCTGCCTATTCCATGGTTTTGAATCTTCTGAGCTTATTACAAATCAGCTGTGTTTCCCTTATCAATATGCCACCATTTTCTTTTTTATTCATGGACTACTGTGTCTCCTTCTGCATCTACACCCCCACTTCTCAGAGCAAATTTTTTATTACTACCCTGTCTCTGAAACTCCTCTCTTAGACTCCTCTTTCTATCCAGTATATGTGCTGCCACAGTGAGCACCCCTCTTTCCATCCAAGTACCTATAGCCTCCTTAGTCCAGCCAGGAACAAAGCAAGAAGAGTTCAGTTTTTTCTGGCTATTCCTCTCCAAGACCTACAATTCCACTGAACATACTGTGCCATTCTTTTCTCTTCAGTCCATAAATTATCAAAATGGTGCTGTGAACACCTACCTTCACTTCTGGAGACACATCAGTCTTCCTTGTTCTCTTCATGATTTCATCTATTCTCTGAAAACCAAAAAGAACCAGGTAAGAGGACTTCAATACCAAATAAACATAAAAGCAGCTGGGTCTATATGCAATTTTACATGTCTCAGAAAACTCCTAAGAGAGACATGTCAGCAGAGGATAATGAGTACAGAAAGGTTTTCCATTGGTTTTGCAGATATACACCTCTGCCCTATGAACAAGGTCAAATGCTTGAAAAGTAAACTAGTATCTGGAATCAACATTCAGTTTATATACCTAATCTTTTCCCTTCCTCTCCTTAGATTACCTAAAAATTACAAATCACCACNAGCAGGGGAGGGTCCAAGAGAGAGGGAGGTACAGAATCTGAAACAGGCTCCAGGCTCTGAGCTAGCTGTAAGCACAGAGCCCAACACGGGGCTCTAACCCATGAACTGTGAGATCATGACCTGAGCCGAGGTAGGACACTCAACCAACTGAGCCCACCCAGGCGCTCCACCACCTGCCATTCTAGATAGAGGGCCACCCTAGAGAAAGTGAGGCTGAGGTGCAGTCAGGAGGGGAGGCCAGAAACTGGTCTCCTAGCTCCCATGCCTAATTCAGTACAAAGCTTAGGCTGGATCTAGGACACCATGGGAATGGAGCTTCATAATCAACCTCCTTAAACCCAACTTTATCCCTAATTACATTAAATGTAAATGGGCAAAAGCACCTCAATGAAAAGACAAAGACTATCAAACTGGAGTGAAATAACAAGTCCTAACTATATGCTGTTTATAAGAGACATACTTATAAGGATACACATAGGTTCAAAGTAAAAGGATGGAAAAATATTTACCATGCAGTGATCATAAAAAGGCTGACAAAGTGAAAAAAATCTGACAAAGTGAAAAAAATCTGACAAAGTGGACTTTAGGAAAATTATTAATGGAGATAAAGATCTATTAATGATAAAGGGCTCAATTTAACAGGAGAATTTAATAATCTGAAATATGCATTCACCTAACAGTAGAGCTTCAAAACATTTAAAATAAAAGTTGATTGAACTGGAAGGAGAAATGGATAAATCCATAATCACAGAGAGAGCTTTTTAACACTCTTCTCTCAGTTATTAAGAGAACAAGATGATAGAAAACCAACAAAGATAGAGAAGATTTGAACAGCACTATCAATAAACTTGACCTCATTAGACAATTCTAAAATCACTCTACCCAACAACTGCAGAACAGAACTGGATTGATTTCCTGTTCCTGCCTCACCTTAACTCCTCCTGATCCTTAGCCCTTACCTTCTTCCTCTCCAGTCGCTCCTGCTCAATCTGCAGCATGATCTGTTCTCTTTCTAGACGCATCTGTTTAGCTGCCTCCTGAGCCTTTGCTTCTGCTGCTTCCTTCTGACAGAAATAGGTAAACCTTCTGAGAAAATACTGTAGTGGGATTCCTTGGGATATGCATATGTTCTTCTACCTTATCATCTATATCAGAGTAGATGTTGTTCCAATATTCAGTGTGGATTTACACAGCCTGCTCTATGATATAATAGACACGGCTGGGCTTCACTCATATACCCTGGGTCCACCATGCAAATTACCTGCAGAAGTTCCTATACTGCCTGTCAAGGTCTTTCTGTGTCTGAGGGCAGTCTCTGGCCATGTGCACATGGCCAGGAGTTTCAGAAAGTTAATTCCCCAAGGAATGACCTTCAACCATGAGAGACAGAAGTTGGCAGATAAATAATCCAGTTTCCTCACCCCTCAGAGAGACAATTCTAAGGCATATTCCACAGTTTCTCAGAGAGTCCCAAAGGGACTAACTCCCAGTGGTCCACAGTAAGCCACTCGTCGGTGCACTTGTACTGGCTTTCCTCTCACTCTCCTATCAGCTTCCTGGGATCTTCTCCCAAATAAACTACTGGCACCCAAAATCTCATCCCAGGGTCTGCCATCCGGGGAATGTGAACTGACATAGAGCAAACATTACAAACTTCGCTTTTATTGCTCAAAGTAACTCATATTCAATAACCAGCCCAGTTAGTTTAAGAAAAAACTTCAAGTAAACATTACAAGTCATTCAAATTTAACTAATTTTACCATATATTAACTAAGGCTCTTAAGAAGAGTCCATATGAAGACTTATACCGTACCTGCTTTTCAATCATGGCTTTTTCTTGCTTTTCTTTTTCTTGTTTTTCCTTTTCTTGTTCTTCTTTTAACAACAGCTCCTCCTTGGCCTTCCTCTTGGCCTCCTCTTCTGCCTTTCTTTTTTCCTCCTCCTCCTGCCGTTTCTTTTCCTCTTCCTGCTTACGAGCTTCCTCTTCTAGGTGAAGTCTTTCCTCCTCTGCCTTTTTTTTCAATTCCTCTCTCTCCAGCCTTTTGAGGACATAACTGTCGTTAGTAGATAATGACATGCTCAAAAGGCAAACTGCCAAAGAACTGTGTGCTGACAGGAGAGCGTAATGCATGACACACAGACATGTGCACTTGAATTAGTGTGTATCTGAATTAGTATTCACTCAAAAAACTGACTCATCTTTCCCGGAAAGCCACTTCAGCTCATACATTAAAAAACTTAACCAGGGTTGACTTTAAATTCTGTTATACAAAGAGTAACAATGTATTGATTTGAAACATACCATAATGAAGACATAAATGTTCCCCAGTAAATGCACAAATGACCACAGCCCCACCATTCTAACGTAATGACAATTCTTTGAAAACCTAAGTGAAATTAATATTTAAGCCTAATTGCAGCTGGAAAAAAACTAGAAACTTCACAATGGCTACAACTGTGCCAGTTGGGAATTTAAAGAGCAGTGACTGTGTGCTCAAAAAGTTTACTTTGGGCTTTAATTGTTGTGTGACTTCTGAAGCAGCAAGTGGAAGAAAGTGTTCAACAGAACCCTTATATTTAATATAGTCATTAAAATATCTATTTCTCATTTGTTTTACCAATATTTAAAAATCTCTTTTAGCTTTTATTCTTTGCTGTATGAAAATTAAAGGACATTACACATTTTTCATCCACAGATGAACAGTTGATGATGTAATGCTAAAGAACTCCAAGCAGTGAGGGAAAACCCTATAAAGTCTAAGCAGTTGTTTTTACATTTCTAACATTCCTGCTCACAGGTGCGTCACTTTCCTCATCTATGAAAAAGTCTAAGTAATAATACTCGTCTTGCAGTGTGTTACTCAATGACACTGTGAGATATGGGTAAGATCACGACTGCACCTGACTGTACCACTCATTGTGTGACTCTCAACATTTCTGATGCCCATTTAAAAAAATGGGAATGGCTATACTACAGGGTCCATGACATCACTGTGAGAACTAAATGAGATAGTGTAAGGGAAGCACTTAGCACAATGACTGGCCCTAAGAAGATTCTCAGATGCTTGCCCTTGTAAGCACATCTATAAATCTGTACGTTTTTCAGAAGTCACCTTTACACAAAAGCAGGTATCACTAACTTACTGGGGTGCTATTACATTTTTATAAAAAGAACAGGACTTAGAAAAATACTTCTATCCTGCAGGAACTGTGAAGGCAATTAGCCTATATGTCACCAAAGAAATGTTTAAATTTTTTAACGTTTATTTAGTTTTGAGAGAGAGAGTGAGGATGAATGGGGGAGAGGCAGAGAGAGGGAGACAAAGGATCCAAAACAGGCTCTGCACTGTGATCACAGAACCCAATGCAGGGCTAGAACTCAGGAACCTTGAGATCATGACCTGAGCCAAAATCAAGAGTCAGTTGCTTAACTGACTGAGCCACCCAGGTGCCCACCCCCCCCCCCCGCAAAGANCATTTTAAAATGTAAAGACATACTTACAGACATTAGTCCACAACTATAATAGTATGTAACATATTCTATGTTTGCAAAGACTGCGATGCCTAAAAGCACTGCTGGAACAACTGAAATCATTAACAAATATTCTGGGGAACTCTGGACAAGAGCATTACGGGGCCTAATCAGAAAGAAACTCCAGTTCTTATATTCCTCAATGAAAGACTAAGTATGTCTAACACAAGATTATCGAAATGGATGTGTCAAAAACAAAGTTTATCCAAAGATAAAACAGGACACTGTTTTAGTTCTTAACACTCACTTGACGAGATGGTTTTGACTGTCCCCAAGAAGCTAATACACAAAGGATGCACTGTGTATGAATTAATGCACAAGCTACTTCATCTTTATCTTCGGGATCTGAAGAGCCATTCGGTTTCTTCCGTTTCACCCTGAGGACTTCAGAGGTGCCCAGTGCACATACACACACAGTAAGTAACACATCCTCTTGGCCCCGAAGTCTCCATCACCCTTATCATGGTGCACAACACATTCCTCCTCCCCACAGGCCCATTAGCCCCTGCTTGTTCCTCCTGTTCCAGACAAAATACCCTTCAACCAAACTCTGCTTCCCCCAAAGTAGGTTAAAACTAGCCTCCTGTGTGAAACTGAGTCGCTCAATATCGTTTCCAAGGATGAATATTCTTTCTCTACCTGCTGAAGAAACCAGAAAGCATGGATTTGGTCATTTCTCTACATTCCCACTGCTGCAGGCTGCCCCACCCCCTTGCCCTTGCCATGTTTACCAAGTTCCCTCTGGAGTTCACAAGACCCGTATGCAGCTTTGCCACCCCTGTGTTGTTATTCCTATCACCTGCTCCAAAGCCATCCCCCCTTCCTTGCCAGGGAGATAGTACCAAAAACCTACGCATCATGGTCATCATTCAACATTTAGCAGATGCATCCTTTATCCCGGTCATTGGCCGCTGGTGAGGGTTTCACACCACATCCCTGACACATGCTCAGCCTTAAACTACTCAATCTGTGGACAAGGATGTGGGCTTCACTATTCTCTTCCTTGGGTGCTTGAGGGTTTTCTTTAAAAAAAAAAAAAACAAAAATCTTCATCATCCACATCTTGAACTCCCCCTTCCTTAATCTGCCCTCACCCCGTCCTTCAGCACCTTCTCTCCTGACCCGTCCCACGGAGCGCTGTGTGGTCACTTGCATCTGTTGCCTCTTCTCTCTCAGTGCCCCCAGGGCCTCCAACCTCCTCCCGAGCATCGTGGGGCTGGCATGGAGGCCACACTGCTGCCCAATTCCCAACCTGGGTGGCCTCCACCACCACCTGCACCCCTCCTAGGCTGCCAGTATTCATAAGAGTAAGGCCCACACAAGGCTGACTGGTCAGCTAGTCCTGGCCTCAGCTGCCACTCCAGCCTTTTATCCTCATTTCTCGGAGCCTCATGGAAACAGTCCAAACCTCTACCTTTTCTCAGTCTTCAACATCCTCCTTAGTTGATGGCATCACCAACCACTTTTCAGACAAGACGGGGGCCACCTGCTCTGGGGTTCCTGGTCTCCTCTCCTCTGTGGCACTACTGCTCAGAAAATTTCCCCTTTCTTCCTCTGCTTAGATGTGAAAGACTGTAAATGCCACCACTTGTGCTATGAATCCCCCGGCCTCCCGCACCTGTGGTCCTCCTCCCACTATCCCCTCTCTTCCTTTCTTCAGCTCCCCCTCAAACACGTGCTTTTCCATGGCCGGCAAACACTCAGGTCTCAGGCATCCCAAACAACTCTCCTCAGCCCCCTCCACCTTCTGCCCCAGCCTCCTAACATGCCACTGATGTTCAGGGCCTCTGCCCTCTCACCTCCAAGCCGGCTCAGGTCTCTGCCCTTCTCCACAGTTTCCTTCCAAAACCTCAGCTCGTCTTCTAACCCTGAGACCAACAGCCTTTCCTCCGTCTTAACATATCTTGCAGCTACACACAGCATTAAATGTCCCTCCTGCGAGGACTTTGCCACAGCCCTGCATGTGTGAGGCTGCGTCGCCCCAGCTCTCCCTTTCTGCTCGACTGCTGGAGTATCCCATCACCACTGTGCTCCAGCCCCAGGCTGTCTGGTACTTTCCTTTCTCGCTATCCACATGGTGCTATGCAAAGCTTCCTATTTTGGCTAAAGAGAAGAAAACTGGTTTGGTGTCAAGTGTACTGCTCTCATTTTTACCTACGCCCCAGGCATTGACTCCATTTCTCATCATGTGGATATTTCACAGGCACTTTAAACTTGATTTATATAAAATCAAATGGATAGGGGCACTTGGGTGGCTTAGTTGGTTAAGCATCTGACTCGTGATTTTGACTCAGGTCATGATCTCACAGTTCGTGAGATGGAGCCCCGAGTCAGGCGCTGTGCTCACAGCACGGAGCCTGCTTGGGATTCTCTCTCTCCCTCACTCTCATGTGCATAGGTTCACTCTCTCTCTCTCAAAATAAATAAGGAAACTGGGGCGCCTGGGTGGCTTAGTCGGTTAAGCATCCGACTTTCGCTTAGGTCATGATCTCNATTCTCCTAAGTCTTTAGAATCAAACCCTGGCATCGACTTTGAATCAGCCTGTTTCTGTTGATTTGTGAAAGTCTGCAGACTACAGCTGGACCACGTCTTAGATTCACACGCACTGTTCCAGGTCTATCTTCAACATACTGCATTAGCCCTTGCCTTCTCTTAAGCTGTGCCTGCAGTGGCTGCTTAGGTGGGCCTCTTTCTCCTTGTCTGCTTTTCTCATACATCTACTGAGTGGCAGTACCAGTGAAGACTGCACCCCAGTCTTTTAAACGTGCACATTAGGGGGAAGCAGGCCTATGAACAGAGAAGGCAATGTTAGTCAGCTGAACAGCTGGGCTCAGGAAGGGGAAAGAGTAGGTGAGTTCAGTTCTCTCCCAGGTGCAGGCCAGAAAGGCTACAGAGAGGGAGCAAGGCTTGACCTAGGTCTGGACAAAGGAAGATGTGTCCGGTGAGAAGCAGCAGGGGTCCATGTGGGGCAGAGTAAAAGCAGAGATGTGGAGGTGTGGCACCATGTGATCAGGGCATGACAGCGAGCTCTGCAGGCTGGTACCCAGGGACAGGTGGTGGCAGGTCACAGCCCTGAAGGCCTCCTGATGGGTTTAGATGGCTTATGTAGGCAGAGAATTCCTAGTTTATTAAAGGATGGGAGCAGGACAATGACACTTATTTGAAAGTCACTGGGGACCCAGTGTAGACAGTGGACAAAGTCCTGCACTGAGTAGAGAGGCCAGCTAGGATGCCACAGACATAGTCCAGATGAGAGCTTGTTTGGAGGTTCTAGCAGGGGAGCGCAGCTACTCATATACCCTTGACTGAGGAACGGTCCTCCTCTAGCGGGGAAGGTCGTCCTCTTCGACCGAGTGCGCAGCTTCGGGAGGGACGCACATGGAGCGGTGAGGGGGGAAGGGGACACCCGCCTAGCCAGCCAGATCAGCCGAATCAACCCTGGCGATCAATGGGGTGACAGATGTCGCAGCCAGATCGCCCTCACATCCAGACACAGTCCATATGAGAGACAACAGGGGCCAGAGCTCAGAGGAGAGGAATGGCTGGAGGGAAAGAGAAGAGAGAGACGCCAAAGAGGCAGCCCAGACAGACCTGACAAGTGGCCTTTTGACAAGGTCAGAAGACCTGACATTTGAAAACAAGGAGGAAGGGGAGGGAGCAGTTGAGAGCTGACGCTGAGACTTCTGATTTGGGTGCCTGGAGAAATGGGAGCACAGAGCTTGTGAAAGGAAAAGGAACTATGGGGAAAAGATCATAAGGTCTATTCTGCACATGCTGAATTTGAGATGCATATGGGACATACTCAAATGAAAGTATAAAGCAGTTGGGATATGGTCTCTAGGTTCTAGGCCACTGCTATCCAAGAGAACTTTCTGTGATGAAGGAAACGTTCTAGAGATTGGTGCTATCCAGTACGGTAGCTAGTAGCCGTGTAGCTATTGAGCACTTGAAATCTGGCTACTACACCCAAAGAGCTGAATTTTATTTCATTTTAGTGAATTTACATTTTTGGTAGCCACATGGGACTAGAGGCTATCATAGTGGACAGTACAACCCTAGCATGAGACTGGGCCGTAGGCATGGATTCAGAGGTCACCAGTGTTTATGCGTTAATTTAGAGCCTCTCTTGTACCAGGAAGGACTGAGGTTTACAAAACAAGAGGAAACTAGCTTCAGAAACAGATGGTAAATGAGGCAAAGGGAAAATGAGGATAGAAGGGGAGATAAGGACAGGGTTGGTTTAGCACACCAAACGCTCACCATGAAACTGCTGTGTCAAATGGGAACTGAGGAGAATGGCTGAAAAGGCAGGAGGACCACTGCTCAGGGAGGGCTTGTCAGGTGAAGCTGGCCAAGGACTGAGGGCTGGGAGCCCCGGCAACATGTGAGGGGATGAGGGGCAGACAGAGGAGAAGGAGAGGCCAAAGAAGCATGGGCAAGCTTGACAAGGTCAAAGTCAACAAAGAAATGGATTAGGAGTCTGGCAATTAGGAGGAATGGGGAGTATGAGGTCTGAACAGGAGTTGAGGAAATACAGAAAGGAAGTATGATCAGTTCTTTCAGGAGCTGGGCTGTGCACGAAATGTGAGAGAGAAAGAGAGGGTGATCGTTGGTAAAGAACTTCATCTTCCTAAGCATATAGCCACAAATATGTTACTTACCTGCTCAGAACTTGCAATCACCAAGGCCTGTCATTTGAGGTCCTGAGATTCATCTTTACCTCCTGTGACCTCCCTTTACACATCTTACGGTCCACTTAAACTAGCCCAAACACACCACTTAACAAAAAGATCTGTCACTGTTGACCACAAGGGTGGAGGCAGAAAAATCATCAGAGAAGTATAGAATTTGAAGAAGAGACAAGTAAGACCTATCCCTCACCCTTAAAAAAATCAGCAAACCTGTAATTATAAAGACCACAAAAGATTTTCCAAGGTCACTTAAGGATCAAGGCTCTATTATGTATCACTCCGAATTCAGTACCAGTGTTGAAGTGCTGCAGCATGGCTTGCTTCCTGTCAACTTAATTCTCTAAACCATACCGCACTGTACTGTGATTATCCTGAAAGCTTCCTTATCAATTTAATGATAAAATCTACCTTGTCCTCCAACATGCATTCTTCTCTGAACACAAAGATCAGAAAATCCAGAACTGTCTGTACTTTGACCAAGTGCCCTGGTACTAACAACACAGTGGTTCTCACACTTTGGTGAGCTACTGAAACAGGACGGGGCCTAGGCCTGTGTGTTTTCACTGCCTTCCCTGAATGGTTTTGACATCCCCCCCAAATTTAGGGACCACTGCCATGATGTCTTCTGTCATGCTCCAGGACTGGAGTCCCTGTACTTCTTGGTTTGTGGATAATGATGTCACTTTCCACCCCATCTAGGGGCCTCTGCTCCAACCCTCCTCCTTCTCACCTGGGGGTGAAAGTTAGGATAATTTAAGGAAACAAACATGATTTGGGCAGCAAAATCAAGATCTCTATATCTGGAACCTCCTGTCTTCAAGGAGAACCACATTTCATGAACAAAGCTCAAACTCCCTTGATGTTCTCTGAGGTCTGGCTGGTTCTAGAGTCTAAGAGGAGAATGGGAAGCCACTGGTAACATTTCAATCTGGGAATTAGGAGTTTCCAGGTAGTCTTAAAAGAGCAAAGTTCCATTACTGTTAATTACATCTAGTAGAAGCAGCGGTCTCCTGAACACCTGCCATGCAGACCTACTTTCTGCTGATCTTTCATCAATACCCAAACTCTAGAAACAAAGGTGAGTTTAT
>NW_027527378.1:1502888-1504523 GCF_008692635.1 Crocuta crocuta
ACCACAGCCTTTTTTTTTTTTTTTAATTTGAGAGAGAGGAAGAGAGCATGAGAGAGTGTGTGTGCATGAGCAGAGAAGAGGGACAGAGGAAGAGAGAGAGAATCCCAAGCAGGCTCCATGCTCACCATTGACACAGGGCTCGATCCCATGACTCTGGGATCATGACCTGAGCTGAAGTCAAAAGTAGGACGCTCAACCAACTGAGCCATCCAGGTGCTCTTCTACCCACAGCCTTTTACAAGAGACGGCTATGAAGCTCTGAGCAGCCCTGTACCTGTCCTGTTCTTCCTTCTCCAGCCGTTCCTGCTCCTCCTGCTCCTTCTGCAACCGGGCCTGTCGTCTCTTTTCAGCCAGGATCTTCGCAGCCTCTCCTGCATCAGTGGTGCCTGCCGTGGGCTTCCCTGATGCTGCAATAGAGGAAAAGATCATGGGAAATGAAACAGTGATGGCACTAACATGAGTAAAATGCCAGTTGGAAACAAAAAATCCAACTCACTGGGTCATGGGAAATGCTGCCGGGACAAGCACAATTAGCCACCAACAAGCTGCAATGGGCTGTCTATGACCGTGAATGCATCTCCCAGTGGAGGGTAGTGGAAAGGTGAGGAGGAGAGACTTGGTGGCTAGCACAACCCACAGGAGCCAGCACCGCAGTGCACCTCTGGGCGAACCTACTGCAGCTAGCGTAGAAGCTCAGAGGACTGAAGGGAGACCTTCTCTGCGTAGAGTGCTGATGCTGGTTGGATGCAGCTCTACACCCCCATGAGCTTCCAAAGCCATGACCGGTGTCAGTCCCTCTTCCAGGGGACCCATAGGAGACCAAGGGCAAGGACTCAAGGGCAACGTGCAAGCCAGAGTAAATAGCACAAGGGCATGAAGTTGTCCCAGAGAAACATTTCCTTCCCTCCCTCCTTGCCCCAAACATGAGACTCCCATATGGATCCGGGCAGAGAGAGAACCAGCTTGGAAAAGCCAAGCCAGGGGCAGCGCCAACAAGAAAGGCCTACCTCCACTGCCCTCGACCTTCCCTCCTGAGGCCAAATGCTTCTCTGTGACATGCTTGTCCACCACGTGCTTCTCTGGGGCGTCCTCTCCATGCAGGCCAGCTGCCTGCTGAGCCAGGGCACCCTCCCTTTCCTTATTGCTCTTCTCTTTCTCTGCTTTCCTCTTGGGTGTTTCCTGGCTGGGAAAGTTGGGAGAGCGGTACTTCACAGGCGACCCTGGGTATGGTGGCTTCATATTCTTTGGAGACTGTGGATATGCTTTCGAAGTTGTCCTGGAAAACCAAAAACACACCAGAAGATGACTACTGGGCCTGACAAGAGAACCCTCTCTCTGTTCCTAAGACAAATGGTTCCAAAATACTAAACAATTTCATCTTCAAGAAGAGCAAATGGAAGGCTTAGCACACCCTCAAAAAAGTCCTCAGAGTATATTCACACTGTAACAGGAACATATGGAATCTGTAGGGTATCCCTGGTGGAAGGGACATGATTTTAGGAAGCCCAGCTGATAATGCCATGTTGTGACCTCATTTAAGTCTGGCTGACAATGTAAGGACAAAGTGTTAGGCACTGTCCTACCTCTTTTCAGTTGAATACCAGGGTTGGATCTGGCTTCAGCATATGGTAATGA
>NW_027527378.1:1504540-1508172 GCF_008692635.1 Crocuta crocuta
TTTTTTTTTTTTTTTAATTGTAGCAAAATACAAACAAATAACAAAATTTACCATCTTGGCCATTTTTAAGTGTACAGCTCAGTGGCATTAAATACATTCACAATGTAGTGCAACTATCACCGCCAGCCCTCCCCAGAACCGCATACCCATTAAACACTAACTCCTTCTGCCTGCCTCGCTCAGCCCCTAGCAACCACCCTTCTGTTTTCTGTCTGTAGGAATGTGACTATTCCAGATTCCTCACAGAAGTGAGATGATACAGTATATGTCTCCTTTTGTGTCTGGCTTATTTCACTCAACACAATGTCTTCAAGGTCCCCAGTTTCTTCATATAAAAATAATTCACCTTTACTGAAATATGATCGATATCCAGTTCCTCTTTACATGCTGAGGAACAAACTCAGCCAAAAGGTGGGAAGAGGAGGTGTCTTTTTTTGTTGTTGAGGTTCTTAACAGGTTTACAAGAAACTCTCCTGCTTTTGGAAAGATGTGAAAGCTGAGGACAAGCCTATTGCCACTCAGGGAAATACCGCTTCATTAAAATGCAGGTGTCTATCTTACATCTGTTAAAAGAAGGCCCATTATAAGCACACTGGTCTAGACGTGGCTCCTAGCGAGCACTGAGTGTTGAGGAGCTAGATAACAGCTGAGTTTCAGAAGCTGAGTTTACCCAGAAGTTTGCACAGGGAGGTAGCATTTGCAGAGTTCCTTTAGGAAGAACATACATTAATCTGTATATAAGTTATAAATGGTCATTCTCGATCCTGTAGCAGATTGAACCATATGAAACTGCCAATATTCAACTGTTTTTGATCTATAAAAACAGTAAGAAAAACAGCAATTCAACATAATATTAAAGACCCATTTATCACCACAGGCTTAAAGACTTACTTAATCAGATCCTGGTGGTAAGGAAAAACTATGATTAAATCAGCACTGTACTTGGACTTGAGCTGGAAAACAATCCTCAAGTGGTAGGTGGATTAGGAAAGATACAGGCCAGTTTTCCAATGATGCTCTCATGCTAAAAGGGCAGCTCTGAGTGCCCAGGAAAACATCTTCTCTTAGTAAAAGTCAGACTGAGGGCTACACAATGGTGTGATCACCCAACCCGATGAATACAACTTGAACCTGACTTGAAATTTTTTTTTTAATATTTTTATTTATTTCTAGGAGAGAGAGAGACAGCGTGAGCAGGGGAGGGTCAGAGAGAGAGGGAGACACAGACTCTGAAACAGGCTCTAGGCTCTGAGCTGGCAGTCAGCACAGAGCCCGACGCGGGGCTTGAACCCACGAACCGCGAGATCATGACCTAAGCGAAAGTCGGACGCTTAACCGACTAAGCCACTCAGGCGCCCCCCCGACTTGAAATTTTTAATTTAAATTCAAGTTAGTTAAAATACAGTGTAGTATTGGTTTCAGGAGTAGAACCCAGCGATTCATCACTTACATATGATACCCAGTGCTCATCCCAAGTGCCCTCCTTAATGCCCATCACCCATTTAGCCCATTCCCCCACCCACCTTTCTCCAGCAACCCTCAGTTTGTACTCTGTATTTAAGAGTCTTTTATGGTTTGCATCCCTCTCTTTTTATCTTATTTTATTTTTCCTTCCCTTCACCTATGTTCATCTGTTTTGTTTCTTAAATTCCACATATAAGTGAAATCCTATGATACTTGTCTTTGACTGACTTATTTTGCTTAGCATAATACATTCTAGTTCTGTCCCCATTGTTTCAAACTGCAAGATTTCATTGTTTCAGCATCTACCATTTTACTCATAACGAGTCAGTCAAGCTCTCACTTCACGGTAGGGTGTCCCACCTTTTCGAACAGTCTTCTCTCCAGCTGGACAGCTCTGGCCCCAGAAAGAACAGTTTCATACTGGCCATACTGACTTCCCTGTGTCATCATCCTACTGGCTTGGAGCCACACAGAACCCCTGTGACAACCTGGCCACGTGGTTGGTACCTACCCCCGGAAGACAGTTCTCCCTTTGCCCCTGGGCTCAGCTGACTCAGGCCCACAGTTCCTTGGGACTTCTTGGCAACCAGGTGTTTCTTTCTAGTTGTACCATATAACCCTGATTTTCTCATTCTGTTCCTAGACTCTTGCCAACAACAACAAAAAAATCACACACAGAATCTTGCCCTCTGCATATACATATCCATATATAGCAGGGCTTTTCAGCCCTGCCATTACTGACATTGAGACTAGACTAGTCTTTGTTATAGGGCTGTCCTATGCATGTAGGATGTTTAGCAGCATCCCTGGCCTCACCTACCAGATGCCAATAGCACTTGTCACCCCCAACCCCAGGTTGTGACAACCAAAAATGTCTCCAGACATTGTCAAGTGTCCCCTCAGGGACAAGATCACTCCCAGGTGAGAACCACCTAAGTGACACATACATACAGCTACCTCCCCACGTACATGCTTTTCATATAAAGCAGACAAAAGTAGAGCTACTCTGATTGGAGAGCAGTGTCCTAATCCCCAGAGTCACCCTGAGGCACACCTATGGGTGTCCTGAATGCCTTAGCCTGAGAGGTAATTTTTAGTGGCTTCTGTGTTCTGACAGAGAGTCACAGCTGGATCCCTCACAGCTGGTGAGACTAAGCAAAGGTGCTGTGCACATGCAGCCTAGTCCAACCACGTTCTCTATGGGACCTGCCTTCAGCAAGCACACACTCTGAGCTTCTCTGAGCAGTGCCTGAAGAGGTAGGCTCTGCTCAAGGGGGCCTGCAGTGTGCTGGTGTCTCTGCCCATGAATGAGGAGATGGAGGAGAAACTCTCCTACAGACACGACTCCCACCATAAGGCTCCCCAGGGATGGAATGGGGGGGAAGGAGTAAGAAGCTTGAACTGGGTGCAGGCCCAATCCATTCTACAGTCCCCTTAGCAACCAGAAAACCTGCATCTGGATCCCAACACACCCCTGGGTCTGGTTTGAAGGGCTCACTATCAGAAGGGAATGGAATGTGACAATGGAGTCACACCCTCAATCAGTGTGCCTGGAACCTGTAGATGGAAATGCATGGCAGGATTACAATCCCAGGGAGAAAAAGCCAGACTGGCCTGGATGGGAGAGGTTCTGACAGCCTCATGTCAGCTCAGCCCTGAGCAGCCTTGCTTCAACAGAAAAGTCACACATAGGTTCTATTCACACCACAGACTGTGAGGTTCTATTCTAAATAAAACTGGGCCAATTATCTAGGAGCACACATCCAAAAGTAATTTCTACCTGAGAAGTAACGGTGAATTTATTTGGGATAAAACTCAATGTATAAAGTCTGTTTACTTCCCCTATTCCAGACCCTTCCTGATAGCATAAATCAGAATACACAAACACACACACACATGTATGCACATAAAATATAACCTTCAAGTTAGAGAAGTGCAGCATCATAGATTTTTTTTTAACAGCAAGTGACCAAAATACAGAATACAATCTTAAAAATTCCCCACTTATCCCCATGTATGTAGCTTCCTGCTCATCTTATCTTGCTACTTACTACATGGATTTATCACCCTGTCAGGTACCTGGCAAGATATGCTGAGCACAGACCTTCTGAACCAGGTGACATTGGTCTGGCAGGCTTTAAGGCTCTCTGGCCAGTTCTGCTCACACT
>NW_027527378.1:1508194-1512092 GCF_008692635.1 Crocuta crocuta
TTTACTGTTCAAAGAAATTAAATATGAATTAATCAAGGGAACTCCTGGCACTCTCTCAGAGAAGTAATTCCTCATCTACTCAAAAAGTATTTGTTGGACTGCCACAATGATCCAGTGAGGTAGGTGGGAAATTACTATTAATCATATTTGAGATAAGAAAACCAAAGTCTCCTAAGCATTTAAAGGACCCCTCCCAAGAGAGGTTAACAGATGAGACAGCCAGGGCTGGCACCCAAGTCATTTGATTCTTCATCTTGCATTTTTATAGGCTTTCCATTTTAATTTTTTTTAACCTTTTATTTATTTTTGAGACAGAAGGAGACAGAGGGCGATCGGTGGTGGGGGGCAGAGAGAGAGGAAGACACAGAATCCCAAGCAGGTTCCAGGCGCTGAGCTGTCAGCACAGAGCCCGATGTGGGGCTCAAAACCATGAACTGTGAGATCATGACCTGAGCCAAAGTCAGAGGCTTAACCAACTCAGTCACCCAGGTACCCCTTTCCATTTTAATTTTTAAAAGTTAAAAACCTCCAATGATTTAAGATCTAACAAAGGGGATTCACAAATTTTGCTGGGTTGGAAGAGGTAAGTCTTCCTGATGTACAAGGCAGGATTACACATCATTCTGAGGTTCCATGATCGGTGGGAAATATGAGCAAACCCGTGTAAGTAGAGCAGCAAGAACAAGGGTTGGGAGAGGGTTATCACACTTCTGAATGTGAGTTTCTGTAAAGCAGAACCCCAAAGGACTTTTTCCTCCACATCTTGGAATCTAGATTGAGTTTCTTTAAAGCCAATTGACTCCAGGCACGGTGAACACAGCCCATCCACAGGATGGGAAGGGTCTGTGGCCTCCTCATCAGCACAGGTTGGCCAACATTCTGAAAAGTCAATGTTTATGGTCAGAGTTTATTACTTTCTAGGGAGGAAAAGAGCAATTTTATATCTGAGAAATGTGTGGATACTCCCTTAACCCAGTGATCAAAGCTACCATCACTAGTAATGAAACAACCTGACATCATGGCCTCCTGATATGATGCACTGAGAAGGAACCAACATGCCTTCTGTGGGATTCTTGCCCCCAAAGCACAATCTGGGTCTAATCAGGAAAAACAGCAGACTGACCCAAACTGAAGGACACTCCTCAAAAATATCTGGCCTGTACTCTTTAAAAATGTCATGGTCGGGGCGCCCGGATGGCTCAGTCGGTTGAGCGTCCGACTTCGGCTCAGGTCATGATCTCACAGTTCGTGGGTTCGAGCCCCACGTCGGGCTCTNGTCATGGTCAAGGGTCGCCTGGGTGGCTCAGTCAGTTGAGCGTCTGACTTTGGCTCAGGTCATGATCTCGCAGTTCATGAGTTTGAGCCCCACATCAGGCTCACTGCTGTCAGCCTGTCAGCGCAGAGCCCACTTCAGATCCTCTTTCCCCCTGTCTCTGCCCCTCTCCTGCTAGCACTCTCCCAAAAATAAATCTTTAAAGAAATAAAAATAAAAATAAAAATGTCATGGTCATGAAGAAGAAAGGCTGAAGAGTGGCTCAAAGTTAAAGGAGACAAAGGAGACCAAACAACTAAACGCAACGTGGGAGCCAGGATTGGATCATGGACTGGGGAATAAAATGTTATAAAGGATCTCACTGGGACAACTAGCAAAAGCTGCATATAGACTGTAAATTAAGTAACAATAACATGTCAAAATTAAATTTTCTGATTTTTATAATCATACTGTGGTTATACAAAAGAATGTCTTCATTCCCGGGGGTAAAGGGTCATGATGTCTTCAACTTACTCTCAAATGTTCTGGGAAAAATCTGTGTGTACTCTCAAATGTTCTGGGAAAAATCTGTGTGTGTGTGTGTGTGTGTGTGTGCGCGCACGCGCGCACAGAGATAGACAGTGAACATGAGTGAGCTGGGGGATGGGAATGAGGAGGCAAATATGGCTAAACATTAATAGGATGAAAGGCATACAAGAGTGCTTTGTTCTAGTCTTGTGATTCTTCTGTAGGGCTGAGAGGATTTAAAAATAAAAAGGCAGGGTGCTTGGATAGCTCAGTCAGTTGAGCANTAATGACTGATTAAACATCTTCAACCACTGAAGGAATAGGCTAGCTCCAGGAATCTTCCAAAAGCCCATGATTCTGAGTGGGAGGTACTTATTTTGGGCCATGCTGACAACCTGGTCTTAATTTTTCCGTCATGTGGACACACAAAATCTACTTTGTTTCTCAAGATCCATGATAAAGTGAAGTTAACCTAGGTTCCTGATACAAAATTGATCTCAGGCATGAGATCTCAAAGTGATTATCTTTGGCAGACTTTTCCCGAGATGGTCACAAAAATATCTCTTCCGACTCAACATGATCTTTGGAGTTTCTTCCCCCATCCCACTGAATCTGGGTTGGCCTGAGTGCTGTGACCAATAAAACACAGCAGAGAAAGAATGTGGTGCCAATTCAGGGCCCAGTACTTAAATGGCCTGGCAGCTTTAACTTCCTGTCCTTGGGAGACACTCACTCTTGGGAACACTCCCACTTGGAACTCAGCTGCCATGCTGTGAGATGCCTAAGTCATACGGAGAGGCTATGTGTAGGCATTCTATTCTGGTTGCCAGCCCTCAGTGAGCTCCAGCCAAGAGCCGGCATCAACTGCCAGCCAGGTGAATGGGCTCAGACTTGCAGCTCAGTCAAGCCCTAGTTAACTGCAGCCCCCGGTGACAGTGAACCTATGGTGGAAGACCACAGGTGAAAACCACCAGGTGAACCCAAGTCAACCTACAGAAAAAAACCACAAAAGACTCCAAGAGAGGCACTCTGGTAAGCCCAAGTCACAGAGCTATGAGAATTAAGAACAAATGATTGTTTTATGCTACTAAATTTGGGGGGTTGGGTTGCTACATCAGCAATAGATAACTGAAACATTCCCCAATGTAATGACCAAAGTGACTTAGAAGATATTTCTAAAAACCTGAAACCATCAGAAAACATTTCACACTGAAGAATTTGGGAGTACAGGCTTCTAGTACACTCAGAGGCAGGGACGGGCTGGGTAAATGCACTTGGCCACACTTGATTTCCTCTCTCTAGGTTACAAGAAGGAAGCTATGCTCCATCCACATCTTTGAGAGTGTTGCTGAAGCTAGTTTTCTAAAACCCATGCAAGTATCCAACAATGCAAAGAATGGAAATAAACTTGAACGCTTAAAAGAGCAGTGCCATTAATATGCACAGCCACGGAACAGTGGCTTAATTTATCTGAGGAGAACAATGCCCTGTCAGAGCCATTTATCACATGACCTGTCCGAGCTTCTGGATAGGGGTTCAAAGGGACCAACTAAACCACCGTTTAAAGCCACGTCACTTCCAGTGTGCTTTACAGATCACACACACTTGGTCTGCACAGAGGGAAGGTTGAAAATGCCACTCTGGTTGGGATTTATTTTGTGTGTGACATCCTTTTAAAAACCAAGTGTTTCTTTTTTTTTTTTTCGTTTTCAATATAGAGCATACAAAATATATTTATAAAATCTAAAGGTATGAAGAATAAGATAACAAATACCCATATACCTAACAACTAGGTCCAAGCAAAGACATTATAAATATGCTGGAATTTCCTGTGTGCCCTTTCCTGACCCCCTCCCCCATACCCCACTCAGAGGCCATCATTACTGTGCATTTTATATTTGCCATTTTTTTACTTTTTCTAAAAATCATTTTCCCACATTTGTATTCATAAAAACCTGGTTAGTTTTGCACATCTGGGAACTCAATATAAATATCATACTGTTGACATTCTTTTATAATTCCTTTTGCAGCTCAATAGTATGCTCCTGGGACCCACCCACTGGTTGTGGGCAACTACAATCCATTCTTTCCCACTGTTGTACAGTTTGGCAAGTTTCT
>NW_027527378.1:1512153-1530919 GCF_008692635.1 Crocuta crocuta
AGCCATTTTCAAGTGGGGAGAAATTATCTTTGAGAGTCTTAAAACCAGGAAATGTTTGCTTCTCCTTAGACCTCTTAACTTCATAATTCTGATTTAGAGGTACTGGAGCAAACTCTGGTCCCCACGGAACTTCTTTTTTTTTAATTTTTAATTACATTTATTTATTTTTGAGAGACAGAGGGAGACAGAGTACAAGTTGGGGAGGGGCACAGAGAGAGGGAAAAACAGAGAGAGGGAAACACAGAATCCAAAGCAGGCTCCAGGCTCTGAGCTGTCAGCACAAAGCCCAATGTGGGGCTCGAACCCACAAACCATGAGATCATGACCTGAGCCGAAGTCGGACTGAGCCACCCAGCCACCCCTCCCAGGGAACTTCTTAAGGAGCTAATGATTCAGGTAGTTTTGACAGTACACAAGAAGTCCAGCTGTGTAAGAGTTAACTATTTTTCCTGCTTGCACTAGAGATGACATGTATAAGGCTCTGGAAAAAAAAGTCATTCTATTAATTTTTCTTTGCTGAAGTAGCAGGAATATGCTGCAGTACAGTATAGAAGCAGGTATCCCTCATCCTTCAAAAATTCCCCAGGTGAAATATGTAGCCCAGAGAGGAGAACATTTAAGGGAACGATCAGTCAGAGAAAAAAACTGATGATTGGCTCAAAAGGAAAGGGGAGCTAAAGGGCCTGACTCCTTGGACAAGAATGTTCCCAGAACACCCATACCCACCAGCCAATCTGCTCTTGCCCTTGTTCCCTTCTACCTTCCATCACATGGACATATCCTGAGCACCTACAGTGCAACAATGAATCCCATTAGGCCTCACCTCGTGGCAGCCTAGCAGGAGATGATACAGTGCAGTAAGGCCTGCTCCCTTACTCCATGTAGGGCCCTGTTCAAATGTCACCTTTTCAGAGAAGCCTTCCCTGAGCACTATATCCAGCCAGCTACTACTTCCTTCCAGCACTCTGTCATCTGACCTGGTTTTATTTTTCTTCGTAGAACTTCTTGCCACCTGATGTGATATTTGCCTTCCACTGACAGGTAAACGTCACATGGGCTGAGAACACTGGACAGAGAGGACACACTCTGTAGGCACATGATGAAGGAAGGAAGTAATAATAGGGGTATGCACATGAGGCTCTGTGAGCACACAGAAGGGGGTAAATTCAGCTTTGGCTGGTTCTGGCAAGGATGACAGCTGATCTAACAGCTCAGCTAACAGCTGTCAGATGACAGTTCTGATGGATGAGCAGTTTAAGTTGGATAAGTCTCTCTCTGGACTAGGCCTGCAACTGTCCTCGCCCGCATCCCCATCTCTCCCCCACCTCACTTGCAGCCTGTTCTAGTGAAGACTTTTCTCACTCATTTGGGGGTTCTCCAAAACATAGCACAGGGACTTGCATCCATTCGTTCCACAAATACTTATAAAGCACCTACGAGGTACCCATTACTGTTCTACATAGAGGAGAAAATTTCAACATTTCTTTAAACTGAACAGCATAAAAAAGAGTCCGGGATTTTATTTAAGTCTCTTTGGTCAAAGAGAACTTTTCATAAAATTCTGATGATATGGCCTTTAAAATATAAAATAGTTCTCAGAACTTGTTCTCACTGCTTTGCAGTATTTCAATGAAGACACTCTTTTCCCAGTGGGGGGAAAAAAAGGAAAATAAATAAAACAGTTCCATACATATACGACAGAATACTATTCAGACATTAAAAGAAGAATGGAATCTTGCCATTTGCAACAATAAAGATAGACCTTGAGGGTATCGTGCTAAGTGAAATAAATCAGACAAAGACAAACACTGTACCATCTCACTTACATGTGGAATCTAAAAAATAACCAAATAAAACAAAAACAAGCTAACAGATCCAGAGAACATACTGGTGGTTGCCAGAGGGGAGATGAGGGTCGGGGAGTGGATGAAATTGGTGAAGGGATCAAAAGGTACTAACTTCCAGTTATAAAATCACTAAGCCATGGGGGGGCGCCTGGGTGGCTTAGTCGGTTAAGCGTCCGACTTTCGCTTAGGTCATGATCTCGCGGTTCGTGGGTTCGAGCCCCGCGTCGGGCTCTGTGCTGACTGCCAGCTTGGAGCCTGGAGCCTGTTGCGGTCTGTGACTCCCTCTCTNGAAAAGAAACATTCATACCTATGTATGGTGATGGATGATAACTAGACTTATGGTCATTACTTCATAATGTATACAAGTATCAAATCATTATTTTGTCCACCTGAAACTAGTATAATGTTATCTATCAATTATATCTCAATTTAAAAATAAAAAATAGTTCCTGAAAAAAAGAATCAAGATTTTCAACATCAAAGAAAGAGCAAAGAGCTCACTGGGAGCTTGCTTCCAAAAACTGAATTCTCATCTCTACAGACGGCAACAATCCCCTTAGTTTACTTTAGTGAAATTTACAATGATGGTGATGAAACTTGCCAGCTACTCTCCATGCAGGGACCATGAGTCAGTAGCCAGGAAAGACAGGGGTATAATCCGGAAAAACCCCAATACGGACAGGCTTTTCTCTCTGTTAATGTCCCCCACTGACACCACAGTAGTGACATATGAATGGAGTTTGCAAGAAAGTAATACCACAACCAAAGACAGGCAATATGAGCATAGAAAGAATGCAATGGACTTAAAAAACAAAACAAAAACTTGGTACTATTAACTCACCAATACCTTATGTAAAGATTTTCCTTATAGAAGAAAGATATATCAATAACAGTTATTAGCAGTCTATAAAAACCATAGTGTTCTCTGAACAAAATAATAATAGAGAAAAAGTCTCTGTTAGAAAGCAACAAGCTAGAAATAAGTGCTATCACTCTGAAATATTTTTTTACTCTGAAATATTTTAAACAAATTCTCAAGGGGCGCCTGGGTGGCTTAGTCGGTTAAGCGTCCGACTTTCGCTTAGGTCATGATCTCGCGGTTCGTGGGTTCGAGCCCCGCGTCGGGCTCTGTGCTGACTGCCAGCTCAGAGCCTGGAGCCTATTTCAGAGTCTGTATCTCCCTCTCTCTCTGACCCTCCCCTGCTCACGCTGTCTCTCTCTCTCTCCTAGAAATAAATAAAAATATTTAAAAAAAAAAATTCTCAAGTTTTCATTAAATTTGTTTTATCCTATGTTCTCTGAAAAAAATTCACATACTAAACAAGTATTACATGATTCTCTTTATATAAAGAGCTTCCCATTTTTCCAAATTAAAATTAAAATCATATTTCTCTTTCTCTCTCAGTAAGTATGACTGAAGATGTTTCCATTCTGCTGGACCGAGTTATTTACTGAGTCATTCTTGTTGGTTACTGTAAGTAAAGTATTTTAATGACTTATTAAGAGAGTAGACACAGTGTGAATTTGTTTTTCAGTTATACAATTTCATTGGTGAATTCACCCAATTCTTAACAAAAAAATATAATGGCTTCATTTAAAAAAACCAACAACCAATAAACAACATACTGCTGATGGTGGCTGACAAGTTATTATTGCTTCTCTGTTGAAGAGACAGATGAGGGCAGGAGAGAGTGAGTGCACAAATGCATGAACTTGAGCTCCCAAGCACAATGTAATCACTCTAGATGTAAATGTAGGAAAATGCCAGAAAAGCAGAATGGAACTGATGGACCAAAAGAGAACATTCTGAATGATTCATCTCAGTGAATCAGAATCTCATACTTAGCAGGCGACAAATCGCTGAAGAGCCCATCATTTATCCCAAAGATACACAGACAGTAAATGAGATAACTCAAAGGCCAGCATTCCTCCTGCTCACCTCTTAGAGCTGGCCACGACTCATGTGGCAGCAGGAAGGACATGTGGCACTGTGTAGACCCCCACCAAACTGCCTTAACAGTCCGACTGTGACAAAGCAGAAAGATGCTTACTTGGATGTCACTGGAGAAGATGATCGCTTAGAAATGCTTCCTGGAAACTCACATCTTCTCAGAGGAGACCCAAGGCCCACACTGGGAACGGAAGCTGTTGTTCGAGGGCCTCTCTTCATCTTCTCTGTCTGGAGGGGACACAGAACAGGTCAGCCATGCATGGCCCAATACTGGCAATACTTCTACAATTTCTAAAAATACCTCAGATAGAAGTAATGCATAGCTTTCTTTCAGAAGGATCCATACAAAGCTAAAGTAAAGCGCCTCCCACAATGGGCATATTTGCAGGGAAGCACCATGAGATCATCATACTGAGGTCATCCAATAAAAAAACAAAAAACAAAAACACTTCAGCCTCAAAATGCAAAGACTTTCTATTCTTTGTTCTCTTGCAAAAAGCTGACAACATAACCACGTTATGATTCTGGACATATAGAACATGGATTACTTGAGGAGTCTGTATAGCTCAGTCAGCTAAGCATCTGACTCTTCAGCTCAGCTCAGGTCATGATTCACAGTCTGTGGGATTGAGCCCCAAGTCAGGCTCTGCACTGACAGCTTAGGATTCTCTCTCCCTCTCTCTCTGCCCTTCCTCCACCTCAAAATAAATAAATAAACCTAACAAAAAGAAACTCCAGTAATTCCACTAATGAGTATTTACCCAAAGAGTAAGAAAACACTAACTCAAAAAGATATATGTACCAGGGGTGTCTGGGTGGCTCAGCCATTTAAGTGTCCAACTTCAACTCAGGTCATGATCTTGTAGTCCGTGAGCTTGAGCCCTACATCAGGCTCTGTATTTTCAGTGAAGAGCCTGCTTGGGATTCTCTCTCTCTCTCTCTCTCTCTCTCTCTCTCTCCCCCTGCCCCTCTTTCTCTCCTTCCTTTGCAAAATCTTGCCCTGTCTCAAAATAAATAAGATTTAAAAAAAAAAGATACATACCCCTAAATTTTTTGCAGGTTTACAACAGCCAAATTATGGATGCAGCCCAAATGTTCACAGATAGATAAATGGATAAAGAGTATGTGGCATAAGTGTCACAAAAAAAGAAGATGTGGCATATATATACAATGGAATACCACCCATAAAAGAAAATGAAATCTTGCCATATGCAACAACATGGACCAATCTAGAGGGTGAAATAAGTGAAATAAGTCAGTTAGAGAAAGACAAACACACATATGTGGAATTTACATAACAAATGAAGAAAGAAAAAAGAGGTAAACATAAAAACAGACACTCAAATACAGAGAACAAACTAGTGGCTGCTGGAGAGGGGAGGAGATAGGTCAAAGAGGCGAAGGGGAGTAAGAGTACACTTACTGTGAGAAGCACTGAGTAATGTAGAGAATTGTAGAATCACTATATTACACACTTTAAACTACTATAACAGTGTATGTCTGTACTGGAATTTAAAAAATTTTGTAAACTGGGAAGAGTACAAAAATATATAACCACTCAAAAAAACTACAGGTGGAAATAAATGTGGTTTTTAATGCCCAGGACAGTGAGCTGTAGACTCTAACAGTGTACCTGGTGTAACAGCGATTGCAACCCCATAGGGAGCACCTGTCCTTCTACGTCTTCCCCACGGCCTCTGGTCAGCAGGAGGCGGTGGGCATGGCCTCTGTGCCGGGCATGCAGTGGGGGCTCCACAAGGGTGGTTCTCTTCTCTTCCCTCCTGCGCCTTCCACAACAAATCCTCATGTGGTCCTCCTGCTCCCACACGATAGGCCCCTTCCACAGTAACTGACTTTTTAGTAAAACCCAAGGCTCTAACACACTCACTTCTCATATAAGAACCTCAGGGCCACAGTGGATTTTAAAAATATATATGGTGGGGCCCCTGGGTGGCTCAGTTGGTTGAGCATCCAACTCTTGATGTCAGCTCAGGTCAGGAGCGCACAGCTCCTGAGAACGAGCCCCACATTGAGCTCAGCTTGGAGAGCAGAGTCTGCTTGATCTCCCCTTCTCTCTCTGCCCCCTCCCCCACTCATTCTTTCCCTCTCTCAAAATAAATAATCTTTAAAAATATCTTAAAAACACATGTAGTGTTATAAAATAAATGCCTAATAGTACAGTAATGTGGTAGTTTTAAAACAAGTCCACCACGTCATTTGATGCTCCTTGAGTGAGTGTGGGTTGGTCTCAGTGACCTGCTTTTGAGGAACAGTATACGGCAAAACAATGGCATGTAACATGTGAGATTAGTGCATAAAAGGTGCTATAGCTTTTCCCTTGTGCACACACGTACACGCTCAGATGCTTGTCTTTCTCTCTGTCTCTGTCTCTCAGATCTCCTGATCTGGAAGAAGCAAGCTGCCATGTCATTTGGACACTCACGCAGCTCTATGAAGAGGTTCACACAGTAAGGTCTGAGGCCAGCAGCCATGTGAGTGAGCCATCCTGTAAGAGCCTCAGCCAAGCTTTCAGATGACTGCAACTGTGGCCAGCATCCTGCCCACACCTTCATGAGAGAGCCTGAACCAGAACCACCTGGCTAAGCCATCCTCAATTTTTGACCCAAAGAACCAGTGCAGTAATAAACATTTATTTTAAGCAGCTAAGGTTTGAGGTGATTTGTTATGCAGCAGTTGATAACTAACAAAAGTAGTATGGTATATATAATTTCTAAATAAACATATATAATTGGGAGTACCTGTTCAAAATTTGTTTTATTGATGGTGTCAGTATGATGTCAAAAATGTTTAGAGGCCACTGTTATGGATTGAAGGTTGACCTAGAACCTTAGTTCTAGTCACCTGTAGAAGCAAGACTGGCCCAGAATCAAACATTCTTAAAAGCAGAGAGAGGACACTCAGAGCATTCTTTTTGACTCCTGTCCTCCGGAAGGCAGGCTATAAGGACAAGGTCTTTAGGAATTTGCTCCAAGGCACTAAGATTTAGGAAGATGCAAAGAGTTAAATGGTTTTCCAAGGATGGGTGAAATTTGAAACCAAATCCACCACGTGAGCAATCTCTAGAGACTGATGAAAACAGAGAACCCAGGGTAAGCACAGGGAGTAATCGCATTGTTAGATAAACCAGTCCCGAGGTGAGAGGTGAGCGAGTGGGTTTAAACCTACCGGAGAGGCCTCCGCTCCTGCAGGCGCTCCTTTCCCAGAATCTCCTACTCCGGATGTAGATGCAGTCTTCTTCCTCTCAGCACTCCGAGTGGGAGAAGACTTGTAAGAAGCTCTAAGAGGGCCAGCAGGAGCTACACGAGGACAGGCATGGGATACTAGAGAGTTACAATATCACAGCCAAAGAGACAGGGGGCACAGATGGAAAAAGTAGGGGGAGGAGGGAATTGGGAAGAACGCATTTCTGTTAAAATGTGACACGGGCATCCACATTCTCTAAATACCACCAAACTTTTTCTAGTATATATGCAGAATAGACGCTATCTTGAAAGACTCCCATACTCAATGCTCAAGAGCCCAGTTCATTTTAGGAGTTCAAAGTCCGGGCTTTGGAACCAGACAGAACTAGCACTGTCACCAAAAAGCTGGATCACCTTGGGCAGGTTAGTTAACTTCTCTAAATGTCAATTTCCTTGTGCAATTAAAGAGTTAACATAGCAGGCTTGACTACTGTCCTTGGAGAGGCCTGTTTACAAGGTTGGCCCTTGATCAACACCTGGGAACTTAGATTTTAGAAGTTCTCTTACCACTAACTGACCAGTAGCTCACTGTGCCTCTTCTATTTCTACAAACGATATGACTTATCCTGGAATTCGGGTATGTAACTGGCGAGGGGGCCTATGTGACCAGCCCTCAATAAAGACCCGGGGCACCGAGTCTCTAATGAACTTTCCTGGTCGGCAACTTTTCACATGTGTTATCACAGCTTGTTGCTGGGGGGATTGAGCACGTCCTGTGTGACTCCACTGGGAGAGGACTCTTGGAAACTTGCACCTGGTGTCCCCTCTGGACTTTGGGTGCCGGTGCCCTCTGCTGATGTGCTGTGCAGCCTTCCACCATAACGCATCACAGCTGTGAGTGCCACCATATGCTGAGTCCTGGCAAATCACAAAACCTGGGGCTGGCTTGGGGACCCTGATACAACTGGTGCCAGAAGCAGGANCCTTAACATGAGGTGTCTTTCTGGTTAGGTTAAAATTTTTTGTAAAAATGCTCTTGTCCTTACATTCAACCTTTCCTTATAAAAGGTCATTTTAAAAGTAGACGATGATTGAGAAAATGTAAAGTTTCCATTACTGAATGGGGCACGCTGATAACACCCGGAGTGTTGCCAGGGAGGGGAAGGACATTTGTGATTTCTGTTTTCCGGAACTGTTCCTGAGAACTCTCCCTTCTTCCTGACGAAACACCATGTGCCTGTGCCAGCAGCTGCTGTGAGTGCTTCAGACTGCAAGCAGACTGCTGAGCCCAGGATGCATGTGACAATGGGACTGTGAGCCGCAGGGCGGAGCCAGTTCCTGCACAGTCCCTAAAGAACACCTCCACACGCTGGCCGCACTCAGCAGGCAACGAACTCATGTTGCTGACAGAACTGTTTAGAAGTGGCCACCTCAGGCAGTCCCTCTGAAAGCAAGGACCCAAATGAATTCCTCGGGCCAGACTAAGAATCCTGGGGTTGGAAGAACCTTGATGGAAAAGACACAAAGGGGGCCAGTTGCCCCCGTTGTGGCTGACCAATGTACGTCCTGCTGGGGGCGCCCCAACACTGTAAACTGTCTCTAGGGGACCTGTGTGCCCTCATGAATTAGATTTAGTAAGTGTGTGTTCTGACTACTGTGATACTGCCTCAGCCCTTAAAGGCTCCTGAACAGCTTCCCTTTACTGGCCATGGCCAGGCTGGGCAGGGCCTGAACTGATGCCTCGGGCCAAGTTAAAAAAAGAAAAGAGGTTCATATAGAATGTTACAGAGGAAACCACCCGGATTTCTAAGACAGACCTTTATGGCTAATGGTCTGTGTTTTAACTGGCTATGTCCAGAACCTCTAAAGGGCATAAGTGAAGTCAATACCATAGACTGGTCTCAACCTGCTGTATAGAATCCTGCTGATGACAATTCTGCTGTAAAGATGCCTTCACCAAGGACTTAAGGGGATGGACTATGCAGAAAAGAAGTATACAGCAGGTCAGACTGCTGTCTTTAGAAAGGCTGGCTTATAAGGTTGGCCCTGGCATCAGGGAATTTGGATTTTGGAAGGGTTCCCACCATTAACTGCTAAGAGTGGCTCACTGTGCCTAAGCTGTTTGTACAAAAAGCTAATTTATGCTGACACTTGATTTCCTTCTGATAGTCTGGAATTTGGGTATGTACCAGGCAGGGTGTACCTACATGACCACCCTCCAATAAAATCTCTGGGCACTGAGTCTCTAATAAGCTTCCTTGGTAGGTAACACTTCATACATGTCACAACTCATTGCTGAGGGAATGTGCCCTATGTGGCTCCAGTGGAAGAGGACTCTGAAAGCTTGTTCCTCAGACTTCATTCAAAGGCCTTTTCCTTCTGCTGACTTTGTTCTGTAATAAACCAGAGTTGGGAGTACTCCTAGAGAATCACTGACCCTGCAAGTGGTCTTGGGGACTTGCGGACACATTCCCTTGTTCTCAAAAGGGAGATACTTCCTACTTCCCAGGAATTTTTTCTGTTTGACAGATAATTGATATACCACAAAATTATCCTTTAAAAAGTTCACAATTCAGTGGTATTTAGTATATTCACAAGTTGTGCAATTATAACTACAGTCTAGTTCCAGGACATTGCCCCCAAAACAAACCCTGTACCCATTAAGCATTCATTCCCTTTCCCCATTCCCCCAGTCCCTAGCAACCATTAATATACTGTCTTTCTGGATTTGCTTATTCTGGACAATTCATATAAATGGAATAATATAATTTGTAGCATTTGTGTCTGGCTTCTTTCACCAAGCATAATGTTTTCAGTTCTTCATTCCTTTTTATAGCTGAGTAATAGTTCATTTTATGGATATACCAGATTTTATTTATCCATTCATCTTTTGATGGACATTTGGGTTGTTTCCATTTTGTGGCTAATATGAGCAATGATGGTAAGAACTACTCAGGTACAAGTTTTTTCAATTGTATGCTTTCAATTTTCTTGGGCCTATACATAAGATCCAGTTGCTAGGTCACAGTAACTCTATGTTTAACTTTTTGAGAAACTTGCCAGGTGGTTTTCCAAAACAAGTATGCCATTTTACATTCCTCTCAGCCATGTATGAAGGTCACAGTTTCTCCATATCCATGTCAACACTTACTATTTTCCCTTTTTTCTTTGAATTTTAGCCATCCTAGTAAGTGTGAAGTGGTATCTCATTGTGGTTTTGATATACATTTCCATAATGTCTAATGATGTTGAGCATCTTGTCATGTGCTTATTGGCCATTTCTTTATCTTCTTTGGAGAAATAGCACAACTACTCAGAAACCAGTATAGGTTGTTTCTAGAATACACCGTCTTGAGAACTAAGACCAGACCTGCCCTAATGTGGACACAGTGTTGCTAATCTGCAACCAGAGAATGCCAGCCCTCATTAATCTTGCCGTGACAATTTGATCCTATTTGGTCAAGAAAAGGCTTTCATAGGGTGGCCCGGAATTTCTCAGACTTCTTTGTGTCTGTCTTACTTACAAGCTCCCAGGTGATACCAAGGCTGATGGTCCATGGGTCACCCCTTGAGTAGCCAGGCTTTAAACATTTGAAGTCTTACTCTTGCAGTCACTGTCCTATCTCATTTAATTCTCATGACAGTTTAAAGTAATTCAATTTTACAGATAAGGAAACTAAGCCTTAGAGAGGTTAATGAATTTACCCAAAGTGGTAAGAGCTAGTAAGTGGTAAATCCAGTTCTGGTATTCCAGACACTGTGGTTTATAGGCTACTTTGCCAAATTACTCTTTAAAAAAGTCTACTAATCTCCAGAGCTCAAGAAATAGATTTTTCCCCTAATTCACATACCCTCAATCATAATTTACTCACCTCTGTGACACTTAAAAGAAAAAAAACCCCACAGCAACAGCAAAACACTGGTGGGTAGAAAATGCTTTTAACCACTGGAGACATTTCACAAGTAAGCAAATGGGAAACAAAATACAAAAATTCAGGAACAACTCCTAGGTCAACCAACATCACTTCGGGCATTTTTCTCAGTGTCACCAGCTTGGCCTCTTTTACCTGAGTCACTGGCCTGCTCAGAGAACATGAGTGCACTTCTGCTTCTGGCTAAAGAAGCCTGTGTGGGTGTCAACAGTCGCGTAACAAGAAAGGTTTCCATGGGACTAAGGTGTGTGCGATGAGCTGAAGGATGGAATCAAATAAAAATTTTAAAAAGCAAAATTAAAACAAAATAAAATGTTTAAAACAATACAGTGCATGATGCAAATTAACTTTTGGGTGGCAGAATGAATGAAGAAAATAAAAATACTCTTGCAAAGGATGGCTTTGGAGTTCATCATAGTAAAATAAAACAAATGATGTGTAATCTGGAGTTTGGGAGAGTGTGGTAATTCTTTTGGGGTGCCAGAATTCATTCAATATGCTATTACAGTATTACAGTATTACCCGTATCACGTGAAGAGAATTAGCCCATCTCCCAAGATGTAATATGGACTCAAGAAACCATTTACTCACCCAGTAGATCTAACATTGAAAAAAAGATTACTCCTACGAAACACTTTAGGTCCTCTGTGAAAAAAAGTTTCATCGTACACTGATTTTGTTAATATATAAGTATGTATCCATTCATACTTTTTCCAGGTAAATCAGGGCAAAAATTAAATAAGAATCACAAAAATAGAAATAGCCAACTGATTATCAGCTTTAATGGAAGTAGTAGTAGTCATAATTTAAAATGCAGTAACCAAAATGTTATTTTGATGGCTTTCAAATATATTATATGCTAACAAATTAACTTTTCCATTACTTTGAATTTTTGGGTACCCATTAGCCAGTAAACGGTCTGGGAAGTGAAAATTTTCAATTTACAATCCACAAGCAGATAATTCAGTTGCCAAGAATATGTAATAACATACTGATATCTTTACATAGTAATCATTGCAAATATGAATTTAACACCAATTTGTAACCATGTGAATTAATGAAAACATATGGAATACACTCACTATAGAACAACTATACAGACTAAAGAGCAAGTAGATGTTTTCTCATTCATCTTTCAGTTAATTCAAGGTTTCCAGCATTCAGTTCACCCATGAACTGCATCAGAGATCAACAACACTGAAACTTATGGGGTCTCTGACCTGACAGGCCTCTGTGCTGGAGGTGCAAGGTCAATGCCAGTGAAAAACAACCAGAAAGGCACACTGGCCTATTCAAAGTCAAAAATACTTTCCTGCTTGCCCCTTGGTACTGCTTAACCTGTTAAATACTTCACTGGCACCTGATTCTTCTCCAGTTGATGCTTTAAAAATATGTGTTTACGGGTGCCTGGGTGGCTCAGTCGGTCAAGCGACCAACTATGGCTCAGGTCATGATCTCACGGTCTGTGAGTTTGAGTCCCACATCGGGCTCTGTGCTGACAGCTCAGAGCCTGGAGCCTGCTTCGGATTCTGTGTCTCCCTCTCTCTGGCCCTCCCCCATTCATGCTCTGTCTTTCTGTCTCAAAAATAAACAAACATTAAAAAATTTTTTAAATAAATAAATAAAATACGTTCTTAACACATGGAGAGCATCCTTCTCTTTCCTAACCTATATACTCTAGAAGGTATAAATTCCTACTTTTAGTGACTTATCTGTGCCCCAATTAGAACACGAGCAGTTTTGAATCTCTTCAGTTTATGGAACTGGCACATGTCCTATACATACTATCTTCCATCTTAAAATGAGTGCCGGAACAGGCCACCCATCCTTTTCCCCTTTTAAAGGCTTCACATTAGTTCTGAACTTGTTTTCAAACAGAAATGGGCAGGCCTCCAAACCACAGATGATAACAGAACCCTATTTTTTTCATACATCTAAGTTTTCCACGAACCTCTGCCTGATGACTTCTGCTGTTTCTGGCTAATCAACTAGATCACATGAATCAATAACCTGGCACTTACTTTTATAACAGTCTTCTCTGCCCACTGGTCAGTTAATTCTAGGGCAGGATAACTCCTACATGAACTGTAGAAAATGGAATAATCTCTTTCAGACTTAAAGAATATCATTAATTCCCGTACCTATTCAACAACGATCTGACTCTAAAGAGTGATGTCATTTTCCAAAGTCCCATTAAATGAGGTACTGGGGCTCCCACATTCAGACTCCAAGGCTAGGAAAATGGAGGTATTTGCAGAAGGCTCAAGGGGCTCTCACAAAGACCGATGTTAAGATGCTCACACTAGAAAAGAAGAAAACTACAGAGACCAGGTCTACACGTTCACTTGCCTCGGTCTGGGGAATAGGATATTGCCACGGTGGATGAAGACAGGCGCTTACTCATGGGAGGCTCCGTCTGCTTTGGCAAATTCATGGTTGATGTTGAAAGTTTGTCACATGCTGCAGAGAAACGCATTAAAGACATTGGTATTTGCACCACTGTAGACCGAGAAACACATATCCCAAAGTGTTCTTCCTGTCCTCATCCACACGCCTCCTAAACTGCTGTGGCACAGCACACTGCTTCCAACATCCTGCTACATACTTCGCCTATCTGGAAATGCCCAGGCCACGGCAGCCATCAGTGTGAAGCAAGATCGTCTCTTCAATTTCAAATGTTCAACCTCACTCAACTGTTCAACTAAAGTCATGCTGATCCCACCAGCAAATCAATTCCTTGTGTCCAGGGATTTTTAGGCATATTCAGACTACACGAAAACAAAACCAATCTAGATGCAGAGACAAATCACCACTGGAAAATGTTCTATGGTCTGAGACTGAGCTGAAACCAGACTTTTTCTGATGGTTATCTATAGACTCAGGTTGAAGAGAGAATAATACGTACTGCAAGGAGCTGTATTTAAAGCAGAGTCACCTTTAGCAGTTGGTTTCTCCCTCTTCTCAAGATGGGATCACAATGGCCCTTTCTCTACTGCTGTGACTATTTTTGGTTAGGATTTTAATACACGATCTTGGATATGGTGTTCTTAACTTCCAGCCATTATTTTATTTTAGACTGGTTCTAAATTAAGCCATTATACCAAATGAAGAGGGTGCTGGTAGTGCCCTGTCATGCCCTATCAAAGCCTGAGACAAAAGGAAAGATGTATGCCCTTGGCTTTAACAGAAGCAAACTCATTAATAATGTTTTCAGAATCTATTCCTCTCCTCCTATTGTTTTCAAATGTGAAAACTGCCATGTTTTACAATGTGTCCTCATCAAGTGACAACCTTAAATAATTTTTAATTATCTTAAGGTGGAGTGAAATTATAATAAATTCTGTTTTGATATAAATAAAATACTTAAATTTAAAATGAACTTAAAATTTAAGTTGTGGGGCGCCTAGGTGGCTCAGTCGGTTAAGCATCCGACTTTGACTCAGGTCATGATCTCGCAGTTCATGACTTGGAGTCCCATTCCAGGCTTTGTGCTGACAGATCAGAGACTGGAGACTGCTTTACATTCTGTGTCTCCCTCTCTCTCCCTGCCTCTCCCCCACTCATGCTCTGTGTCTCTCTCTCAAAAATAAATAAACACATTAAAAATTTCTAAAAATGATGTTTTAATAGACCTACTCAATTTTTCACCATTTTTTCCAAGTACTTCAATGTTCTGGAAAAAAATTAGCCAGTAGAAATGACATAAAACCAAGTAGAAAAGGGTACACATTTCCCCTTTTGCTGTAGGCTCCAATATGGCTGGCTCAGTATGGTACTCGCATTTAAAAACTGGCTATTTTTCTTATCATGGATTGTTCTGCATTCATTTAGATTTATTCAAATATCATTTCATCTTGATAACTGAGATTTTTGGTGCTGCCTTAAACTGTGTGCCCGAGTTGTGTATTGTGCTTGCCTGCCCTGGGTGTGATTCCCAAGGGGCAATTATCAACTCTACCCACTGCCCCTCTCTGTTAGAGGAAGACCGGTACCACACTACGGTTAACTTGGCCCATGCAGCAAAGTCTCTGCTACTCAGCAACATCAGTAAGGATTTTTCTTTATCAAAGGAATGCTGGAAACCAAGGATATTTATTCCTTCTGCTGTAATTTGACCTTCTGTATTGCTGGTAAATACTGCATCCCTTTTACTTGTTTTTTCTTTGCCAGCCAAAGATGGATTAAATTTCTAAAGTCTTTATTAAATGGAAGCAAAATTTTACTAATTCTGCTCTTGTTTTAGACCCTAAGAATTTCCCAGGCCTATATACAAAAACAGAGAGCCTATTAAATAGAGTAAATCAAGAACAAAGCAAACTTATCTCCTTTGGATTCCCAGTGTTGGTACTGGTAAACACACTGTCACTCTGTCTCAAACACCTCTTCCAGGAATCTATCACAGTAACACCCAGAACTCTTTAAGGGCACAGGTTTTGGTAACCAGAAGTGATGGAAACGCCTTACTACTTCATGCCTAAAACCAATAACTAATGAGAGTCTTAAAGATCTAAATGCACAGAAGTCAAACACTGACAAGATTTTCAAGGCAGAAGATGGTGAGCTAAGGATGAAATGTCTCTAGGGCACTAGGGCGTAAGGCATGCACAGCTCCACAATAACAGAGGAACAAAGAAATATGGGCATGTCATTCACATTTCTAGAAAAAAAGTTCTAAGGGGTCAGTCTAAGAAATCAATTGTAAGAGTGCTTGAGACAGACACGGTGATGGAGGAGGATGATCAGAACAGTCATCACAAAACGCCATGGCACGGTGAAGCTCGGATATACCGTTGGTAGACTCGGCAGCGGTGGCACTGGTCCCCGGGTNGAAGGGTGCTGGAGGCTAAACCTAGAGGAGGGGGTGGGGTATTTTCTGATTCACCTACACAGCAAAAAATCAGAGCAAAGAGAGGTAAAAGAAAAAAGTCCCAACTTCTGGTTGACTTTAGTTCCTAACTAGGAAATTAGAAAAAGTAACTGAAATAGGTTACTGACTTCTCCAAAAGAAAATAAAGTATATTCACTGACAGAGGTTAAAAGCACAATACAGTGAAGTCAAGAAACTGTACTACAAATGGAATGCATTTGTTTTCAGAAAGAGCTAGTATACAACTCCTGTGTAACAGAATGACAAAATCACAGAAAAGGCGGCACTGGAGAGAGAGAAAAGCTACCCAGAGACTAGTAACAATCCACACATTACATTAAGCACTTGAAAATTTAAAGATGAGCATGAACTGGAAAATGAAATAAATAAGTCACCTTGAAACAAAATTGAAAGAGCAACAAAAATTAATAATGAGGAGGGAAAAGCCCCAGCCCCTTTTGGAGGGTAACCGCTGCTCAGCCTTTCCGGGGCCACACTGCAGTAGAGATTTAGGCTACTGCCATTTGACCTTCCCTGAAATCAGAGTAGAGCTAGGCTTGCCAGGTGCATCTGGTTAACCAGGCTCTGCATTCATTTTCTTTGCTTTTCTTTTGCTTTACCTCAAAAAGCCCCGTTACCGTATCAACTGCTGTTTGTTAGCAAAAATAATGCACAGACCCCATTCATGAGAAATACACATACCGGAAGGTTGACATCACATCTGAAAAAGGCACCTGCAGATAACTACACAACATGCCCCAGACCCTGTGGGCACCGGCCTGTGTCCAGCATCTCCTGCTTGCCCCCTGATCTCCCACCTGGGCCCTGCAATGCAGGGACAGCCCTACACTCACCATCACGTCCTCCAGGTCCCGTGGCCAGGGAAGCTCCCCACGAGCACTTCTTCTTCATCTCCAGTTGCTGTGTGCGCTCCAGGGAGCGGCGCATCATCGCCTCCAGCCGCTCCTGCTCAGTTCATGCAAGGGAGAGCGACATTAACCACCCGGCCGCACTGTGCCACCGCGCTTCAGTGCGCAGAGTGAGTCACCAAATGGGGCTCTCTGTACTAAGCAGCCAAAACCTAGGCACACGTGCTCTCCATCACAGCAGTGAGATCTTAGTGGGTGGAGAGTAAACAATGCAGCTAGTGCTGGCTCCCAGCCCCAGGGGACAGGCTGCGGCAGCCAGGCCTTGATTTGTTTAAGAATAGTGCCAGACAAGCATTAACTCCTTCAGGCCTGTCTCATGTCCCATTTTACCCTTTCTAGTAGGACTGGAATTGTGCTCTGGAACCAAGTGCATTCTCTCTAGTAGAAAAGCATAAAGCATTCTAATTTGAGAAAATTTAAATATAATTTGAATTTTTGTAGCCTTAAACATAACTTTTTGGAGTATACACACATGGCTTTGAGATCTATTTTACCAAGCCCCATTTTCATCTTAGAACTTCTTAAAGGGGAATCAATCGTTTTCTACATTGTAACATTTTCCTGCTACACAGTATTCCAGGCATAATGTGGCATATTTCAAAATTTAAAAGACACAGGAGTAGGGAAACTNGAGGCTTTTCTCTTACTAGAGCATTTATTAAAAAGCACTCTCTTATGTCAACCAAAGCATTATTTTCATAAACTTGGGTCTGACTGCTGGCAAATATCTCCTTGGCACTGGAATGAAGCTGTTCTTATTTTGCATTCTCCACCGCACCAATGACACTGCAAATACCAAATCCTCTCCCTGCCTCTACTGGAGAAAGCCTGACGCAAGGGAAGCAAGGTAAACAGGTCCGTGCTGAAGTTCTTTTGCCTTCAGGAAAGCCAACCCTGAGGTGCTCCAGGAACGGGGCTAATCCTAGCCGATCCAAAACAAAAACAGAACTATCTTCTCATGGCTTGAGTAAAAAGCAAGCAAAATTAATTCAGGGAAGCACCAACCGAATAACCCTGACTTAAAAATCAGGGAAAGGCTCCTTTATTTTACTTACTAGAAACACAGGTCGCTTGGGAGGTGTCTGGATCTAGCCCTTCTGTCTATACCAGAGAGATGGGGTGAGCATTATCCACATCTAAGCTTCCTCCGCATAATTTTTCTCTGAATAGCACTTTGCTAAGACATGGTGTCTCCAGGGACCTCTGAGTAGAAAGGGGATTTTTTTTTTCTCCTGTAAATCTCAGATTTTTATTTGCTCCAGTTTTTGGCTGAGGCTCTACAATCATGAGTGTGCATTTCCTAGCAAAGTCCTGCCCTCATGACCCTGGCCCATTAAATTCTGTCAGCCAATCCCCAGGGCCTTCCAGAGAAAAGTTGGGGGTTTGACGGGACTAGAACTTTTTGACTATTTGACACTCAAAATATGATTGCTTGAGACCAGGACTGAAAATTATTTCATTATATGGATTTAACATAAAGTATTTAATTAACCAATGACCCAATATGAATGCTGAAACCTTTTACCGCGAGTGAATTTAGTACTGAGTGGGTTACGGGAGATTGCCTACATGCCAGAAGGACTTCATGATAGTCCTTCATTTACTAGGAGACCAATAACAGCAAAGAACACCAAGACTTGTCAGCCAAAGTGAGCAGCTGTGACTACAAGGGGGATGACTACAAGGGAATGCTCACCCAAGGCCAGACCTACTCCTGAATTGTTCAGTTACCTTTAAAAAAAAAAAAAAAAACCCTCTTCCATCCATCCCCTGCTCACTGAGCTGCTCCAAATTCCACTATTAGAGATACATTCCTTCGAATCATAAGCAGGTTTATGAAAAGGAACCTATCCCTAAGAAAAGACACAATTACTTTGTGTCACCCACTTTTGCAGAGATGATGAAAAATAGGTGGTAATCAAACTATACGGTATGAGACTTACAGAACCCAAAGTCATCAGAATGGGGTAATTCAAATATGTCAAAGCACTGGTCCACTTCACTCTCCTTAGAGGTTAGTCCTATATAGTATTACCA
>NW_027527378.1:1530981-1550972 GCF_008692635.1 Crocuta crocuta
CATTGGATGGAATGGAAAGAATACTAGATTTGGAGTCAGTAAATATGGATTCAAATTGTACCTCTGCCTGCCACTTTTTAGCCCTATGACCTTGAGTTAATTGTTTAACATCCTTGGGCATCAGTTTCCTATCTATAAATGGGGATGATGTTGGTATTTTTGTAAACTCCCATGTACACATACCCAGTTAGTTTTTTCCTCATGTTAAAAAAAAGTGGGGATAACGTTACCTGTATCACCAGATCACTCAAGTCTATGAGACAATAACTAGCACAATAAGTCCTTACCAACACTAGCTGAATCCAAATTTGAAGAGGAAAATTATTATTTTTCAAAGATGTTTATTATTGAGAAAGAGCGAAAGAGTGAGAGAACGAGAGCGAGTGCACAAGTGAGGGAGGAGGAGATAGAGGAAAACAATGTGAAGCAGGCTCCAAGCTCTGAGCTGTCAGCACAGAGCCCGACGTGAGGCTCGAACCCGCGAACAGTGAGATCATGACCTGAGCCGAAGTCGGATGCTTAACCGACTGAGCCGCCCAGGTACCCCTAACAATTTACATTTCTAGCAAGTTCTCAGGTGATGCAGATGCTGCTGGTCCTGGGATCTCAGTGTGAGAACCACTGGTTAGAGGAGAGCATAAGAGAGCATGCAAGAAAGCTCAATCACACCAGAAGAACAGTATTAATAAATATTACAGCTGCATACTGCATACTGCAATTCCTGCCAAGTTCTCATTCTCCTGAGTATCACTGGATGATCAACAGAGGGTGGGGAAAGAGCAAGACAGATTCTTGTCCTTAGAATGTCCTCTACTGGGTACACCTTAGTGGAAGGAAGGAATGAGGGGACCTCAGCCTGGACTCCATTAGCTCTGGCCTTAGGTCTGCCTAGATGAACTCAGAGGAGAACCAAGACTGAGGTGACCCACAGGGCTGGCTGAGGAGTATAAAAGGCCTCCAGCAGGACACCACCCAGGCACTGTTTATGACCCAGACAGCATCTCTAGCAGGAGTGGAGAGCTGGCTGTGCCTTTTCCATTGCCCTTACTATTACTACACGTGTTCTGGGAAGGCAATGTGGGGACAAGACCCCAAGAGGTTCTCAGCAGGGCTCTGCAGAAGGTCTTTCTCTTTACAAACAGATGTCTACATCTGGCCAGAAGACCATGTAGTCACCGAGGCCCCATGCCAGCCAATGCCCTCTGAGAGTGGCTAGCTCTCAGCTTAGTAAAGTTTTTGTTTGAGTTCAGAAATTTCTTGTTTTTACAGTCAGCCTGGTGGATTTTGCTAAATATCAAGCAATAAGCGTACGAGAAGTTGTGATGTGTCAAAAAAAACCCCACAGATATGAAGCTATTCTTTGAAAGAAGCCTTTCCTGATTATCTGTTTAACTTGAGGAACATGGAGTTGGCTTCACCAAATCCCATTTCTCAGGGCCTCCTGTCAGGAAACTATACTTCTCCAAGTGGAGAATGGGTGAGTGTATTGTGTTATCAGCCTTAACCCCAAGTAGGTGACAAGGGTTTGTTCCAGAAGCCTGATTCTTGGAAGCTATGTGGCATGTAAGGATTAGAAGAACCTACTTTGAGGAGAAAGCAGCCTTCAGTGAGAGAATGAGCTCAAGGTCAGTATCTCAAGTGGATACTGGATGCCCCATCCCCAGGACAGGCCTGACCAGCCTCCAGCCCTCCCAGTGCTCAAGACTTCTGGAAGCCAGGCTGTTTGTGGTGCCCACCTCTGTACTGGTAGATAGGAAGCCTCCTGGCCATGTCTGGGGCTCACCCACACAGACATGAGGAGTTACCAAGAGTGACAGCATGGCAATTCTAGGGACATAGAACCAGAACAGGGCTAGGGCTAGGAGGGAGGTGTGGAGTCAACAGGTCTTTTATAAGCTCCTAATATCAGACCAAGATATGCAGGACTTGGTGGGCAACCCGAACACTTTCTAATAAGCTACAGAAGCAAAATGGGTTGCAATGGAATGAACCATTCCTACAGAGGCTTTTCCCTGGTTGACAGAGACAGAACATGACAAGAAGAACAAGAAAAGACTGGAGAATTTCCACAGCCATGTGCCAAGCAGGCAGCAACCTTGCCAAAGATCTCCACTGAACCATGCAGGCAAATGCAGGGGGTTTCCTCTGGAAAGGGGCTCCTGCAGTGTAGACCCATCCATCCTCTCCAAAGATCACTCACAACAATGCCAAACAGATCTCCATACGAGCAGACTGCTGACACTGATGTGGTTACTGGGCCGGCCTGGATGTGCAAAGTCCGTAAGCTCCGCCTGGGACTCTGGGGTCCCTGAGGGTGGGAGGAGGGCTGCTGTTTCCTTGTGTTGCTACACAACCACAGGAGGCCCAGGCTCTCAGCCCTGCCCTTCTGTGTCTGGGGAGAAAAGGGAAGCAAACTCGGCTTGTGTGTGTTGTGACAAAGGTCAGGCCGCATCCCCCATGCCCCACCATCACCCATGTTAGGGATGAAAGGAAACACACAAAGCAAATAAACAATTATATGGAAGTGCAACTGCTAAAAATTCAGCTGAAGTCACAAAGGCAGTCTAACATTTCTGAACATTACTCTGTATAAGGTGCTTTGCTGGGCACTTAGACAAAAGTCATTTCCTTGGGGCGCCTGGGTGGTTCAGTTGGCTGAGAGTCCGACTTTGGCTCAGGTCATGATCTTGCGGTTTGTGAGTCTGAGCCCCGAATCAGGCTCTGTGCTGATCGCTCAGAGCCTGGAGCCTGCTTTGGATTCTGTGTCTCCCACTCTCTCTGCCCCTCCCCTGCTTGTGCTTGGTCTCTTGCTCTCTCTCTCAAAACTAAATAAACATTTTAAAAAATTATTTAAAAAGTCATTTGTGACCACATCTATTTTGGGCTGAGGAGAGTAAGTTAGAGGGTTATGAGGAGCTATGTGACTCGCCCCTGGCTACCAGCTACCTAGTAAGAGAGCTGGGATCTGCACAGGGAGCAGATGAAGCCATGTAGGCATCAGGCAACAGGCAGAAATGGCAAAGTAGGGCTAAGACCCTTGCAGTGACTTCATTTGCTACAAGGAACAAAGAAATTATATCGTATCGTATTGTATTTTAGAGAGAGAGAGAGAGAGAGTGTGGGCGGGGGAGAGGGGCAAAGGGACAGACAGAGAGAATCCCAAGCAGGCTCCACGCTCGGTGTGGAGCCCGACACAGGGCTCAATCCCACAATCCTGGGATTATGACCTGAGCCAAAATCCAGAGTTGGATGCTCGACTGACAGAGCCACCCAGGTGCCCCAAAAATCCCCATTTAAATAAGTGCTGTGTGGGCAAAGATGGGTCTAATTGTGTGTGTGTGTGTGTGTGTGTGTGCACGCGCGCGCGTGCATGTGTTCGTGTTTTTTAAATTTAAAAAAGAAGGGGCAAAGATGTATAGTGATAAACCATTCAGAAATTAAAAAGATACCAAATTTATACAAATGTCTCTGAATCCTATAGGGCTAGCAATTAACAAACTTCTATATTGTTCATACTAAATGATGAGTCATTATATCTTATGAATAAAAAATGATCATCACCTGATACAAAGCTATGATTACATCCTTAAACTACGCTTCTTAAGAAAGTCTATACCCCAACTATGCTTTCTAAATATATTTTCAAAGTTTAGTAAGAAAGGACTCTGCAGAGGTAATTACATTCCATTTCTTTTTAAAAAGGTAACAGGAGAAAAAGGATGATTAAAGCAAAGAACTGCATTAAAATTTAAATATACTAGCATCTTTATAGTTGAAGGCAAACTGTTTGCTTTTCCAGCTATGAAATAAGAGGACCCATTATCCTCTGTCCTTACTCTCTCCTCTGCCTTCAGGTCCCTTCCTCCAGCCTCACGTCTGCCCAAGAGGCATAGGCTCCCAGCACAACCCTCAGGGCTACATTAGCAGGCCCCTATCCACAATTCCTTCTGAGTCTCAAACTCAGAGAACATTATGTCTGGAAGAGGCCTTGGAGACTGCTAAATCCAAACCTTCACTTTAGAGATAAGCAAATCAAGCAAATACCCAGACAGGCCAATTGGCTTGTCCAAGGTCAAAGAGCAAATTAACACTCGAGTTGAATGGATAAGTCTCTTCATTCCTATTCCAGTGCTTTCACTATACCACGTCTTGCTGCTGGGAGAAGGCCTGGTAGTAGAGGTCTCCCGTACCCCCAAGCCGGGCAGGACACTCAGATGCCTCTGAGCACCAAGCCCCGTGTGAGCTGCTGAGAGACTTGGAGGTCCTTGGACCTTACCTCCTCCTCCCGGAGTTTCTGCTTCCTCTTCTCTTCCACGGCAGCCCTCTTCTGATCCTCCCGCTGCCTCTGCTCTTCCAGTTTCCGCCATCGCTCTTCAATTTGCTTTTCATACTGGAGCTTAGCTCTTTTCTGTTTCTCCAGGATCTGCTGCTCCCGGGCGGCTGGGGGAAGGAGAGTGGAAGAGAGGTGTCATGACCAGAGCACCCCACACTGTTTGAATTAAGACCAAAATGTAGAATCAAGAACAAGACCCAAAAAGGAGCCCAGTGGGAATCTAGGCCACAGTGACTGAGATGAAGGGTTCTGGCATCTCTGCCACTAGCTGGGTGACCCTGGGCATGCTAACCACATAATCCCTCTGCCTCAGTTTCCTCTTCTGTGAAGTGGGGACCATCATGTTCACAAAATCACAGTGTTGTGAAGATTAAATGAGGCAATGCATGGAAAGTGCACCGTAACTGTCCCTACACATGGGAGCACAACTATTATTGCTATCATTAAGTCAGACTTGCCACAATGGCCAAGCCGTACACTAGGTTGAGAAATGAATTCTAAGGGCACATACACTAAAAAAAACATGTTAACTATGCATGTCTCATACATAAGAATTGAGCTAGGCAAAGATGTATAAACTCAAGACATTCCCTAAGACTATCTACCCGGCTGCGTCAGGGAAGGGTTCCCCAGGACATGCAATGTGTGAACCAACCACCAGGAGGCAATGAAGAAGAATTTGAAAGCTCATTTGTCTCAATTCAGTGGGGAAACCACTATTTACCTACCTCCCAGTACCCTGTGGGGAATACAGCATACCCCTCTGTCTATAGTTTTTAAGAGGTTAAGACAGCCTTTCTCAAATGGGTTCCCATTCTAACACAGAAAATGTCTTAACTGCTGATTTTCTCAGTTCTGATGATGGCCTTTCTAGATGCCCTGGAGAGAGCCTAAGGGAAAGCATATAATGGATGCCTGGGGAGGGGGAGGGGGCAGTGATTGTTTCTCATTCTTTACCATCTTACCACAGTCCCTAGCAGAGTGTCTAGAAGACAGCAGAAGCTCAATGTCTGCTAAAGAAGTAGATGAACTATTTTGAAAATTATATAACAATTGTGAATATGCCAAAGTATAGACACCCCCCCCAGTTCTTCATGTTCATCTAGCAACTGTCCTAGCTCTCTTCCCATTCAGTCATAAATTTCTAAGGATGTTCAGAAAACATACCACCACATCTTTGTGCCCTTGGACCTAAACAGCCAAAGGGCACAACTTACCAAGACATTTTTCTCTCTCTTCTCGTCTTTCTTTAGCTAGTCTTTGTCTCTCATCGGATCTTAAAAATCCATCCATGCCTACAAAAAATATAACATAATGAAATTATTCCTCCCTCTTTCCCTATGTGCTGAGTGCCATGGGCTACTACTCCCACACCCTGGACGGTGAGGCCCTGAAAGCTGAGAGGTGACAGTCACAGCTTCACACTCACCCATCACACTGCTATAGTGGCCCCAATGCCAATCCTGGAGAACCACGCCCTCTCCCTAGTCCTCTGTCCCCAGGACTCCCTGGAGGGAGTCAGAAAGTGCAGTTAATGGCCAGGGAGGTCAAGCAGTGTGCAGAAAAGCACACCAGGCCTCCCTGAGCCTGGCTCCTAGGGGAGATGAGAAGCACAAAAGTAGACACAACTATTACACAGATTGTAAACATCCTATTTTCTGAAGGGAGCCAACTGCTGAGGAACATGTACAAGCTCCTTGAGTAGGCACTGAGAAATACAACATTCAACTTTGACTTTGGCTCTGTTAAATATGCTCCAATGTCAATCTGAGTATTTTATTTAAAAAAATTTTTTAAAATATTTATTTGTGTGTGTGTATGTGAGAGAGAGAGAGAGAAAGAAAGAGAGAGAGAGAGAGAGAAAGAGAGAATGAATGAATGAGTAGAGGAGCAGCAGAGAGAGGGAGATACAGAATCTGAAGCAGACTCCAAGCTCTGAGTTGTCAGCATAGAGCCTGATGCAGGGCTCAAACTCCTGAACCACGAGATTATGATCTGAGCCGAAGTCAGATGTTTAACTGACTGAGCCACCCAGGTGTCGAATTAGAAATAATTTACTGCACTCAGTCACAACCAATCATTCAGGAGCATTACTTATATAATGTTCAGGGACACCATCTTGGAGAAATCAGCTTCTATGTTAGTACAACCAGATTCACTTTCATGGTTCTGAGGCCCTCCTTTCTGGTAACATACATGCTGGCTTCACTGTGTACTTTGCTGCCTCAGTTACCGCACCCTTTTGGGGAGGTTCCTGCAACTGTCCAGAAGAAAGACATGGAGACTTGGACTCAGTGTAGGCAGGAGAAATGCAGACGGGGGTGGATGTAATAAACACTGGATTGTCACAACTCCCCATGAGCATCTTATTTTGCATCCTGGATGATATATCAGGCATATTAAAGCTCAAGACTGAAATCCTAGGAAATCAGCCTGGACTATAAGTGCCATTATACATGTTTGTTTTTAGTCAACTCTTAATCATTATGATGCTACCAACAACTTGATCATCATCAAGAATTTGAAGGCCCTAGAGAACAAACTGAGGGTTGATAGGGGTGGGAGTTGGGGAAAATGGGTGATGGGCATGGAGGAGGCCACCTGTTGGGATGAGCACTGGGTGTTACATGTAAGTGATGAATCACAGGGATCTACTCCTGAAGCCAAGACTGTATTGTATGTTAGCTAACCTGACAATAAATAAAAAATAAAAATAAATAAATAAATTGAGGACACTAATTAAAAAAAAGAAGAATCTGAAGGTCAATTTCTTAGATCATCATTGCTGTCTCCCCACAGTCTGATCTCAAACTCTCTTCCCAACTTGACCTCAGCACTTCCCCTTTCTTCCACATACCTTCTAGTTCAAAACACTCCTTCTCCCACATCCGCCTTGTACCTATTAATACCCCACCCACCTTCAAGATCCCACAGTTCCCCAGACCCCATGATGCTCTGTGCTCCCATACAGTTGGCAAAACCCTAAATTTATTCTTCTTGGCTACAGAGTTCTCCGACTCAGTCTCCCTGGAAGGAGGGAAAAGCTATGGAGGCAAGGGTGGCTTACGTATTCCTGAGTCACCTCAGCTTAGGGCACTGTCCCCCAACTGTGCCCCTGAGGTGCACATATAATCCTCAAAGGCAAGCATGTAGTCAGTAGGGAAACAAAACCAGGTTTCTCTTTTCTCTAGCACTTTCAGGCTCTAGTGTTTCCCTCAAGAGTTTGATTGATAAGAATTTATTCTGTGTGAAAAGTTACAAAGAGAAGCTTAGGACCCCTAAACAGATGCTTCCTTCTGTCAGCACCTATATCAACCTGTCCATCCCAGCAGGACCTAACTTTACTCTATTGCCCATGCCACCCTTCAGATGTTTATGGGCCTGCCCTCGATCTGAGGTACAGCCTAAGAACCACTAAAAATGTTCTTCAAACAAAAGAAAACAACCTGAGAGGTTAAAAGGGCCAAGCACATTTGGAACTGGCCACATTACCCAGAGGCTTTACAAACAGAAGTCACTCGGTTCCTGGGATATGCATTTTAGGCTGCCCCCTTGTGGACATTTGTAAAAGTCACAACTACAAATCATTTCCTTTCCAGAAAATCTTCATTATGCTCATAGTCATTATCATGTGTTTCATAATAGGAGGTGGCCCAGATCCTATGCGCTTCTTGGATTTACTTGGCTCAATCACCCTATTACGGAGGTACTGTTTCAACCCTCATAGGTGCAGAAATGGAGGCACAAAGAGGTTAATTAACTTGTCTGAGGTCATACAATCAGAAAGTGGAGAAGCCAGACCCCAACCCAAGAATCTGACTCCAGGACCCACACTCTTAATTACTGCTTTCCTGCAAAAGAAGAAATGTAACAACTTGATCTCAGTGCCCATGAACAAAAGCTGTAACCCAGTATCACACACGGGAACAAATCTCACCCTTGTCCCAGGAGTAAGCCTACAAATGAGGAGAGAGGTACAAATCTACCTCATTAGACAAGTATCAGGTAAGCACTGCTGTGAGCCAAGCACTGACTGACTGGGTGCAGATCTGGCCACTGCTCAAGCAGACTATTTGCTGCTTCTTCAAACTGATGGTTTAGAAATGTTTTAGACAGACTGATGTTGCATGGGTAAGAGGAGTGCACAGAGAATCCTGGGGACAACTAAGAAAAGCATTCTGCTTTGGCCTGAGGGGGGTGAATTGACTCAAACAGTCCAACATGGATAACCTAGAGTCTCTGTACTGTCACATGCAGCCACAAACCATATGTGACTACTTCAATTTAAAATAATCAAAATTAGGGGCGCCCAGGTGGCTCAGTCTCTGACTTCAGCTCAGGTCATGATCTCACAGTTTGTGAGTCTGAGCCCTATGTCAGGCTCTGTGCTGAAAGCTTTGGATTCTGTGTCTCCCTGTCTCTCTGCCCTTCCCTACCCCTGTGCTCTGTCTCTCTCTCTCAAAAAAAATGAACATTAAAAAATTTTTTATTTTATTTGTTAATTATTTTTTAATGTTTTATTTCTGAGAGAGAGAGACAGACAGACAGACAGACAGCATGAGCAGGGGTGGGTCAGAGAGAGAGGGAGACACAGAATCCAAAGCAGTCTCCAGGCTCTGAGCTAGCTGTCAGCACAGAGCCCGACGCGGGGCTCGAACCCACGAACCGGGAGATCGTGACCTGAGCCGAAGTCAGACGCTTAACTGACTGAGCCACCCAGGTGCCCCATGAATAAACATTAAAAAATTTTTAAATAAAATAATCAAAATTAAATGCAATTAGGGTCTCCTGGCTGGCTCAGTCAGAAGAGCATGTGACTTGATTTTGGGGTTATAAGTTCAAGCCCCATGTTGGGTGTAAAAATTACTTAAACTTTAAAAAATTAAATGCAATTAAAAGTTTAGTTTCTCAGCACACTGGCCACATTTCAGGCACTCAACAGCCACATGAGGCTAGTAGCTATCATACTGGACAGCTCTTAAAAAGAAGTCTGGCAGCTTCCTCCTGTGATTCCCTTAACACTTAGCTACTGTGGGACACATGTGGATAAGGAAGATCTCAGAATTCAATCAGGGTTGAGTTTTGCTGGATAAGTAAGACTGGGGTAGGGCCTCATTCCTCCACACAGCATCAGCCTCTCCTGATTACAAGAACTGTCAAGCAATCATTTCTAGAACATTCATTTGAAGAGAAGCCAAATAATTAACTCATATCTCCAACTTCTATCTTGTGACTTTCCCTGACCCTCCGGGAGCCCCTGATGAGAGGCCCCAGGCTTATCCTGGGGCAGAGCACAAACCAAACAGTCCCTTTTCGTTAGGGGCCATGGACTTAACCAGTTATTACCACTAGTGCAATTCAGCCAGAGGAATCAAGCCAGGTCATGATTAACACAGCAAAGGCAATTAATACATGAACATTAACAATACCAAGAGACCTCCTCTAAAAAAATGGTATACTTAAAGGGTAATGCTGAATTCGGTTCCTAAAAGTAGCCTTCTTCCTGTATGGCCTGAAATCTTAGAGTGTTTAGTTTTCTTACTGAATCAATCATCCTCTGTCCATTGTACTTTGTACTATATGCAAACCCTTGTCTCTCTTTTATTAAACCAGAGACCCAATTTTATCTCTGAACCCCATGAGAACGGATGGAGAATAGATCTTGCCAGGGGGTAGGGAAGAGGGGCAGAAGGGAAGTAGGTGGCTACAAAAGGGCAGCATGAAGGATCCTGTGGTAATGGACATGTCCTCTATTCTTAACTATACCAATGTTACGGCCCTGGTTGGGACAGTATACTATATTGTTGGGAGTTAGTCCCATGGGGGAAACTGGGTAAAGGGTACCTGGGATCTCTCTGTAGTAACGCTTATAAACTGCATGTGAATCTACAATGCACTCAAAATAGAAAGTTTAATTTAAAAGAATCTGGCCCAAGACTGAAGCCTTCAAGGAAACCCAAAGACAAAGAGGAGCAGAGGACACCTTCCTCAAGGTTTCCCACCCAGGAGAAGGACAAGGAGCACCCATGTCAGAGCCATGCCTGCCCCATTCCTAATGAAGTTCTGCTTCCCAGGACAATAGTGTTCAGGTAATGTGCACCATTAAAACAGAGGCCTTTTCCTGGACAGTTCATCCCTATGGAAATGTGAATGAAACAGGGATACTAAACAGCTAAACAGCTATTTTATGCTAACAGAACAGCATAAAATTTCATACTTAACTGATGTACTCTTGCTTGGAATAATTTCCCATTATCTTTGGGCTGCAGCAACACATTTTTTTTTAATTTTTTAATTTTTATTTTTTATTTATTTTTTTACAAATAGTTTATTGTCAAATTGGTTTCCATATAACAGCCAGTGCTCATCCCCACAAGTGCCCTCCTCTATGCCCATCTCCCCCCCACACACACCCATCAGTNAGGCTAAAGTCTGGGATGGTGATACCTCCTGTTTTGGTTTTATTCTTCAATATCACTTTGGCTATTCGGGGTCTTTTGTGGTTCCATACAAATTTTAGAATAGCTTGTTCTAGTTTTGAGAAGTATGCTGGTGCAATTTTGATTGGGATTGCTTTGAATGTGTAGATTGCAGCAACACATTTTTAAAACCTAATTTAAAAATGAATTTTATTAGCCTGAGCACTCTCTCACTAGAATATTAATGAGCTGATATCAGTCAATTTTTCATGGTACTGGTAATAGCCATTATCAAAATACAAAGTTTTTAGGGGAAGCCAGCTGTGTTCGACTTNGTCCAACTCCTGATTTCAGCTCAGGTCATGATTTCACATTTCATGGGTTCAAGCCCTGTGTCGGGCTCTGTGCTGACAGGGCAGAGCCTGCTTGGGATTCTCTCTCTGGCCCTCCCCCACTTGTGCATTCTCTTTCTCTCTCTCTCTCTCTCAGAATAAACAAAAATAAACTTTAAAAAATAAATTTTAAAGAAACCTTCCCAATAATACTCTTATCACTGCAACTGAGTCAGTGTCCAGAAAAAAGAAAGGGAACCAGGAATGAAGAGCTTATCAATAGGAAGTCCAATGGCAGCCAGCCTCCTCCTGTGGAGGGCCCTCCCCTCTGTAGACTGGCAGGCATGGATGCATTCACCTCTGCGGTGACTCATCTAAGTACATGAAGACCAATGGTTATCAACTATGGCTACACGATGGAATCGCTTTGAGAGCTTTCACTTACTTACTTATTTATTTAATTTGAGAGAAAGAGTGTGTACATGAGCAGGGGAAGGGGCAGAGGAAGAGAGAGAATCTTAAGCAGGCTCCATACTCAGTGAGAAGCCTGAGGTGGGGCTTGATCCCATGATCCTGGGATCACAACCTGAGCCAAAATCAAGAGTCGGGCCCTCAACTATCTGACCCAACCAGGTGCCCCACGGAGCTTTTAAAAAATGACAGATGCATGCATCTCCCTCCCAGAGGCTGACCTACTATCTCAGGTGTAGCCAGGGTAGTAATGCTTTAAAAGCTTACATATGGTTCTAACATGAATCAGGAGGACTGAGAATTGTCCTAGCCCGCTATTCCTCTGACTGAGGCATGCATCAGGACCACCTGGAGGGCTTGTGAACTCTGACTGCAAGATGGCACCCTCAGGGCTTGTGATGGAGTGGTCCTGGGGTAAGCCAGAGAATCTGCCTTTCTAACAAGTTCCCAGGTAAGGCTGCTTGCTGGTCCAGGGCCCACATCTGGAGAATTGCTGCTCTAGACTATACTGATCTCCAGGGCAAGGCCCTGCCTGTAGCTCCTCTGTGGATGTGCAGAATCCAGCAGAATATGGGACTCAGAGTAGGAAGGAAGGAATGCAGAGAGATGATCAATCACTTGCCTGCATCGCTCCCCCCTCCCCCACAACACAGCATTTCCCTTTGCCACAGGTGTTACTGCCCCACATGCTATGGTCTGGGCCTGTTCATTGTCTCTTGCCCTCTAAGCTCTTGTCTTACCTCTGAATCTCCAGTGCCTTGCACATGGTACTCAAATACTTACTGAATGAATAGGCCATGAATATTATATCCGACTGACCAAAAGTTCCTCATTTGTAGAGCATTTCAACCATCAGTAATGTCCACAAAAACAAGCAATATTTTTAAGCATCTTTATACTGCTATCCTGCTGGAATTGAGCAAGGAGTGCAAAGGTAAAGAAAGGAAGCAGCTTTTCCCACTACTCCCCTTGCCTCCTTCAAGGCTAAAATGAATCTTCCCTCTAAATTCCATCAGTGTTCTGCCTCTCAGCCCTTTTCCCTCTTTAATTCAAATCAGGGTCCCTCTCTCTTTCATTCATGGTCCTCAAGCACAGGAAGCTCTACCCTCCACAGAGAGGCCCTTTCTCACTGTCCCCCATTCCAATCCATTTGTCAGGATATAAGCTTCTTCTTCCTCTTTTTTTTTTTCTTTTTAGATTTTAAGTAATCTCTACACCCAGTGTGGGGCTTCAACTCATAACCGAGATCAAGAGTCGCATGTTCTACCAACTAAACCAGCAAGGCACCCCAATATAAGCTTCCTTTTAAAAAGATTTTTAAAGTTTATCTTATTTTGAGAAAGAGAGAAAGAAAGTGAGAGGGACAGAGAGAATCCCAAGCAGACTATCAGCGCATAACTCGACATGGGGTTCAAACTCACGATCTGTGAGATCATGATCTGAGCCAAAATCAAGTGTTGAATGCTTAACCCACTGAGCCACCCAGGCACCTCCTGATATAATCTTAAGGGAAAGGCCCAAGTTCCATTTCTTCCTGTAACCCTGATGGCCTAGCAGAGTATTCTGTACTCAATAAATGCTCTCTGAGTTCACAAGCACCTACTCTGTGCCAGGCCTGGAGAGGACATTAAGATACACATTTCCTTATTTTCTTTGATCCTATGACAGCATCAGGACAAGGACATCACTCCTGTGGCTTCTGTATGACCTAACCCATTCATATAAACTTTAGAAGCCTCAGTTTCCCTTACTTAAAAGGGATATGGAATGCCAGTGTTGGGGACTCACCCTCTTTGAACACATCACCGTGCTGTGAGAAGGCTAAATCAAACAGGAGGTCTCAGGGAAGTGCTCCCATCACCAGAGCCAACAGCTACCGCCAACTGCCAGCCTCTGAGTCTGTCACCTTGGCCCTCCAGCTGTCCCTCAGTAAAGATCTCAGTGTGAACCACCCAGCCAAGCCCAGGCAATACACAGAACCCTGAGAAAGGCGGCAACAATATAAACTGCTCAGTCTTGGTGTAGTTTGTTATGCAGCAATGTAACCAGAAAACCAGTCGACCGACCAATTGACAGCAAACAAACAACACTTTCTGATCCCTCTGCGTATAGGATCCAGATTATGCACCACCCTAGAATGCTCAGTCTTATAGGCTCAGCAACCCTGGACCTTGGGCCGCCTGCCACACTTCTCAGCCATAACTATTCTACTGATGGCTAATGCAGTTCCCTAAGTCACCATGCCTGGGGGCTGCTCCTGCCACTGCCCCCAACAGAAGAGCCCCCAGGCACGGCTCCAGCTCACAAGGAGCAACACCAGCATCTTGAGGTTGACTAGGCCAGTCCTGCAGAGGCATCCCACAGAGGCCAGGAGACATGACCCAGAGGTCAAAGGGATTAAGGCCCTGTGGCATGCACTCTGACTGAGAGAGGAAGGTGAAAACGGATGAACTGTTTGCTCTTCTTTCTACCAGTGAACTGCTCTAACTCACCAGGATTTATGACCTCCGTGGACATGGCTTGGGGGTCCAAGCACCACCAGCTGTGTTAGGTTGCAAGGCAGTGGTCAGCTTAATGATGCAGCACCTTTTACTTCCTCTCCTTCCCTCCCGGGCTCACAGACCTTTCCCCTCACTCTCAGTTCCCAGGGAGCATACCCCTCAATAAGGCGCTGGTAGGTGTAAAAGAGTAGCAGAACCTGTACATGAATGTTCATAGCAGCCACAAAGTGGAAACAACCTAAATGTCCATCAGCTATTGACTGGATAAATAAAACATGGTATGTCCATATAAGGAAATACTATTCAGTCATTAAAAACAAAAAAAAGGAATTAAGGAGATGATGGACTATTAATGGGTGCAGGATTTCTTTTACGGTTGATGGAAATGTTCTGGTATTAAAGAGTAATAATGGTTTTACAACACTATAATGTACTAAACCCACAAGTTTACTTCAAAATGGTAACTGTTATGTGAGTTATATTGCAATAATTAAACTCTGAAGAAAGAAAAAACAAAACAAAAAATAGAACCACCTTATAGAGGGCTCAACAAGAGTCAAAATCCATGGCTTAGTTAATCTCATCTGTGGCCTTCAAGTGTCCCAAGTTACTGGTTTTACTTTTTAGTTTTTCCTCTCAAATATCTAAATGATGGAGCACCTGGGTGGCTCAGTCGGTTGGGTGTCCGACTTTGGCTTAGGTCATGATCTCACAGTTTGTGAGTTCGAGCCCTACATTGGGCTCTGCACTGACAACCTGGAGCCTGCTTCTGATTCTGTGTGTGTGTCTCTCTCTCTACCTTCCCCTACTCACACTCTCTCTCTTTCTCAGAAATAAATATTAAAAAAATTTTTTTAATCTAAATGATTTATCTCTTTCCAACAAAGCATTNTAACTCATCTGAGAATTCTGGGGGCAAAAACTAATCCAGTGATTCTCAAACTTTAACACACATAAGAAGAATCCTCTGTAAGGCTTATGACAAATCACTGGGCCCCACCCTCAGAGCTTCTGATTCAGTAGGGCTGATGGGGCCTGGGAATCTGCATTTCTAACAAGTTCCCAGGTGATGCTGATGCTACTGGTCTGAGGACCACACTTGTGAGAACCACTGATCCAATCNGAAATAAATAAAAAAAATAAATAAAAAAAAATAAAGATTTTATTTTAAAGTAATTTCTACACCCATGTGGAGCTTGAACTCATAACCCCTAGATTAAGACTTGCACACTCTACCAACTGAGCCAGCCAAGTGCCCCTAAATTCTATTTTCAATGGTAAGGAAAAGTCACTATTGCCACCCAATTCAGTATTTTCAATGTCTTTTTTTCAAGGATGATATCATAATTAATACTTTTGAATGAGNTAAAACATCCTTGAAAATAAAGAAGTGGGGAAATAGGGAACTACATAAGAATATACACAAATCTGTGCTGTTCTTATGTTTTTATAACATATGCTCACTAAATTCTTATAGATTTCCTTTAAAACAGCTAACTGAATTATATTTTCCAGAAAATTCAGATGTGATAAGAATATTAATAAATGACTCAAATGATCCCTAAATGATTTTCCTAAATAAAAATTGCGTAACAGAGGGGCGCCTGGGTGGCTTAGTCGGTAGTCGGTTAAGCGGCCGACTTTCGCTTAGGTCATGATCTCGCGGTTCGTGGGTTCGAGCCCCGCGTCGGGCTCTGTGCTGACTGCCAGCTCAGAGCCTGAAGCCTGTTTCAGTCTGTGACTCCCTCTCTCTCTGACCCTCCCCTGCTCACGCTGTCTCTCTCTCTCTCTCTCTCCTAGAAATAAATAAAACATTAAAAAAAAAATTAAAAAAAAAAATTGCATAAAAGAGAGAATGACCAGTTTTTTTTTTTTTAAGTGCAGAACTGGGTGAAGTCCAAACAATCATGAAGAGCATAGCAGTTTGACATTAAGGTCGAACAATGAGAATGAATCTTCTCCTCACCATGGAACCTGGCACATAATCATCACCAATGTGTCACAAAATTCTCTGCAGAGGGTTACTGGAGGAAGGCAAATGGGTGAAGTCCTATAACAAGTGCTCTCAGTCTCCTCCTGTATACAGTGGAGATAACAGTAATCCCTATCTTACTCACAAGGAGGATTAAATGGAAGATAACAGGCACTGCTTAACTGTGCTCACCACATAGTAGGGGTTCAAAAAATTGAACTATTCCTTGTGAGCCATTCCAGCCAGCCTGTTTCTGTTTGGTGCTCTTACTCTTCCACTATTGAGGTCTTATGAAAACCAATCCTGCTACCTTTCCTTAATGGGGCAATTAGGTAGAGTGCATGCAACAACACCAGGCTAAAACCAGGGCAAGCTTTCTTTTCCCATAAAAATTATACTAGAATGGGTATATATAAACATATAGGTGTGTGTACACACACACACACACACACTGATATATATATATAGATACAGATATGATTTCTCATCTTCTGCCAAGAGTATCAATTACCGAGTATCAATTACCAATCATCAATTGTATCTACACATGTAGACACATGCCCCTTTTGGCAAATCAATAGAAATGAGATTCTGTCTTTAGCAGAATAAGTAGCTTCTTAGCAAAAAAAGAATATGTAGGGGCACCTGGGTGGCTCAGTCAGTTAAGCGTTCAACTTCAGCTCAGGTCATGATTTCATGGTTTCTGAGTTCGAGCCCTGCATCCAGCTCTGCACTGACAATAGGGATTCTCTCTCTCCCTTTCTCTCTGCCCCTACCCCGCTCAAGTGCTCTCTCTCTCTCTCAAAATAAATAAACTCTAAAAACAATACACAGATGACATTTCACAGATATTCATTGTGAAGGCTATATATAATAGTGCTGCTCTTCACCACTTCAACAGTAAATTCCCTAATTATATTCATACACCATAATCAGCTGTCCCAGGAATACCCATTCCAGCAACTCAAATAAGCTCCCCAGAACCAAGTGAAAGTGTGTCACATTATAAAGTTCAACTGTGCCCAGCTTCAAGAACTATACACATATTCACAGGCAAGACTCTTTTTTTAAAGGTACCATTTATTGAGTACTTACCTCCTGCCGGGCATTATGCTCTCCAAACGTTATCCAATGCCCACAACAATCCTAAGAGATGGAAGGTACTCCTATTTTACAGATGAGGAAATTGGGACTCAGAGTTAAGAAATCTGTCTGAAGTCACAGCTGCTATGTAGCAAAGCATGACTTGAGGCCAGTCTGGTTAACTCCCAAGCTGACAGGCACCAAGTCAGTACTGAGAGGAAAGGAACATAGGAAACATAGTAAGGAACATAGGAAAATGGACTCAGCCTGGGCTCACTCAAATCCCTCCTCAGCACACACTGACAGCGCGACTACCGAGGAGGCGCCTAAGCTTTAGTTTTCTCATTTGTTAACTAGGCAACATAGTAGTACTTGTGTTATAGAGCAATGTGAAGTCTAAAGTAGAACATATGTAAAGCTCTTAGCACATATTAAATGCCTAATAAATACTAGTTACTGTATCATCATCATCATCAATGGTTTAGATGTGGCCCTTAAACAAGAATGTAAATACAAGTGCTTAGGACACATTAAGTTCTCAAATTACATTAATGTTCATCAGTATCATCATTAGTATCACCCTCACCACTACCACAACAGTTAACTACTATAGTCTAGAACTAGCACCTGACCCCCCCCATCATCTTTAAACCTTGCTTTCAAATCAGTACTGTCTTCAGCTTGCACCAGGCCTCTAGTCAGGGACCCACCAGGCAGCTCAGGAACTCCCATCCATGCCTGCCAGGGCCCTGGATGTTAGAGGACTATTATGCTAATGAGGGGGGACTGGGTGAAAGCAATATACACACTAGTCAAAAATCACCTGATGGTACACTTGACATATATGCATTTTAGTGTATGATAACTATTTGTAGTGCTACAATAACTACAACAACAGAAAAGGCAAAATTCAGTGCTGGGTGACCTGCCATATGTCATTAGTGCCCCAGGCTGCAATGAATAACCCTGGATATCCCAGGCAACCAGATTCTCACTGTGACCCTGGGACTCGGACTCCTTAGGGCAGCATGGAAGACAAGAGGTATGCCTCACCAGAGCCAGTGTGGAAACTGAAGTCACTTGCAAAGGCCCGGGGAGGATAGCTCAAAATGCAGGTTCTCAAGAAGCACCTTGTGATTCAGGAGATAAGGAGGCCTAACAAGCTGGCTCCTTGGTTCTGAACCCTGTCTTGAAAACCCACGTTCATCATTAACCTTTAACTGTTTGTACCCACACCAGATCCCAACTACCAATGTCCAACCAGCCTCTTTTCTTTTCTTTTTTAAATTTTAACATGTATTCATTTTTGAGAGACAGAGACAGGCAGAACGAGAGCAGGGGAGGAAAAGAGAGAGAGGGAGACACAGAATCTGAAGCAGGCTCCAGGCTCTGGGCTGTCAGCACAGAGCCGGACGCGGGACTCAAAACCACGGAGCACAAGATCATGGCCTAAGCTGAAGTCAGACTGAGCCACCCAGGCACCTCTAATCAGCCTCCTTTCTAGAGCCACCAGGAAAACTTCCCTGTTGGATCACTTCCCTATTCATGTATAAAGCTTGGCCCTGAGGGCTGCTTCTTGGTTCCATCCATGTGGCCTACCCAAAAGTACCCCAGTCAAAGGACCTTGAGTAAACCCTTTCATACCTCAGAGCTTCCAGATGCTCTTCTGTAAAGCAGGAACATCACTACCTACTTCAGAGTTATAGGGGGAGCTTGTGAAAACATGTGGCAGCAGGAGTAGTCACAGTTGGCCCTATTTCCCTGATGATATATGAGAACACAGACCAAACAAGTTGTGACAGATGTTTACTGGGCCCAAGCCCTGAGCCATGGAATCATAAGCTCCACATTTCTTCTCAGTCTTCCCAAGAGCCCCACAAAATTCCCCCCAGGAAACCCCTCACAATTTCCCTAAGAGGTCACAGTTTCCATTCTAAGACTTGTTCTGCCTTGCTGGTTCACTTAGAAGGTGAGAGGAACAAAATCAAAGGTACCTAAAAGACAACAACAAACAGCTAAAAATTTCAACTTGATTAACTACTGAGTACCATGATGCACAAACTCATCTTCCACCCTGGCTCTTCATCTGGGAGTCAGGAGTTACTTGGATTTTGTGTTTCCATAATATATTTAATATAACTATAGATCATTTCAAAAGGACTCAATATGCACAGCATACTCTATTCACAACATGATTTGCTAGTTAAATGAAATCTACATAATTTCCCCTCTACCATTCTGAGTTCTTGGCTGGAACTGTCTGTAATACAAAAAGAAGTATAAACACTATTTTCAGCTAGAGACCTGTGAGAAATAAGTCCACTGACCCAATCAAAGGAGGGATGCGGAGATTCGGGGCACAGTGGAGTGAAGCTTTAACCAATGTTCCTGCAAGAGTGGGTGTCTGATGGACAGGCTCACTCTGGGCAGTTACAACAGGCAATTTATCCTCTAGTGTGCAAGTCCCTCCCCTGATTCCTCCTTGGCTGAGTACTACAGAGGTCACAGCCTTACCCGGAAGTCACCTATGCCCATGTAAGGCAAAACGTAGTCTGACTGGAACAAATGTACATTCCTTGAGGTGATGCATAGACTTTAGTTCTTTGGTGCATGTTCACTGCAAAGCCTGCATAAAATAAGCCTGCGAAATGGAGTGGGGAAGAACCAGGAAATGAAGTGCCTAAGTGTTTGGGACTCCACCTTGGGGGAGAGGAGTTGGTACATATTTCCAATAGGTTATAAGCCTATTGTTAACTAGACAGCACAGCTTATCTTTAGTATTTCTGAAAATGAATCATCTCACTTCTTACAAAACCAAGAAATGTATTAGGGGAAGGTGCAATTCATAGAATTAGAAAGGAAAAAATGTTAAACAAAAGT
>NW_027527378.1:1551043-1552819 GCF_008692635.1 Crocuta crocuta
CCTTTCCATTTCAAATTTTCATGATCTCATGGCTCAAGCCCCGCATCAGGCTCTGTGCTGACAGCTTGGAGCCTGGGGCCTGTTTTGGATTCTGTGTCTCCCTATCTCTCTGCCCCTCCCCCACTTACACTCTGTCTGTCTCAAAAATAAACTATAAAAAAATAATTTTAAAAAATAATCCTTATGTCAAAGAAGCATTTTTTTTTTGAGAGAGAGAGAGAACGAACACAAATGGAGGAGGGATAGAGGGACAGGGAGAGAGAATCTTAAGCAGGCTCCACGCCCTCAAAGACGCATATTTTGGGTGGCATATTCTGCCACTCTTCAACAGATAAGCACAGGGCTCACCAGGGCAATTGGGTGCCTCCATGCTGTGCTCCACCTTCCCAGCCTTCTCTGCCATATGGTAGCCACACAATCACATCTCCTCCCCATCTATGCCCAACTCCCCCACCCCTATGTGTATCTCTGGTCATCACAGAATTGTTTGCAGTCACAAGAATTTGATCTCTACCCATCCTGTCAAGGGTGATCTTACACACACACACACACACACACACAAACCACCAGAGCAATGGGAGCTGGCATGAGGAAAGGGAGCAAACATGGAAACGAGAGGAAGTACAGAGGTTTCCACTACAGACGGGGCACACAAGGTCAGGTGTCTGAACTTGGCCTCTGGGTCCTTTACATACGGGGAGGCTCTGACACATGGGGCTTTTGCTGGGAGCCGCACTGGCCTCGCTGGACGACAGTCACAGTGAGGATATGGCAGCGTTTGCACAGCTCCTGCCATGAGAAACGAAACTGGTATCTCCTTCTGCTACTACTGGCTCATGCTGGAAATGAGGCTGCTGGTATTGACCAGGCCTCACAATATTCCAGATCAGACCGATATTCCCCATACAGATTGCTCATAAGGAAAAGCATATCCCTGCCTTTTCCAAAGAGATTTCAGAGGAAAACATTGTGGATGACTGTTAAAAGGCTCTTCCTAAGGACCTTGCAGATCCAAGACTTACATAATAAAGGGGGCTTGAGTCCGGCCCTGAGACAAAGAGCCTAATTCAGAGTTAAGGGCAGATATCCACTCCCACCCAATTGTTTCTGCCTGGAGCACTGGCCACCCCCCACCTCAAGGCATTTGTTATCAAGTATTTGGAGTGACTTATTCTGGCCTTGAATATGCTGATTGCTCCCTGTGGAGGAACCTATTGAGGAACTTCTTTTGTGATTCTGGGAGCAGAGGTGTTTCCTGAAAGACCTGTTAGACCCCTGCTCACAGAGAAGTAACTTCACCCTTTTTATGCTAAAAACTTTGTCTGGTATGCTAAAGATACCTTCTTCCCTATAGGATAAGCATCTCAATCATTATTGATAAAGGTTATGCAGAAGTCTTCTACAAATCTAGGTTTGGGGAAATTCTTACATATCAAAGAAGTCTGTTATCAGAAATCTTTATCTAAGGCAAATGCCACTTCTGTGCGGTCCCCCAAACACTTATAAAATAAAGTTGGGCCCCAGTCAGAGCAGAGATGCCTGCCTGGTGACTGGCAAGATTCTCGTGGCCTCTCTATCCCTCCCTCGCCGACACTGTTCATCCTTCAGGGACGCCTGGACCCCAGCCAGAGCCGGTCTCCGACAGGGCTTTGGTTTGGGTATCCAGGGGTCCACTTGATGCAGGGATCCAAGCAAGGGGTAAGGCTGCAGTCTGTAGACAGAATGACTGTGGAATAGCCCTCCCATCCCCCAGAAAGTATGGAGAAGACAACTGGG
>NW_027527378.1:1554026-1555853 GCF_008692635.1 Crocuta crocuta
AGACCCATGCTCACAGAGAAGTAACTTCACCCTTTTTATGCTAAAAACTTTGTCTGGTATGCTAAAGATACCTTCTTCCCTATAGGATAAGCATCTCAATCATTATTGATAAAGGTTATGCAGAAGTCTTCTACAAATCTAGGTTTGGGGAAATTCTTACATATCAAAGAAGTCTGTTATCAGAAATCTTTATCTAAGGCAAATGCCACTTCTGTGCGGTCCCCCAAACACTTATAAAATAAAGTTGGGCCCCAGTCAGAGCAGAGATGCCTGCCTGGTGACTGGCAAGATTCTCGTGGCCTCTCTATCCCTCCCTCGCCGACACTGTTCATCCTTCAGGGACGCCTGGACCCCAGCCAGAGCCGGTCTCCGACAGGGCTTTGGTTTGGGTATCCAGGGGTCCACTTGATGCAGGGATCCAAGCAAGGGGTAAGGCTGCAGTCTGTAGACAGAATGACTGTGGAATAGCCCTCCCATCCCCCAGAAAGTATGGAGAAGACAACTGGGTACGCTGCCTGGGAGCAAGAGCTCTGGAGCCAGATGGGCCTGGTTCCAAGGAGATCAAGGAGCATCAATGGAGAGGGAGGGGTCTGAAGAGAGAGAGGGAGGAGGGGAAGGGATAGCAGGAGGGGAGGGAGAAGGGGAGAGAGTATGAATGAGTGAATAAGTGTGTGTGTGTGTATGCGTGCACAGGCACATGTGTGTACTGCTCAGAATTATCATTCAATAAATGTTAGGCATTGATATTTCTAAGCCTAAACCACCTGGGACTGTCCTTCAGTGGTGGGGCAGAGGCAGGTTTTGGGGTTGCACACTAGAAGTGGTTGTTTACAGTGAGGGTCATGTGTGAAAATGCAAGCTCCCAACTCACCATCCTGAGATAAGCCTCAAAGGCCTTAGACATCTGACAAAAGGGCCAAACACAGGGGAAAAGGATAATTCTTTCTTACTTGCTTTTATCAGCAACAAGGTACAAGAGATTTACAAATGTCTCTTTGAAACTGGACAGAATCCAACAGGTAAGGTAAAGAGACATCAACTGTGGCATTCCATTATTAGTACTGTCATTTGATGTTCTCTTCAGGGTGGTATGTATGTTTGATGACCGTGAAAGTGAAAGATGTATAAAGAATCCCAGAACGGCACTGGAGGCCTTTCCTGCCAATCTTCAGGCCACTCCTGGCTTAACTGCCCATAAGGCCCAGAGTCCCCATGGTGGGAAGAGCTGTGTCCTTGAGCATAAATTAGGCAGGCCGGAGAGCTCCTTGTCCTGAGCCCCTTATTTTGTCTTTCTTTCCTGAGTGTTTCCACACACGGACATGCTCACAGGCAATTAAGGTCCCCTCCATCCTCACATTACAGAGTTGGAAGGAGCCTTCAGACACTCTCCCTGTGGACAGTCCCTTGTTACCAGGCTGCCTGCTCCCTGTCTGCTGTCTCATTGGGCACTAGATCTGAACTCCGACCATAACTGTACAACCAACCATCCAAAATGAACCGTCCCTGCTCCAAGTCCCTATATCCCCAGTTTTAGCTGCTCCAAGCAGTACAAACCCACATCAGAGATGGCCCCAGTTATACCAGCACTNAACTCATCGGTGTGGTTGTCAAGCCTGCAGTTCCAAGAAGATTCCTTACAGTTAAAACAAAATACAAAAGGAAAATAGAAGCTAGGGGGAAAAAACACTCTTCACGTTGCAATTTAGAGACATATTAACAATTTTCAAAGTCCTAACCTCCTGTTCCTTTTTTCCCTAAAAAGCATGCCCAGTAGCATTGCTCCACCCCATCCCAACCTACAGGCCTGGGATCTGGCATCCCCAGTTC
>NW_027527378.1:1556445-1558372 GCF_008692635.1 Crocuta crocuta
TTTTTTTTATTTCTAGGGGAGAGAGAGAGAGAGAGAGAGAGACAGCGTGAGCAGGGGAGGGTCAGAGAGAGAGGGAGTCACAGACTGAAACAGGCTCCAGGCTCTGAGCTGGCAGTCAGCACAGAGCCCGATGGAGGGCTCGAACCCACGAACCGCGAGATCATGACCTAAGCGAAAGTCGGACACTTAACCGACTAAGCCACCCAGGCGCCCCTCAGATAGATTATTCTTAAAACCACAGGAACAGAACAAAATGTTTGCTCTCACTCAGCGTCATTCAGAGCAATCTGCACATTTTTTTTTTTTTTTTGGAGAAAGAGAAAGGAAGGAGGGAGTGGCAGAGAAAGAGGGAGAGACAGTATCCCAAGCAGGTTCTGCACTATCAGCACAGAGCCTGATGCGGGGCTCCATCCCACAACTATGACATCATGACCTGAGCAGAAAGAGTCGGAGGCTTGACTAACTGATCCACCCGAGTCCCTGCTTTGTCTTTTTAAACAGCCTTGCAGATAGCTCCAGCTCATTGATTATATTTACCCTGTCTCATCTCCCTCCAACCACCCCCGGCAAATACTTCTTTGGAAAAACAAAAGGCACATGAGTGTTTTTATTTTAAGTTTATACATTTTTTAAAATCTTTTTTAATGTTTATTTTTGAGAGAGAGAGAGAGAGCACGTGCACGTGCAAATAAGCAGGGGAGGGGCAGAGACTGAGGGAGACAGAGAACCCAAACCAGGTTCCAGGCTCTGAGCCATCAGCACAGAGCCCAATGTGGGGTTTGAACTCACCAACCGTGAGATCATGACCTAAGCTGAAGTTGGAAGATTAACCGACTGAGCCACCCAGGTGCCCCAGGTTTATTCATTTTTTGAAGGAAAGAGAAAGAGTACAAGTGGGGGAGGGGCAGAGAGAGAGGGAGACAGAATCCAAGCAAGCTTTAGGCTCTGAGTGGTCAGCACAGAGCCCGATGTAGGGTTCGAACCCATGAACTGGGAATTCATGACTGGAGCCAAAGTCAGACGTTCAACCGACTGAGCCACGCAGGCGCCCCATAAAGGCACATGAATCTTAAAATTCTACTTATTGCTGCCAGTGGACAAAAGCTTATTTTGAAAATAGTAAGATAACAGATGTAACACTGACAAGAGAAAAAGTAAAATGTAAATCTTGATATTTGTTTCTGGCCAAGATTTTTGTAAAGTAAAACAATAACAAGGCCTTTAGAAGTGAAGTCTCAAGGTATATGGACATGTAAAGGCTTCTCTTTGGCTGTTCCACAGAAAAAAACCTTGCCATTCAGAAAAGTACATAAGAAACATCATTTTGTGCACTACGGTTATGTCTGAGCATGGTTGCCTTGCCTATGGTGGCTGTCACTGTTTTTTCCTTGCTTTTCTCTGTAGTGAAATCAGAAGTGATGATATATGTATTTTTAAATCCTGCATATTGCCTTTCACCTGCAAAATCTGTCAACAAAGAACAACAATATACTACTGGTATTTAAGGTTGCTAGTTCATCAGAACAGCCCACTTTTGGATTCACTACATTATTTTAAATTAACCAAACTGTTAAACTTAAAGATCACCACACACATTTCTATTACGGCTGACCCAAAACAATACTTAACTGACCACTGCCTTTAAAAACAGCATGAGGGGCACCTGGGTGGCTCAGTCGGTTAAGCGCCAGACTTCAGCTCAGGTCATGATCTCATGGTTCGTGGGTTCGAGCCCCACGTCGGCTCTGTGCTGACAGCTCAGAGCCTGGAGCCTGCTTCAGATTCTGTGTCTCCCTCTCTCTCTGCCCCTCCCCTGCTCATGCTCTGTCTCTCATTGTCTCTCAAAACTGAATAAACATTAAAAAATAAAGAAAAGAAAAACAGCATGAGACATAAACCTTACACTCTAACACAGAGGCTCGACGAG
>NW_027527378.1:1558610-1564858 GCF_008692635.1 Crocuta crocuta
ATGTGTAACTATGCCCCCAAGTGACACTTGGCAATGTCTGAACACATTCTGGGTTGTCACAATTGGGGTTGAGGGGATGCTACCAGCATCTAGTGGGTTGAGGTCAGGGATGCTAATATCTTAGAGAGGACACAGGACTTCCCCTGGGCACTCACTCACCCCCCCCCCCACACCCCCCAAATCCTCNGTCACCCCCTGCCCTGGTCCCCTCCTCTCTCCCTCACTCCCTCCAATACACCTTTGGGGGCATTTGAGCTACGTTTCTGCCCCTTAAGATCAGGCCAACACTTGTTGGGATGAGCACTGGGTGTTATATGTAAACCAACTTGACAATAAACTATTTAAGGGAAGAAAAAAAAAAAAAAAAACAAATCTTCCAGCCCTAAATGTCAGTAGTGGCAAGGTTGAAAACCCTGCTCTAGTAAACTGCACTGCATGTGACAATTAGAAAGACCTCCCTTTATAACCTTGGTTCATGCCAGATCAATATACAGCAGTAAGAAAAAAGCTATAATAAAGTGATAAACACAGAATCAACAGGATCCCCATGGGGTAGCTTTGTTAAAAGCTGTAGCAATGTGTAGCAGTTTGTAAAATTCTTCTTTTGGGCACCTGGGTGGCTCAGTTAAGCATCAGACTCTATTTTCGCTCAGGTCATGATCTCATGGTTCATGAATCTGAGTCCCTCATCAGGTTCTGCACTGACAGTGTGGAGCCTGCTTGGGATTCTCTCTCTTCCTCTCTCTTTGCCCCTCTCCCATTGCACACATGCATGCTCTCTCCCTCAAAACGAATAAACTTTAAAAAAATCTTCAAAACTAGAGAATCAATACATTTGTTATTGGCCTTTAACAGCATCAACAGGCACAATTAGTTCTCTTAGGCAGGAATGTGACTAAATGCATGAATAGATGTTGGGGCGGCTGGGTGGCTCAGTCAATTGAGCATCTGACTCTTGATTTCAGCTCAGGTAAAGATCCCATGGTTTGTGAGATCAAGCCCCATATTGGGCTCTGTGCACACCATATTGGTGTGCTGAGCCTGCATGGGATTCTTTCTCTCCCTCTCTCTCTGCCCCTACCCTACTTGTTCTCTCTCTCAAAATAAGTAAACTTTAATCAATCTTTTAAAAAATTTTTTTATTTATACTTTGAGAGAGACATCACGAGAAGGTAAGGGTCTGAGAGAGAGAGAGAGAGAGACAGAGAATCTGAAGACAGGCCCCAGGCTCTGAGCTAGCTGTCAGCACAGAGACAGACACGGGGCTCGAACTCACAAACTGTGAGATCATGGCCTGAGCTGAAGTCAGACGCTTAACCAACTGAGCCACCCAGGGGCCCCATAAATAAGTAAACTTTAGAAAAAATATTATAAAATAGTAGTAACAACCTTTATGGAACTGCCGCAATGTCGCTTTCCTAGATGGCAATACAGTGAAACTATGGTGTGAATCTGCAACAGAGGCAAAGATAATGTACTGCCCTGGGGACCTGGAGTGAGAAGGCTTACTTGGCCAGGTCATCCCCTCAACAGCAGAGACAAACACAGTCCATCTGCCTTTATGTGGCTTTCACAGGCCCTGCTTGGCAAAGGAACTCCCTCCTAAGAACATTAATACAAACTGTACCCTTAATCATAGTCTCTGCTGATGAAAACAATTCATTTTGTGCCTTGTAATGATTATCCTGGGGGTACCAGGGAAGAGGTGGAGAAGAGAGATGGATGAAAGCAGTTTTGATCCCTATAAAATTCAACAGCATTTGAAAATTGGGTTTACTTGATTTGATCAGCACTAAAAGGAAGTTTTATGTCTTTGATCAGAGTTTTTAAAAAAAAAAAATCGTTCTTTTTAGGTACTTTTTTTAAACACAAAGAATCAGTAAAATGTAGGTTGCCTCATGACTGCAGTCACTGTGTCCCTTTTTATAGTAACAGGAAGGACGTCTCTGTTCCCAAGGCAACCTGAAGTTTCACTCATCAATACAGCACTGGGTTCTTTCATCAAATATAGTATCAATCATCTGAGGTTTCAAATTGGGGAGTTCTCTGCTCAGGACAGGGCATGATGGTTCTATATACACCACAGCTGAGATGGTCACCAAATGTCAGAAACAAAGATAAAGAACGGGTATCAGGGTAAAACACTATTTGAAGTTTTTCTCCAGGTGATCATTCAAGTGGATAACAAGCCATTTGCTTCGATTTAAGCTAGAGACTTTATGCAGAGAGGTTTCCAGGAAGAATATAAAAACTAAAGGCAGTTCAAATACATGGGGGCTCTGAGGTATGGCTTGGTCCCCCTCAGAGTTCTCTCCCCAGTGTCCTTTTACCCTGTGCCTCAGGCTGCTGAGGCCTACCCTGCACTCCATCCTGCCCTCCCAGCCCAGCTAGGTGGGTCCAGGGCCCGGCCCAAAGAAACCCTGTCCTCCTATGTCAGCTACACAGTCAATGAATAATCCAGATAAGAGTTTATGAGGATTTAAACTGGAATGGAAAGGAAAGGATAAATTATAGCACAGAGACATAGCTGTCACACAAATAGGCAACTAAACGGAGGTGGGAAGGAGAAAGGCAAACATAATAATCTGAGGTTCTGGATCTAGGTAGCCTGGAGAAGAGAGGCTGACACCATTTACAGAAATAAGGAAAATGTAGAGGGAAGATGATCACCAATGAGGTAAGTGTGGTTGTTAAGGAACTTGGGGAGCTTAAAAAATAGCTAAGTGAGAGATTTTGCCAACAGTTAATTTAGAGAATACAGACAATGATAACAATAATGATGATGATAATAACCAACATTGATCATGCCAGGCCCAGTCCTAAATGCCTGACGTGTTTAAACTCATTTAATTTTCCCAAGAAATCTGTAAAAACGAATACTGTCCTCATTTTCCAGGTGGGAAAACTGAGAGATTAAATACCTTCCTGAGGCCACACAACTGATAAATAGCAGAAACTAGATAAAAACTCAGGCAGTCTGCTCTAGTACTACAGACCGGTGAGGGTGGGGAAGCAGTAGTTGCCTAGAAGTGAAAGACAAGGCCTTGCCTTAAAAGCACTGACTACAGAGGAACATATATTTCACTCTGACAACAGAAATCTACAACATGTATTCAACTCTGGGCTTCTAAATCCTTTAAGGACTGAACTTTCAGAACCTGATTTGGACAATAAAGCTTCACAAATCAAGCCTTCTATATTTTCAGAAACTATTATTTCAGACACATGTGACTGGTTACTGAACAAAATAACTGAAATCACTTCACCTCTGTGCAAACTGTCAGAGTTTAATTCACAACCTAACAGCCAAACTGGTTCAAAAATATGTAGACATATCAACTCAATGGTTTAAAATGGTCAAGATTCTTTTAACTTATAAAAGATTCAGCCACTAATTTCTACATTTAAATTCTTTTAAATGTAGGATACATTTTTATGTGACAGAAATATACTACAAATCACCTTCTGTATAAAAATAGTTCTGTGTGGGGCACCTGGGTGGCTCAGTTGATTGAGCGTCTGACTCTTGATTTCGGCTCAGGTCATGATTCCATCCCAGGGTTGTAGGATTGAGCCCCACACTTCAGGCTCCATGCTGAGTGTGGAGCCTGCTTAAGACTCTCTCTCAAATAAAAAAAAATAAATTAAAAAATTAAAAAAAAATTAGTTCTATGCTTGGAAGTCATGTCACAGTGCCCTTGGCCTAATAAGGAGCCACTTTCAGCTCCTTATTTAGGGGTCTGAGAAGTGCTGCTACAGAGCTGGTCCAACTCAGATTTTTGCACACTGTAGGTAGCTACCATTATTTAAATAAATCATGGAGGATTGATTGTAAAGAGGCAGAAGGGAAAGTTTTGGGATGATGGAAGCATTCTAGAATTTGACTGTGGGGTTAGCTGCACAGCTATATAAACTCAAATTATTCACTTAGAATGGTTAGTAAACATTACAGTATGTAAATTACACTTTGAGAAAGCTGTAATAGAAAGGAAGGGAGGGAGGAATATGGTAGGAGAGTAAAGAAAAAGGAACAGAAAAACAAGCACAAATATAGAAAGGGTAGCCACTGTTTTGTAAAAATTGTTTCAGCAACACTGAACTGCANGTAAAGTTGTTCATGATACAAAAAGCTGGAAAACTCCTGTTTCAGGAGAATTACATCAAGGAGTGTGCTGTGCACCCTTGATGGGCATCTGCTAGGGATCTCATTATAATGAGTGCAAGTTCTATTCACTAGGTCTGGGCAAAAGGGAGAATCTACATTTCAAAAAAATTTTTTTTAATGTTTATATTTATTTTTGAGACAGAGAGACAGAGAATAAGTGGGGAAGGGGCAGAGAGAGAGAGGGAGAGACAGAATTCGAAGCAGGGTCCAATCGGAGCTATCAGCACAGAGCCCAACACGGGGCTTGAACTCATCAAACCACAAGATCATAACCTGAGCTGAAGTCAGACACTCAGCTGACTGAGCCACCCAGGCGCCCCGAGAGTCTGCATTTTAAACAATCTTCTGGATGCTGCTGCTGCTGCTGTGGACCCCACTTTAAGCAGCAAGGAGCTGGGGTACATACTGAAGCTGAGCTGGCAGGAATACAGACACATAAGACTGTCATTGTTGGAAGGATTCTTAGAAAACTCAAGTACAGTGTTTCCAAATAGACTGGATCATAAGAACCTTCTAGAAGTACTTACTGAAATACAGATTCCCATAATCAAGATAGTATGGTACTGGCATAACAATAGACACATAGAACAATAGGACCCAATGGAGAGTCCAGAAATGTACAAAACATATATGAACGATTGGATATTCAACAAAGGCATCAAGATAATGCAATAGGGGAAAAAATGATCTTTTCAAAAAATGGTACTGGAACAACTGAATATCCATATGCCAAAGANTAAAACTTTTAGCAGAAAACATAGGAGAATGTCTTCATGACCTTGGGGTAGGGCAAGGAACACGAAAAGCTCAAAAAGCTCAAGCTATCAAAGAAAAAAATTGAAAAAAAAAAGAAAAAAATGATAAATCACACCATCGAAATTTAAATCTTCTGCTATTCAAAAAGACACCTATAAGAAAACGAAAGGGGCAAGGTGGCAGAAAAGTAGGGAGCTCCATGCATTTCGCTTGTACCCATCTCTCAAACAGAGAAGGTCTGAAGTCACAGGACACTGAGCCACAGGAGTTTGGGAAGAGAAAGAGACAGAATACACTGGGAAGGAAACCTCATAAGGCTACCTCAAAAAACAAGCCAAAGTACACATGGTGGAAAGTCCCAAATACCACTACAGTAGGGAAATAAAATAACCTAAGTCTCAACAAGAGAAACCAAGAGACACCATTCAAAGAACACTTCCTGAACAGAGAGGCCCTGGACAGTCAAAGAGCCCGCTTTAATACAGCAGCCCCCCTAGGGGCAGAGAGCATAACAAGCTTTTAAAATTAACAAGAGACAGAAAGCTAACCAAAATGATGAAACAGAAGAACTCTCCTCCAAAGAAACTCCAGGAAGAAATGACAGCTAGAGAACTGCTCAAAACAGATATAAGCAACATAACTGAACAAGAATTTAGAACAACAGTCATAAAATTAATCGCTGAGCTTGAAAAAAGCATGGAAGACATCAGAGAAAATATTGCTACAAAGACTATGGAGCCTAAAAATAGTTGTGATGAATTGAAAAATGTTATAAATGAGATACATAATAAAATGGAGGCGTCCAATGCACAGATTGAAGAGGCAGAAAGGAGAATATGTGATTTAGAAGACACGATTACAGAANGAAAAATGAAAAGGCAGGGGTGCCTGGGTGGCTCAGTCGGTTAAGCATCCGACTTTGGCTCAGGTCATGATCTCAGGGTTCATGGGTTCGAGCCCCGCGTCAAGCTCTGTGCTGACAGCTAGCTCAGAGCCTGGAGCCTGTTTCAGATTCTGTATCTCCCTCTCTCTGACCCTCCCCTGCTCTCTCGCTCTCTCTCTGTCTCTCTCCCTCCCTCTCTCTCCCTCTCTGAAAAAATAAAACATTTAAAAGATTTAAGAAAAAAGAAAATGAAAAGGCAAATGAGACAAGGAGAAAATATTCACAATACTGATGTCTGACAAAGAACTTGCATCCAGAATATAATAATAAGTTAGAAAAGAAAAATACTTGAACCTAACAAAAACTCTTGACCAACCTCACCTGTGATAAAGATGTAAAATTCTGAAATATAAGCAAATAAAAAAAATTCTTACAGCTAAATAA
>NW_027527378.1:1564918-1569060 GCF_008692635.1 Crocuta crocuta
AACTCAGTAAAAAAAAAAAAAAAAAACGGGCAAAATACATCAACAGACACTTCACATGCCAAGAAACACCTGAAAAGATGCTCAGTATCTTTAATCTTCAAGAAAATGCAAAGTAAAACCACAATGAGATACCATTATACAAGCACTAGAAAGGCAAACAATTTTTAACATCCCACGAAAGAATGACCATACCAAGTGCTGGCAAGGATGCAAAAGCAACTACATCTCTCTCCTACAGTGCGGGTGAGAATGTAAACTGGTACAATCACTCGGGAAAAGAGTTTGGCAGTTCCTTTCCCAGTTAAAGCATACATTTATCATGACGCAGCAACCCCACTCCTAGGGATTTGCCCCAGAGAAATGCAAATGTATGTGTATAAAGCAGTTTTGCACGTGAATGTCCGTGGTATCTGGAAACTGGAACAAAAAACGTCTACCAGCAAGAGAATGGCTAGAATGACAATGCCACAAAAATAGTCATATATTCTCAGCATATATAGCAATAAAAAGAATGAGTTACTTACATACACACAACACATATGAATCTTGAACACATGCCAAATGAAAGAAGTCAGAGAGAAAAAGAGTACATTCTATAAGGTTCTATTTATAGGAAATGTTAAAAATGGCAAATGTAATCTATTGTAACAGAAAACAGATCAATAGTTGCCTGGGGCAAGGGCTGGGGACTGTCTGCAAGGTGTGGGAACTGACTAGTCTGCATTTTGATTGTGGGAGTGATTCCTGGAGTGTATACATTTGTCAGAGCACATCTATTGGCGTACTTAAAATGGGTGCCTTTTCTTGTATGTAAATTATATACAAAAGTATGTATATACATAAATTATATATACACACAATAAACTTAATTCAAAATGTACAGATTCCCAAACTTCTTACACCTGGTGAAATGGCATCTCCTGGCAGATAATCTGAATTTCCAACAAGTATACCAGATAGTTTTTAGGATCAGATAAGTGAGAAAAATACTATTTTAGTCTACTTCACAGGAACAGGAAAGAGGGACTCATTTCACTGTGAAATGAAGTGGCTTTATGAAGGTCCCAAATAAAGAGCAAGTGCCCGTGTCCACAGGAATGAGTATGTATCATTACTTTACCTAACAGCAAAATGTAGAGGGAACAGGGCAGTACAGGAGGTGAGATGAGAGCACTGTCCATGACACGCCTGATGGTCCAAGCAGCATTTAGCAGGCCATAATAAAAAGCAGTAAATAAATTCTTTTTATTTAAGACAGTGAGAGCCTAGTTCACATTAATAAATCATTTAAATATCATTCTGTACACACCTCAGCCTGCTTCTCAGATGTATCCAAGGTTTCTGAAAGCTTGAACAGAACCATTTCCCAGGGATTCTACCCTCCTGGCAAATGAGCTCTTATCTCTTCTCTGAAGAAGCCAAGGTCTCTCTTAACCCTAGGCCTGTGCACAAGCTGTAGCCCCTGCCTCAACATCCCACTCCGGATCCTGACACACATACTCTGAGTACTTTCAGATGAGCAGTTGCTTCCTCCAGGAAGCATTCCTTGCTCTACCCTGGTATCCCAGGAGGGAGCATTCTATCTGTCCCCACAGCCCCCATCTGTCCTCATCACTGTAGTTGTGATACTCTAGCCCCATCATGTCTTTTTATCTAGTCTACCACTGTTTTTTCGGCACCCACCTCAGAGTCCAGCCTAGAATAGGCCCCCAGCAAGAATTTGCTGTCTGAACATCTCAGATATCACTCTATTCACCTATCACATCTCACAGAGATGTGAGACTCTGAAGTCTGACGTCTCCTCCATCAGCTTCTACTTACTGAATTCTTTTCCTCAGGGGAAACAAATATCTATACCTGCCTTATTCAGGTCTAAAAGCAAAGGACTTCTAGAACTCCACAGGGAGTGGAAGAATATGGGGGCTAAGCTGGCCTCAGACAAGTGCCTCTAGACAGAGACAGTGACACCTGTAAACCCAGGCAGGTTTGACTGGGACCTCCTAGGAAAAGCAGCATCAAACCAATTGAGCCAACAGATCTGTGTCACAGCCACAGGGATAACTTGACTGTCAGTGCTGACAAACCTGGTCCTCATCTGGACACAGAGAACTGACTGGTAAATTCCAGCTCTTTTCTTATCGACCCTGATGGCATCAAGTTTAGCAAAGCTACAAAGTCCTTCTCAAACTTGATATTGCATCAGAATCACCTAGAAGGGTTGTAAAAGCAAAAGTGCCAGCCTCGACAGCATCAGATCATGATCCAGTAAGGCTGGGGTAAAGCCTACGAATTTACATTTCTGATAGGCTTCCAGGTGACAATCAATGATGCCAGTCCATGAATCACACTTTGAAGAGCCTAGGCTTAACTAACAAAGAAATGTGGGGTCTCATTCATCAAGAGGTACTCAGGAAGGGTCTTGGGGTTCTTTCAATGGTTGGAAGATGAAGGACTCAAGACCTGTTTGCTTTTCTACTTAGCCACCCTTCCATGGGTCTCCCCCTCAAGACCAAGAAATGGCTGCCACAGCTCCATCACATTCTCACAGGAGAGCAGGTGAAGTGGGATGAAGAGAGTAGGGGCCAAACAGGAACGAGGGAGCTCACTCTTCATGCTCATTTGTCTTTGATCCCAGAAAGGCCTCTAGTACTCTTCCTCTGAAGTTTTCTTGGCAGGTACTAGGTCAAATGGCCGCAAGGGATACCAGGAGAGTGAATACGTGGCAAAGGAGAATGAACCACCAAGAATCACTTAGGATTGGGGCGCCTGAGTGGCTCAGTTGGTTGAGCGTCTGACTCTTGATTTTGGCTCAGGTCATGATCTCACAGTTTGTGAGATGGAGCCCTGCGTGGGGCTCTGTGCTCACAGCATGGAGCCTGCCTGGGATTCTCTCTCTTCCCCCCTCTCTGTGCCTCTCCTGCTTGCTCAAATGTCAATCTCTCTCAAAATAAAGAAAGAAAAATAAATTAAAAAGAAATAATAAAAAGGAATGATTATGGCTTTAAATTTTCTTAGCCTGGGCCCACTGTTCTCTACCCCAATACCTGAGCTCTATAAAAAGAAAAGGATGGCTGTGGGTCAGCAGTCGATAGCCTGCCCCACCACTCATGCTCCTGTGTGGCTGCCCCGCTGCCAGCCAGTAAGAGAGTGTCCCCAAACAATGCTTTCACCAGCATGCTGCTAAACACCAACCTGGCACCATGCAGTAGCTGTTTAACAAACCTAAACAGCTCTCTCAGCCTCCCTTCTCCTTGTAAAAGCAGATTAGTTCTCCCTTTGTCACAGATGGAGGGGAGAACTAAATAAAAGTCTGTCCACTTTTTATCTTTACCAGACTGAGCTCTGGAAAGCCAAGGACCATGTTGACTCTATCATGTATCACAGGTTAGCACATGTCAGGCACTCAATAAACATTTTTGGAGTGGACCAAGAGCTTCATTTAAGTATCTGTCCTCAGACTTTGTGAAGGCTGTTACTAGGATGGCCTTCTGGATATTTTCACACTGAAGGAAATGCTGCTTATATAGAAGCTAGAAGAAAATGAGGACTAACACAAATGACAAGTAGAAAAAGTTAGCTGCTGTGGAAACAGAATAAAGAGTATTACAGGGCTGTGACTCAGGAAGCCTCATGTTTAGATGTTTAGACAGGCCATTCAACAGACACTCCCATGGAGGAGTGGGGGTAGAGGTCAGCAACCTCACCCACACTACAGGTGGCAGGGGTGACAAGCAGACTCCAGCTCTCCTGCTGAACTTGGCTGAATGTCAGTGGCTACCTGGAGCATGGTGTTGGAAGGACGATGAGGCCACTTCCAGGTGATGACTTGAGTTTAGCATGGGGTGGATGGGATAAAGGAAGGTCACTGTATGTGTCACATACTTTTGTGAGGGATGTTTAACTGACCAAAAGAAATGGATTGGCCTGGTCTCTGTGCTTATTTGAAAGTGCCACAGAGCAAACTCACCATCCTTTCCCAGGCCTAGAAAGACTATTTAACAGGTCTAACCCACAAAAGGCAGCATGCTGTGTGCTTTACTTGCACTTTTTTCTAATTCTTAGTATAATTTTAAGAAGTAATCCCATTTTACTGATGGGAAAGTGAGTTCCAAAAAGATTTTTTTTCCCAAGACAGCACTGAG
>NW_027527378.1:1569077-1570872 GCF_008692635.1 Crocuta crocuta
TCAGTTAAGGGACTGAGGCTGTATCTAAAGATGCCTCTGGGAGACAGTCTAATGCTCGGCCCCTAGCCCTAACCTCCTGTGGGTCAAAAGGCTTTAGCCTGCACCAGACTGCAGCTGACTCTGATCATCTAGAACCAGGTCAAAAGTGGTTCTCTCAGGCTAAAACAGATAGAGGACTCTACCATCAGAATGCTCACCATTTTCTATTTTAAGAAATAAACAAAAACCCAAGGTTCCTCCCCAAATAGAAGCTTAGTCTATTTCTCTCAAACAAAGTAGACTCTGGAATACAACGAAAGGCAGGATAGATCTTGTTCTAAGAGCACACCATGCTTCTCTCATGTGGCTCAGAAAATTCCACAGAAACGGCCTGCTTGTACTTGTTCTGGTGGCAGCAATATGGAAATGGAATAGAATAAGAGATACTGTATACAGATCATGCCTGGGAATGAACACTATTGATGTCTTTTTAACACCAAAAACAATTAGGAGATTCACTAACTAGGATCGTCACTACCCTTTTTTGTCAAGGTTATTTGTTTTGACAAATATTATAGCTACCAGTGGCCAATAGTAAATGATAAAATATTTTAATTTGCCCACAAGAAATTATAATATCTACCATTCCCAGGAAAAAACTAACCTTAGCCAAATCTTTCCTGTGTGGATGGTTACTTTTTTTAGGTTTATTTATTTATTTTTGAGAGCGAGTGAGAGAGAGCACAAGCAGGGGAAGGTCAGAGAGAAGGAGAATCCCAAGCAGGCTCCACACTATCAGCATAGAACCCAATGCGAGGCTCAAACTCACTAACTGTGGGATCATGACCTGAGCTGAGATCCAAGAGTCGGATGCTTAACCAGCTGTGCCACCCAAGTGCCCCACCTATGATGATGTTTAAACTGATACCATGTTTTATGAAAAGTATTTAATAAAATTTATAGTTCCAAAGAGACAAGTAAAATGTGAATGTCACCCAGCCTCTGCTTCCCCAGCATTAACCACCAAGCTCTAGGCACAAGTGTAACACCAACAGGGCTTGAATTCCATTCATGAGACTCTGGTTTATTTCTTATAGAACTTAACCTGGTGCCTTGTATATAGCAGGTACACAATAAAACATGGCCCCTTAATACCAGCTAATATTTATTGACCTCTTACTCTTGGCTAGGCACTATATTAAGTGCTTTGCACATGTTATCTCATAACAACCTCATGCAGTCTGATTTATTAATCTCCCCTTTCACAGAGAAGGAGAGGAGTCTTCCAAAAAGGTGAAGAGCTCAAGGTCACCTAGGTAATAAAAGGAGCAGAACCAGGATTCAATCCCAAGGCATCTGGCTACAAAAGCAAGAAAAACACTATACTAAATGAATAAAACTATTTATGCCCAAGTGCACCAATCTTTTGTCACTGCCAATAACAGTGACTGGCATGGTAGAGACATATTTGCAGACTGTGAAGCTGTTCTACGATTAATGACTATTAAATATTGTTTCTACTAGAGAAGCAAGTTACTGAGTTTACACTAGAAATTGTTCATTTGATTTCTGTTCTGGAACTTACACAAGACCAGGGATCAATCCCAGGGCAGCTTCCAGTCCAGGGGCTCTCACTGGCTTAGCTCTTGAGGTCCCAGCAGCCCAGCCAGTGAAAAGAAAGTGAGCTTCAGAGTACAGAATGAAGGCAGGTGGTGTAAAAAGGCATTCCAGGGCTCGGCAGCAGCTATCTGTTCATCCTTGCTGTTTTTGGATGAATTCTTGCAGCTGTGCCCCATTCACTTTTTAAGCTGTTTAA
>NW_027527378.1:1570898-1571988 GCF_008692635.1 Crocuta crocuta
ACTTACAGTAGAATTTAGGAGAGGGGAAAAAAATCACCGTTGGGGTGCCTGGGTGGTTCAGTTAGTTAAGCATAAATTGGCTCAGGTCATGATCTTGCAGTCCGTGAGTTGGAGCCCCACATAGGGTGAGCCCCACTTCTCTTTCTCTCTCTCTACTCTCTCTCTCTGCCCCTCACTCGTTTNAAGTCAAAAATAAATGTTAACAAGGATGTAAGACAGCTCGCCCCAAATCTGTAGAGACAGAGTAGATTAGTGACTGGGTTGCCACGGGTTGGGTGTTGGGGAAAAAAGGGGGAGTGACTGCTAAAGTATGAGGTTTCATTTTGGAGTGATGAAAATGTTCTAAAATTGATTGTGGTATTGGCTGTACATTGCACAACTCTGTAAATATGTTAAAAACCACTGAATAATACACTCTGAATGGGTAAACTGTACAGTATATATATATAAAAAAAAAAGAAAGTGAAGAGTGCTGGCCAATTATCAGAAGACTACAATAAAACCATCCCCAAAGCATAAAATATTAAAACCACAACTACATGGCAAGAATGAGCAAAAATCAGAGCACCCTGGTATGAATGAATGGCATATACAGTTGACTCTTGAACAACACAGGTTTGAACTATGCAGGTGCACTCATATGAGAATTTTTGTCAATAAAGTACACTAAAGTAAGGAGTATATTTTTCTCTTCATGATTTTCTTAATGACACTTTCTTTTCTCTAGCTTACTTTATTGTAAAAATATAGTACATTTATACTTAGAACACAGAATATGTGTTAATCGACTGTGTATGTTATCAATAAGGCTGCAGGTCAGCAGTAGGCTATTAGTAGTTAAATTCGAGGGGAATCAAAGTTATATTCAGATTTTCAACAGCACAGGGAGTTGGTGCTACTAATCCTCGAGTTGTTCAAGGGATGACTGTAATAATAAAAGTATATGATTTTATTATTTGCTGCAAAGCAGAGCAATCTGAAATCTAAAACTCAATTTTGAAGGTATTTATTGTAAACAATATGTTTGATGTTTGGAAAACAAATTGTTTTGGAATTTAGAATCAGAACCAGAGAAGGAACAGAACCAGTT
>NW_027527378.1:1572021-1573481 GCF_008692635.1 Crocuta crocuta
TCCCATCCAGGGAAGGATATCTGACAAAGCAAACATAGGAGGTGTGATTAAAAAAAAGAGAAGAAAGAAAGAAAGAAAGAAGCCATGGCTTCCAGAGCATTTCTAAGGAGTCTGACCCATTTGTGAGGTTATTCAACATCCTGTTCCATAAAACAAGGCCTCAGAAGTAGCTGAAAATATGTCAGGTAGCAAGGGAGCCTTTCTGGATTTCAGTCTAAAAGCCTCGCAGTGAGCAGAGTATTCTTGTTAAAGACTACACAGCATTCCAAGGATTTGGTACAAATATCTTTGTTTTTAACTTAAAAAAATTTTTTTTTTCTATTTCTGAGAGAGACAGAGACAGAGACAGTGTGAGCAGGGGAGGGTCAGAGAGGGAGGGAGTTACAGAACCTGAAGCAGGCTCCAGNCGAAGAAGCTATAAAAATCAGTGACAAGGGGCACCCGGGTGAACCACTTAACTATACACTTCACAAGCAGGACACTTTTGTTATAGGAATTATACCTTAATAATAATTTTTAGACTGTTTCCAAAAATCAGAGCCAAACATACCATAGGACCCAGCAATTCTACTTCCGGGTATATATCCCAAAAAACTCAAAGCAGGGACTCAAACAGATACTTAGACACTCACATTCACAGCAGCACTGTTCACAAGAGCCAAAAGGTAGAAGCAACCCAAGGGTCCATCAACAAATGAATGGATAAATGTGGTCTATCCATACAACGGAATATTGCTCAGCCTTAAGAAATGAAATTCTCATATATGCCACAACATGGATGAATCCTGAGGACATTATACTAAGTGAAATAAGCCAGTAACAAACGAAAAAATACTGTATGATTCCACTTATATGAGGTGCCAAGAACAGATAAATACAGAGACAGAAAACAGAATATTGGTTACCAGAGATTAGGGGGAAGGCATAATGGGGAGTTACTGTTTAATGAGTATAGTTTTTGTCTGGGATGATGTAAAGTCCTGGAAAAAGATAGTGGCGATAGTCACACAACACTGTGAGTGCACTTAATGCCACCAAATTGTACATTTTAATCTTGGGGTTGTTTCAGCCCCATGTAGAGATTACTTAAAAATAATAATAAACTTTAAAAAATAAAAGTTAAAATGGTAAAGCTTATGTTATATAATATTTTACAACAATAAGAAAATTAGGGCTCAATCACCTAAGAATCCACACTTGAGAGCTACTTCAGGGTAATATGGCAGTACAAAAAAATACTTCAGAAAGCGAATACCCTTTTTGTATTACAAATTTGAGGTCTAAATATTTTATATACATTAGTGAAATTGTAATATGTATATATTCAATTTTGGTCATTTGGAAGAAGGATAAAAACCATAACAACATGGATAAATATCTACGTTTTCCTCTCTCTATTTAGTAGCCTACAACTTTAAGATAAACATCTAAACCAGTGCTGTCCCATGGAACTTACTGCA
>NW_027527378.1:1573562-1583498 GCF_008692635.1 Crocuta crocuta
TTTAAATAGCCACCTGTGGCTAATGGCTACCATACTGGTCAGCATGAAATTTAAAATCCTAAACTTACAGGGGCTCCTGGGTGGCTCAGTCAGTTAAGCGTCCAACTCTGAATTTCAGTTCAGGTCATGATCTCATGGTTCATGAGTTTATAAGCCCCACATCAGGCTCTGTGCTGATAGTGTGGAGCCTGCTGGGATTCTCTCTCTCCCTCTCTTTCTGCCCCTCCTCTGCTTGTGCTCTCTCTCTCTCTCTCAAAATAAATAAATATTAATATATATATATAAATTTTAAAAATTCTAAACTTACAAACCTACAGTAGGCCACTCAACTCTCTTATCTTGCCAAAAGCCACATACAGTTTCCAAAGTTCCAGAAAACTGAATGATCTCTTGAGCTGTGGGCCAATTTGTGAAGCAAAATATCTAGCAGTGGGTGTTAAAGAGGGGTAGAAGACAAAAATAAGAATTTTCCTCTATTCTGTGTCCCCTGTGGAAAAATGCTAACAAAACAAACTGAGAAGANGAAAAAGAACCACCACTCCTATGCAGAAACTGAAGAGTATGGCCAAAGACAGGCCCTCCAGTAACAATTTGCTGAGTAACTGACCTAAGATGCTTTTATGAACATAAAGGGCTTCTTGACCTAGGAGGTAAAGGGTGTCTCTCTAGGCTCAGAGAATGCGGAGGAAAGGTCCATTGTTATGGAAAAAGTTAACACGCACCTACTTACAGGGGGCAGCACCCCACATTCTCTCTCAAGATCCCCTCCAGACCTGGAGCCCACAGAGGAGAACTCCAAAAAGCCAGGAATAGACACATGACTTCTCTGCAACTTGAATAAACCAGGTGGAGAAAAGAGGACATCCAGGAAGTCACTGGAACTCCATAAACATAGCCAACCTTCCTGGTGTGTGCGTCGGCCACACCACCAGGCCCAGGCATGCCTCCATTCTGGCACAGCTGGCTTGTTTGCAGATCAGCCTGTGAGTCTTATTCAAATCACTAAAGCTGTAACATTGTCAGTACGTCTAAATAGGGACCAACACATAAGCCCAACACAGGAACTCTTACCCTGAGCTAGTATTTTTCTCAAAAGACCAACTCCTTTATGATCTAAACACTGACCAGCCAGGTCTTGTCAAACAGAGAGGTTTTCTCTTGAGAGTCAAAGAAGTCGTCTGCCACATGGATGGCAAGGTTTGTCTCACACATGCCACACCCCAGAGGGTCAAAGTAATGCCAAGCTGCAGGAATGCTGCCAACACCTCAGTGGCCTGGAAAGACAAGACTGAGGCCCTGAAACTCACAGCTCTCATGAAACCAGGTGTGTGCCCAGCAAAGTAGACTAGGGAACAAACTAGAACACAGAAAGTGGTTACTCACATCAGGATGTTCCCAAAGGAAGCCACAATCCTGTCTGACTTTTGTCTAATACTAATTCCTCCTTCCAGGTTTATATCCCTAGTGCCAAGACATTTGCGCTCACCACTCGGTGTCTGGGGGCATTAGAAATTCTTTTCTACTCTGGCTTCACCTTCCTCAGAAATTCCAGCCTCAAGTCTTCAAAGCGGGTTTAAGTAGGGGCGCCTGGGTGGCTTAGTCGGTTAAGCGTCCGACTTTCGCTTGGGTCATGATCTCGCGGTTCGTGGGTTCGAGCCCCGCGTCGGGCTCTGTGCTGACTGCCAGCTCAGAGCCTGGAGCCTGTTTCAGAGTCTGTGATTCCCTCTCTCTCTCTCTCTGACCCTCCCCTGCTCACGCTGTCTCTCTCTCTCTCTCTCTCCTAGAAATAAATAAAAACATTTAAAAAAATAAAATAAAATAAAAACAAAGTGGGTTTAAGTCTACATACACTACATTCCTTGAGATCAAGAAACCCCACTCACCTTCTAGTCCATCCTTCTGCAAGCAGAAGCGGCAGTGTGCTGCTATACTGGATCAGAATCTAGGGAAAAGGAAAGCTTCAGATGCTGTAAAAGGTCCAGGGTCAAACTCTCCGGAAGCCTGCCTGCCGGAACTGCACTCCCTTCTTATTTACATATAAGGTGAAGTCTCCTCCAACCAACGCCCTCAGGAGTTGAGGCCTACATCTCCTTCTAGGGCATTACTCACTTACAGATTAACTATATTGGGAAAGACAACAGCATGTCAAAGCTAGAAACCAGGTTCTTTGCTCTGGTCCTATTTTTTATTTGGGAAAAACCCTACTTCAAGCCAGAGATGGGACTATAAGCACAGGCTTTCATTTACATCTTTAGCTCTGCTCACTCCTGTTAAAAAAAATGCCCTCTGTCATTTATCACCCAAGGAGGATTTACTGAACCAGCTACTACCTGCCTCATGAAGGATATACAGTTTGGCCAAGACAGAAGCACATAAACAAATATTTATAATCCTGATAAGATGCAAGAAAGCTTAATCAGAGCAAAAGAGGACACACTGACTGGAGGTGGTAGCTGTGGATGTACCCCACATTCCTACCAGAATGGCTAAAATTAAAAAGACTGACAATACCAAGTGCTGACAAAGATGTAGAGGAACTGAAATTCTCATGCTTTACTGATGGGAATGTAAAATAGTACAGCCATGTACCATTCTACCATTTAGGCAGGATAATGCCCTCCCTGCCATCCCTGTTGAGGTGTCCATGTTCTAATCCCTGGAATCTATGAAAATGTTACCTTGTAACAAAAAGGCCTTTGCAGATGTGATTAGATTAAGGCTCTCGAGATGGGGAGATTATCTAGGATTTTCCAGGTGGCCCAATGTAATCACAAGGGAGGCAGGAGAGTGAAGGTGAGGGAGAAGAAATGTGACCATGGAACCAGAAGTTGGAGAGAGATACTGGAAGATGCTATGCTGCTGGCCCTGATGACAGAGGATGGAGTCACAAACCAACGAATACAGACAGCTTCTAGAAGCTGGAGAAGGCAAGGAAATGGTCTCTTGCCCTGCAGCCTCTGGAAAGGTTCTACTGACACATATTTTTAGGATTTCAGACTTCCAGAATTATAAGATAATAAATTCGTGTTTCTACAAGCGATTACATTTGTGGTAAGTTGTTCAAACCACAATAGGAAACTACTTCCAACTCTTTGGAAGACAATTTGGCACTGTCTGCTAAAGCTGAACATATGCCTACCTTATGACCCAGTAATTCCACTCCTAGGTATGCAAGCAATAGAAATGCATTTGTATGGGCACCAAGAGATGTGTACAGGTAGGTTCATAGTAGTTTTAGCCAAAAGAATAAAAAGTTGGAAATCGCCCAAATGTCCATTAACAAGAGGAAGGATAAAACAAACAATAGTAGAGTCACGCTACAGAGTACTACTCAGAAATAGAAAATGAACTGCTGATATCTACAACGTGGGTGAATCTTAAAGACATAATGCTGAGTGAAAAAAAACCAGACACAAAAAAGTATGTACTTGATGAAAAGGTCCTGGAGATGGATGGCAGTGATGGCTGCACAACAATGTGAATATCCTTAATGCCAATGAACTTAAAAACTGCTAAAATACAGCACTATCAACAAAAGCCAAATTATGGAAAGAGCCCAAATGTCCATCAACTGATGAATGGATAAAGAAGATGTGGTGTGTGTGTGTCTGTGTGTGTGTATACACATACATATAATAGACTACTACTCAACAATGAAAAAGAATGAAATCTTGCCATTTGCAACAACAATGTGGATGGAACTGGAGGGTATTATGCTAAGTGAAATAAGTCAGTGAGAGAAAGAAATCATATGATTTCACTCATAAGGCGGAATTTGAGAAACTTAACAGATGACCATAGGGGAAGGAAAAATAAGATAAAAACAGAGAAGGAGGCAAACCATAAGAGACCCTTAAATACGGAGAACAAACTGAGGGTTGCTGGAGGGGAAGTGGGGGTGGGTGGGTTAAATGGGTAATGGGCATTAAGGAAGCACTTGTTGGGATGAGCACTGGGTGTCATTTGTTAAGAGATGAATCACTGGGTTCTACTCCTGAAGCCAAGACTACACTGTATGTTAACTAACTTAAATTTAAAAACAAAAAACTTGGGGCACTTGGGTGGCTCAGTCGGTTGAGTGCCGACTTCGGTTCAGGTCATGATCCTGTGGTTTGTGAGTTTGAGCCCCACATCGGGCTCTGTGCTGACAGCTCAGAGCCTGGAGCCTGCTTCAGATTCTGTGTCTCCCTCTCTCTCTGCCCCTCTCCCCCTCAAAAATAAACACTTAAAAAATCTTTTAAAAAACATATTAAATTAAAAAACTGCTAAAATACTGAGTTTTATGTTATGTATATTTTGCCACAAAAAAAAGACCTGCTACATGAATCCATTTTAATAAAGTTCAAAAACAAGCAAAACTAAACTAGAGTGAATAGAGGTGAGAATAATGATTACTTTGGGAGGGGCTAATGTCTAGGAAGAGGCAGGAAGAAGCCTTCTGGGTGCTGGAAATGTTTTTTTTATTTTGGTGTTGGTTACATAGGTGTATAGGCAAACATTCATCACACTGTATGCTTAAGATCTGTGCATTTTAGTTTCCAAATGCCAGTCCCACATTTATTTGCATATGATTTGATTTACCTGCATTAGCATGATCAACAATGTAATGGCAATGGAAAAGAAAAATCCACCAAAATTGTGTGGTCAGGGAAGGCTTCAGGGAAGAGGTGAAATGTGGGCCAAGTACTGAAGGATGAACATGGCAGATACAGAGAGGAAGGGAATTCTGGGCACTGGGAAGAGCAGGCCCATGAGCAGTGAGGTGCAAGTGGGTGTAGAGTATGCTAAATACTATGAGCTGCAGGTGGTCACTGGCCAGAAAGAGGGGGCTGGAGGGGTAATGGTGGTCCCCATCTCAAAATGCCTGGGAAACTCTATCAGCAGTTTAGACTGTACATATGCTAGGCAGATGTCAGAGGAGGTTAAGTAAGAGAATGACAAGATGGATCAATGACAGGAAGGTGACCTGGAGGGACAGAGACTCCCCTAAGGCTCTTGTAATAATGGTCAGGCCCCAGATGACAGGTCTGACCCAGGCAATAGGGATGGAGTCATAAGAGATGAAGGAGGCCTAACTCCCTACTTGGTTGTAATGGGGGAGGGAAAGGAGAAGGCTGGTAAGTCTGTTGGCTCCATGCCTATTTGACTGGTGATCCTCATAACACAAAGGTGAAGACCAAACTACCCTTGCCCCTCCCTCCTGAGCCACCAGTGGAGGATCACAGTTGCTAAAGAGTTGGAAAGCACCAGTGAGATTTCCTAGTGTACCATCCACAGACAAGCAACTGAGGTCTTCTCATGGGCTAACTCCTGAGGCCACAGTTTGTAAAGCACAAGCTGAAATGAGAGAGCTGAGGCTTATCTACTTTGGTGAGTATGTTCTAGAGAAGAGAGAACATGACTCATTCAGCTGTGGTGCCCAATGCCCCCAAATGCCCTCACCAACCTAACCTTCCACCACAGGGTTCTCTAGCCTAGGCTTATGGTCTCAGTCTCTGCCAATCTCTCATTAGAAAAGTTCTCCCCACAGCCTAACCAAATCCTGTACAGCTAATGGTTTCATCAAGTGGCTTGGTAATGCCTTCTAAGTCAATCTGACTTATCCTCTAACCAAGTTGTGCAACCAAAATTGAGGCAGGGACATAGAGGAATTGGCTGACCATGGGCACCCCAGGGCCACCAGGAGTCAGACAGAAGTCTTGGCTAGTAGATTTCATCAAGAACCTACGAGATCTGATATGAACCACAGAGGTAACTGTTGCGTTCTGTTTTTGATTGCCTGTGCACATCTGAGAGTGGTTGAATGACAAGGGCCAAATATCAGAACTTGTAGAGGAGAGATCAAGAATAGATGGATTTGAAATAACTTGTTTGAGGCCTGAAACTTATTCCTAATTTGTGATCCTAATCTGGCAAGGTTAGTCAACATTTAGTTAATTCACAGTCCAATTCAAAAGTCATTACCATGTGTGTCTATTTAAATTTAAATTAACAGGGCGCCTGGATGGCTCAGTAGGTTGAATGTCTGACTCTTGATTTTGGCTCAGGTCATGATCTCAAGGTTCGGGAAATTGCCCTGCAATGGGCTCTGCACTGTGAGTGCAGAGCCTGCTTAGAATTCTCTCTCTCCTCTCTCTCTCTGTCTCTCCTCTGCTCATGTTCCTCTCTCTCTCTCAAAATAAATTAAACAAGAAATGTATTAAATTTAAATTATCTAAAAATCAAATACAATTAAAAACTCAGATCCTCAGTGCTCCATAGTCACATGGTGACTGGAGGCTACCATATGGAACAGACACAGAACATTTCCATCCTCACAGAAACTTCTATTAGACAGCGCTGATCCCTGTGCATGGTATCTCCTGCTTGAATTGGTCTGATTATAAGAGGCATTTACTCTGAAATCATCTTTACACACCAAAGTGGAAAGAATCCTTTCAATTTTTAACCAATGAAGATGAAATTAGTTACCAAAAAGGACATTCAGCACTCCTTATTAGAAAGGCACCAAGTCTTTTCAGGTCCCTCAGTCAAAACCGAGAAAAAGTGGAAAACAACTAAGAGAAACGAAAGCTAACAGGGTAGAGTGAAACAGTCCACATTCTGCTCTCTTGACTGTTCTTCTATACAAAGAGCTAATCTCATCCCAGAAGATTAGGAATATGTGGAAATTAATGGACCATTAATAAGAAGCAATTATTCTTTAGAAAAAATTCATGACTGACAAAAACAAAATCAAGTGAAGTAGAAATTTAGGTGGGTGAGAAGGGGAAAAAAGGAGAACAGAAACATGTTTTGCAGTAAGAAAACTGCAATTAGAATCAGTAATTTTTTAAAGAGGGTTTTTATTCTAAGAATGTAACTAAAACAGCTTAAATACTATTGGTTACCTAGCTAATGAAAATGATCACCTAAATAACACATACCTCTAATGGGTGGGGAGGGAAAAATTACCCAAGTGGAAATAAAGCTTCCAATGAAGGCTGCCATAATATTTCACCACCAACTGTCACCCTTGACTGGCGCTCAAGAGAACCCAACACACACACAACTAAGGTAGAAAAGAGCAAAAATCTAAGAGACAACACTATCCCCATGCACAAGGGTGGTTCCCTCTCTAGCAAGCGGAATGCATGACTGGGTGCTCAGGAAAGAGGACAGGAATCTTGGGGGGAGGAGGTAAAAAATAAATCCAAGAGAATCCTGTTTTGTCTAGTTTACAATTCAGATGGCTGTTTCAAGTTAAGGGTGCATATTAAGGTGCTGTTTTGAAACAGGGGTACAAAGCACTACTTAAGTAAGGGCTTTTGGTGCCTGGTAAAAGACACAAGCTACAGAGGCATTTCCTGCTCTGTTTATTAATTTCAGGTAATTATTTATGTCCTCTTTTTTTTTTTTTTTTTANGCTATGAACATGCCCTCCTTCTTTTTGTCCTTCTGCTTATATAAAATAGAGCAGAAATAAATATGAAAAATAAGTGAGAAAGAGAAAAACAAGAGTAAAGTTAGAGAAATGGAGCTAAGAAGAAGTTACGTAGGGCTACGCACTGATGATGTAGAGCCTGCTTGGGATTCTCTCTCTGCCCCTCCTCTGCTCACATGTTCATTCATTGTCTCTCTCTCTCCCTCTCAAAATAATAAACATTTAAAAAGAAAGAAGGAAGTTTATCCAATATACCTACCACAGGAACTGGGGTTCCACACTGGTAGACTTGCTGAGCCAATAGTTAACTCTTAAAGACTTGGTGTCAAAGGTAGACAAAGACAAACTGCTCAGCAGGAAGACAACTCGGCTTGGGCAAGGACTTGTCCCACAGGCCCTGAAAGTGAGTGCTAGCTAACTGGCTCTGCCCAACTAAGTCCCTTTATAGTCAGTGCCAGCTCTCTCACATAATCAAACCTAGGTCACAATAGGTGGGACCAGCCCAAGAATTCACTGGAACTATCCAATAATGGGGTCCCCAGAAGTGGTTGACGGGACCAGCAAGTATCTGTTGCTCATCATCAGCTTCTGTAAACAAGCATTAGGAAGGTACAATACCAACTTTGGGGGGAACTGACCAGGCCTGACCTCACAGAGCCCATCCCAATCCAGCTCAGCAAATCCCACCCACCAAAGAGGATTCTCCACTGGACCCCAACAATGAACCTGGGAGATCCTGAGCTGATTACTACTGCTGTCCTCTCCCACCCTTCTATCAATATTCTACCATGCTTTCCATGGATAACAGCTCAACAATTACCACAAAGTCAAGCTCACCCTCTTTCCACATCTTGTCGGGTCCCCATGACAACAATCTGTGTGAGGATCTTACCACGTGCCCGCACTGCAGAAAGTGAAAGCAGCTTCTTCCTTCAAGATCCTGGGGATCAAGCCTGTTTGGCCTTATTGTAGGGGAGACCATTTTATCAAAGTATCTTTCCATTTCCACTAAGCCCACCCAGGCTGGACTGAATACCACAACACATATTCTGCTCTTCGTACCACCCTTGACCAGCACTCAATACCGCCATGCCCTATGTGACCATGGTCTCATTCCTAGACCAAAAGAACTTTCTGCCATGATGGAAATGCTCTAGATCAGTGACTGCTGTCTAATATGCTAGCAACTAGCCATAGTTGGTTACTGAGCACTTGAAATGTGACTAGTCCAAATGAAGATGTGCTGGAATATAAAATATATACTGGTTTTGGAAGACTCACTGCAAAGAATAGATTATGAGGTCTCTTATTCATAATTCTTCATATTAATTACATTTTGAAATGATCATATTCTAGGTATACTGGGTTAAATAAATATTATATTAATTTCATCTGTTTCTTTTTACTTTTTTAAATGTAGCTATTAGAAAATTTAGGACTATATGTGTGGCTACCATTCTATTTGTATTAACCAGCACCAACCTATACTACTATTTAGTATTTTTCTATCATTGCGTGTTCATTTTCTACTCATTCTGAAAATATTCATGAAATTACAGTTTGATTACAGTTTGATGTACTAGTTGTATTTTTAAAATACAGTTTTCAAACCCACAGAACTATTAACCTAAAACTAAAAAGATAAATTTATCCACATGTAACCTAAAGTCCTCTTGAGTACCATCCCCTTTGGGAAATACTGGCCTAGGGCAGAGCTACTCATAGTGTGGCCTGTGGACGGATGCCAGTCTTCTTACTGTTTGTCATCATTCACAATAAGGACATAAATTGAGAGCATACATTTAGAAACATTTAGAGCAATTTGATAGTGTAATCTAATATCCACTGATATCTTGGAATCTAATATCTAATCTAATATTAAAAGTCACGAGTTGTATTTTCCATGTTTTTTTACATTTTATTTTTCTAGTAAATATTTTTTATTGTATTTTACCAAGATATTAATCAATAGCAGATTAGAAATTAGGGGGGAAAAAAACCCCAAAATGGTCGTCAGAATTAGTTTGAGATACACTGGCTTAGAGTATAAGAGAATCTTCCGTGGTCCTTCCAGAGTGATGACCCAAGAACTGCAATCCTCAGTCACACCCAACAGTGTCCTGATACAACAAAGTATACTAAGGAGATATTCCAGAGCCCTACAATGAAGGCTGGCACAGAAAAAGTGAGGAGTTAATACCTGGCAAACCAGAAATTCTGTAAAATGGAACCTTTCCTCCTCTAAGCATTGTAATTCATAAAATTTTTGCTGTGATTCTAAGAAATGTGGGTCCTCATTACTGTTGGGGAGAAAACCTGTGCACCAAGGAAAAGGCATACAATATCCCTAAAAAATATGGACCAACAGCACTGAGCTAGATCTCAAGAGGGGTACAGAAGATGTGAGAGGCATGGCTCATTTGCTAAAGGAGTTTCTTATAATGTATCTGGAAAGGCACAGTGGCATGAAGGTTAAGAATACTTAACCTTGGAGTCAAACATACTGGCTTAAC
>NW_027527378.1:1583625-1589079 GCF_008692635.1 Crocuta crocuta
CCTGGCTTTCTACTTACTGTATGACCTTGAGCAAATTACTTAACCTCTCTTACAATTCAAAGTACTTATCTGTTGCAGTAGAGAATTTCCAAAAAAGGAGATTCCTCCTCTACCAGTAAGCGCTTGCCACTCCTCAAATCAAGAGGTAGAGTCTGTTTCCCCTCCCCTTGAATATGGGCTGGCCTTGTGACTTATTTTAACCACTGGATGCAGCAAAAGGGACATTTTGGTACTTCCAAGCCCAGGCCTTAAGACAACTGGCAACTTCTGCTTCCTCACTCTTGAAACACAGCTGCTATGCTGTGAGAAGTCCAGGAAAGAGTCCCTGTGATTAGACACCTGGCCCATGACATACCATGTTGGATATTTCAAGTCCAAGTGAACTTCCAGCTGACTCTGACTCCAGCTGCACCACACAGAAAAGAAGAACCACTCAAACGAGCCCAACTAACCTCCAGAATCATGAGAAATAGGAAGTTTGGAGCAGTGTGTTACATAGCAAGAGAGAATTTAAAATCTCTAAAATGAGGATAAAAACAGAAAAGAAACAGTGTAAAGAATGGTTGTGAAGAATAAAGTAAAATAATGTATGGCAAGTGCTTATAATGGTGCTTGGCCCAGAAATGCTCAACAACTGCCAGCTGTTAACCATTTGAGGAGCTAAAACGAACACATGCCTGTGCAGCGTGTAAGTGAGGTCTGTCTGGGAGGTTACGTGCAGGCTCTGCAGCCTTGCAGGCGCTGGCAGCAGAATACACAGCTGAGAAGGCAAGGCTTTGTGATGAAATCAAGTACTGGACACCTGCAAGATGGAGAATGCAGACTGATGATTTCTAACCCTCTGATACACGGAGACGCACGCATGAACTGCTGGGCAAGAACAACACGTGTATGCACCAAAGGCTAACGACGGCCATGGCAGAACCCAAGAGGTCTCTACAGAGACAGGGTAGATGCGTGGCTGCCACTGCCTGGGGGGCAGGTGGCAAAGGGAAATAAGGAATTGGCATGGGGGCTCTCGTGAGTGATGAAAATGTTCTAAAACTGATTGTGGGAGTGGGTGCACAACTGTGAAAATACTGAAAACCAGTGAATTGTGCATTTAAAATTTTTTAATGTTTATTATTTCTGAGAGAGAGCGAGAGAGCGAGCGAGCGAGAGAGCGAGCGAGCGAGAGAGCAGGGGAGGGGCAGAAAGACGGGGAGACAGAATCGGAAACAGGTCCCAGGCTCAGAGCTGTCAGCACAGAACCCAACACGGGGCTCAAACTCAGGAACCATGAGATCATGACCTGAGCTGAAGTCGGGTGCTTAATGGACTGAGCCACCCAGGCGCCCCAAATTGTGCATTTTAAATGGGTGAATGTATACTATATAAATGTCTCACTGAAGTTATTACTACATAGTAAAGAGAAGGGTAAAATTGAGAAAGTGTAAATGACAAAAGACCAAGAAGCATTCCATAGGGCTGTTTGGGGCTAAAAGATGCCAGCCTATTTGGGATTAAAAGGAAAAGCAGGGCCACCTGGGTGGCTCAGTTGGCTGAGTTTCCAACAGAGTCTCAGGTCATGACCTCACAGTCTGTGAGTTCAAGCCCCGCATCGGGCTTGCTGCTGTCAGCTCAGAGCCTACTTCAGACCTTCCGTTTCCCCCTCTCTCTGTGTCCTTCCCCAGCTCCTGCCACGATCTCTCAAAAATAAATGAAACATTTTTTAACAATTAAAAAAAAAGAGGAAAAGCAGGTATTTTCAGATAGTGAATGAAGCTGGTGCCAGCGAGGAGCTGTTTACCCTGGGGACACACTCTGCCATTCCAAAGGATCACGTGGCATGACTGCTTGAAAGTGGTGGAGCTCACTCACACCTGTCTCCCTTTGGCTTAAGCCACAACCTGAACTCTGCTAATCACAGGGCTTTTAAAAAGAGTAAAACTTCTTAAGCCAAAAGGAACCAAAAATGCTTCCTGACAGAAAAGGAGATTAGGGCCTTCATTCAGACAGACCTCAGAGGCGGATGAGGGGGATCCTGAAGCTTAGCCTGCCCCAGATCCTCACGTGCCGAGCCAACAGACTCCACAGTGGAAGGAGGTTACCTGAGACGTGAAGTGGGCAGTGGGCAATCTCTCCCAGGCCACGGTACCCCAAGAGCAGCTATCCCCAACCAGGGCCACTTCCTTCTTCTGGTTTAACTCATTGACACGAGACTGGAGGGGAAGGCTGGGGAAAGTTTTCAAGTCCTCAGACTGCTGCCAGGGCCAATCCAGCACACAGTCCCCCCAAACCAGGCAGTGTCATCATCAGCATCATCCTGAGCGCGTTTACTATGCGGAGTACATTCTGTATTATATCCTGTTAAATCCTCCTAACAAGGCCCACCAGACTGCATCATCATCCCTCAGAAACCCCCATTTCTCACCTGCTCAAATCAATTCTGCAAATCCTTGTTTTATAAGTCAATCCATAAAATTCCTACAGAAGATGAGATGTTCTTTTAAAATACAAACCGCTATAGAAGTTGGGGAATCTGAATAAGAAAAAAAAAACATCCTTTAATCTTGGAGAGAAAGAAGGGTTAGGAAGAGAAACAACAGACTTTGACCACTTGTATCACCAGGGTTGGGACATCAAAAGAGAAACACTGATGATCAGGTAGATTTTCAGCAATTTGCCCTGAAGGTCCTGCAAGTCCAAGTCCTATAGTGCCATCATTAAGCAAGGCCAGAAGCCCCAGACTAAGCACAACTGTGTGTCTCTCCCTCCTGACCCACCGGTCCTTCCTAATGCCAAGGGGGCTTGAAATGTTAATACACAGGCAAACTCAACTTGCTTTTCTTAGGTCCAACCAGTTTTAGAATTGAAGTGTTTGGGGTGCCTCGTTGGCTAAGTTAGTGGAACATGCAACTCTTGATCTTGAGGTTGTGAGTTTGAGCCCCATGTTGGGTGTAAAGACATGTAAAAATAAAATCTTAAAAAAGGATTAAAGTGTTCAAGAATGATCTTAAATGCAACTTGAGAAGGGATGAAGAATTCTGATTTCCTGGAAACCTATTCTCTGCCTTTCCTACTCAGCTCCACCCTACTTTGGCTCCTGGGGAAAGCTCTCCTGAACTTCTAGTTTGCACCCCTACTTTATCCTGATCTAGGGCAGGAAATGGAAGACATGCAAATGGAAGGACAATGGGAAACCTCATTTTTCCTGAAAGCAATTCTCTCCTTACTAAGGAACAATGGGCAAATGAGGTCAACTCAATAAACAATATTCACCCATCAAATGCACCAGAAAACTCAACAGGCTTTGGGAAATATGCTTTGTAATTCCACTATCACAGAGACGTCTTGCTGACTTAGTCAGTAGAGCATGTGACTCTCGATCTCGGGGTTATGAGTTCAAGGCCCACATTGGGTACAGAGATTACCTAAAAATAAAATCTTAAAAAAAAAATCCACTATCACAAAGCCCACCAAGACACTTGTTTAGTCCAACTCATGAAAATTTACTGAGCTCTCAACCCCGTGTAGATGCTTCTGGCATAATACAATTGTTAAACACCGGTTACAGACTTACTGCATGCAGAAACTCTGCGAAGGGGTAGCATGACCACACAGCCACCCTCTGTACGAGGTGGCACTGAAAGAGTATCTATAACCTAGACCCAGGCCTTGCTCTCAAGCAATGATATAATGGGAAATAACTGCTAACTAGCTCGAGTATTTATGTGAGTCAGGCACTGCTCTATAGATACTAGCTCCTTCATCCTCAAAGCACTGCTTCTCGCTCCCTATAGAGATGTGATTAAGCCCATTTTAAAGGTGAGAAAACTGAAGCTCAAGATGTCAAATAACCTTCCTGAGGAAAGCGGAGGGGTGGCATTCACACCGAGGCATTCTGGAACTCCATCTCCTCAGCTTCAGCAACGGCAGAAGCCAGCAGCACAAGGTCCAGCTTACAGTGGGCTCGTCTGCTGAGAAGAACTGGAAGGTGAAAGTAACACAGGCAGAGTAAGAGTGCTTCACAGAGATGCTGCAGGTACAGACAAGAGGAAGTTCCTTAACTCTAACGGAGAGGAACCTAGAGAAAGTGAACCCTGGAAAGGGAAAAGAGAAAAGGGGGGAATTTCAGGCTGAGAGAAGCACAGGACCTGTGTGACAATGAAGCAGTGATTCTATCTGCTGGCTCAAGGCATTTTAAGCAGATCCAAGCAACAGGCGCTTGCTCACTGTTATATGGCACATATAACACAAGCATTAGAAGGAACCGTTTATTTGGTAATTTCCATCCCGAAAGCATCACTGGTGGATAATGGGAACGTGCACAGGATTTCAATATTGGAAGAACCTGCTGTTGAAAGAAACAACCAGAGGTATCCCTTGCCACCTGCTACAACAGCTCCTAGGAAAACCACTCAGCAACTCATATCCCCCAAATGTGCAGCTTGAATCTCATTAGGAATGGATACCAAATGATAAGGCCTCTGGGCAACCAAGAATGATCAGTATCTAGGACGAATTAAAATAAAACCTCCATAATTCAGGTTTTTCTGAGGATGACATTATTTTTCTAAGCACCTAGCCTCACCAGCCTTCAAAACAACAAACCATAGTACTACCTGACACCTAAATGGAACACTCCACAATTTTTCCACAACAACCATAAGACGTGTAAGTGTAACGTTTTAAACCTTCACACATCTTTTTCCATGGTTCCAGCTCCAAATAAAAGGAAACAGCTTTAAGCTAACCTTAGTATCAGCAGAGAGTACATTAAATAGTTCTGTAATACAGTTTCCTACTAGAACTTAACAAACATACCCTTATTAAGTTCCTTCAAATATATTAAATCCCATAGATAAAGTGCAAGCACAACCATACAGCACCTTTGTGCCTTTAAAACATGGAAATAACCTATTATTTAAATTCCCAATTTAAACTGTGAACTTCAACAATCTTTCCAATGTTTTCTTCCACTAGGTCTCCCTTCCCCAAGCCTGATTCTGATGGGTAGGTGGGTTCTGGGTTCTTCCCTAGCAGACACATCTGAGTTTCTCAAATTAAGAAAAAAGGATGAAAACAGAAGTACACACATTTATAGTATTATGTATGACACTAACCTGTGATATTTGTTAAATTCTGCCTGAAGAAATGCAAGTTGAAAAACGCAAATTAGGGGCGCCTGGGTGGCTCAGTCTGTTAAGCATCAACTTCCGCTCAGGTCATGATCTCACAGTCATGATCTCACAATAGGTGGGTTGAAGCTCCGCGTCTGGCTCTGTGCTGACAGCTCAGAGCCTGGAGCCTGCTTCAGATTCTGTCTCCCTCTCTCTCTGGCCCTCCCCCACTCACTCTCTGTGTCTCTCGCTCTCCAAATAAAATAAAGATTAAAAAAAAAGTTTTTTAAAAAGAAAGACGCAAATTAAGGAAGATTTAAGCCACCACCTTCTTCTATGAATGATAAAAATG
>NW_027527378.1:1589121-1589792 GCF_008692635.1 Crocuta crocuta
ATGGTAATACAGCAAAAAAAAAAAAAAAAAAAATGTTTTAAAAATAGGTCACATTAACTTAAGAAAAAAGTGGTCTCAGGAAAAACAGCATGAAACCGGTTTCCACGATGCTTACACCCCCGCACTACCTGCAACCACTTCACAGAGCGTCAGAAGACATGAGACCCGCTTATCTAAAATTCTGCCAAATGTCCTCAAAATCTCCCCCTTCTTCTCTCATTTCTGGGCAGCCAGTGCGGGGACCAGCCGTCCATAGCTCCTAGTAGTTGCAGCATCGCAGGCTGGGAGCCGCAATGGTCACACTGCCCCTTGAGGGGGCCTGCGGCCCCACGGGACCCCTGGGCAACGCACCCGAGGCCTGTGGGAGAGCCTGCGGGTGCCAGGGGAACCCGGCCTGGGACTCGCGCTCCGACCGCCCCCTGGCAGTGGGTGACATACGGGTTCTGTCCCCGGGATGCTGCGAAGCACGAAGCCGGCCACCTTCGCGGCGGGCTGCGGCTGCAGCTGCAGCTCGCGCGCATTTCCCAAGACGCAGAGTGGGCGGGCGCGCAGGCCCCGGCCCCCCCCCTGAGCCCGCGCGGCCTGCCCCGGTGCCCCCCACGCCGGCCACCAGGGACCCCTGGGGCATCCAGCGTGGGCCCCGGCTTCCCACATCAAACATGCCACCCACA
>NW_027527378.1:1589864-1598822 GCF_008692635.1 Crocuta crocuta
TGCGCACCGGTTCTCACGCCGCGCGCGCGCACCGCGTGCACATGCGAGGGGCACACCGGCCCTCACACGGCACGGCACAGGCACGCCGCATGCACAAGCAACGTGCGCACTAGTTCTCACAGCACGCGCACATACCGCGCGCACGTTCGACGTGCACACCGGTCCTGCCTCAGCGCGCAAGTACGCACGGTGTGTACATGTCCTCATGCGCCGCTTACATGTAGCGAGCACACACCTCCCCACACAGTGCGCACACCCAAAGCGTTATACACGGAGGATGCAGTTTCTCGGAGTGCACGCGTCCTCACAAAGTGTGAAAAGAGCGCACGCATCCCACGTGCACACACGTGCCCACCCAGCACGCACATATTCTTACAGTGGACACACGTCCTCACGCAGCCTGCATATGTTGACAGACACTAGGCATCCACACACATACTCAACGCTGAAGCTCTGGAAACCGTTTTTGACTAGGTCCTCAGGCTGATGCCACTTGTCCAGACCCCTGCGGACCCTCCGTCAAGCCCAGTTAGGCTGCAGTTCTCCCGATGCCCGGGTGGCCGGCGCTAGATTCTCCCTGACCCCAGCCAAGGCGTGCGGCCACCCAAGGACAACAGGACCTTCAAGGCAGGACAGGGGCATGTAGTCTTAGGGACCTCAGCCTTCCAACCAGGCCCTCACTCCCTGGCGGATTCCACCGAGAGAGCTGCTCTATGGTTCCTTTTCCGCTGGGCTGAAAATCTCTCCGAGCAGGACCTCTGTGGGGAGACACAGGGCAAACTGTTAAATGTGTGGCAGCCTCAGGAGTAGAGGGCGGGGAAGGGTGTGTGGCGGTGGTGATGGGCTTCTCCTGGACACCCTTTTTCCCTTGCCATGAACATTTCTCAGTTTTCAAAAACATACATATTGAAAAATGTATCTCTGCATAGCGCCAGTTCAAGCTTCCGGGTTGTTTACCCAGGTATGGCTGCCAAGTGATAACCCGTCTCAGGGGGGCCCCAGGCTGTGCGTTTCCCTGTTGGACAGTGACCAGCCCTCTGAGGCTTGAACTCCCAACCCTGGGGGAGAGATACATCTATTATTAAAAACCGAATGAAGCTGAGCAAGAGTACAGGGTTTCTATGGGGGATGAGTAAGAGATTCTAGAATTAGATTACGTGATGGTTGGCTCCATAAGTATACTAAGAAAACCGTAAACATTTAAAAACAATGTTTAAAAAAACATTTTAAATGGATGAACTTTATAGTATGTAAATTATACAATTTTGGGGGGCACCTGGGTGGCTCAGTCAGTTGAGCCCCCTCCAGCTCTTGATTTCAGCTCAGGTCATGATTCCAGAGTTGTGGGACCGACGTGCACAGGGCNGGAGCCTGCTTAGGATTTTCTCTCTGTCCCTCTGCCCCTCTCCCCTGTTCACTCCCACCCTCTGTGTAAAATAAAAATAAATTAATAAAAACAACATAAAACCCACCAAGCTGAAACTCTCAGGAACCCACACCTGGATTTGTAGCGCAAAGCTTCAAAGTCCCTTGTGGCACAAAAACACGATGAACTTGTTCGTGACACTCCCAAAGGTGAGCTGGGAGTAGGGTGTGACTGTGGTGAGAAAGGCAGAAGGGGGCTTTAGACACAGATGAGCAGGAAAGTGGGCAAGTGGGGGCTGGTCCCCTAGCTGTGAAGAGAATATTTTTGTTTTGTTTTTTTAATGTTTTATTTATTTCTGAGAGAGAGACAGACAGTGTGAGCAGGGGAGGGTCAGAGAGAAAGACACAGAATCCGAAGACAGGCTCCAGGCTTTGAGCTGGCAGTCAGCACAGAGCCCGACATGGGGCTCGAACCCACGAACTGAGATCATGACCTGAGCCGAAGTCGGACGCTTAACAGACTGAGCCACCCAGGCGCCCCTGAAGAGAATAGTTTCTAACTCAAGTAAGATTAAGCCAAGTTAATTACGACATGGAGACATCTTCACTTTTTTCCTCTTTATTTCTTACAGACCTTGGGTAGTTCGTAATTCATCCAACTCTTGTGTACCTCCTGCCTTACTGACATGTCAGAGTAGCACCTCATCCTAGTTTTTAGTATATTTTTACTTTCTATTCCCACTTGCATTCTAGTCACAGACACCTCCTCTGTTTATTTCTGTAGCTCTATTTTTCAAACATATAGTGTTGTAAAGACATACATGGTTTTAATTTATATAAATGCTTTGCACAACAGCTATCATTGTTTTCCCTTGCTTGGAATTGTTGTCAACATCTATCTATTGCAGCTGTATACAAATCAGAACTAGAGCATTCATTCATTCTGGCTTACTCTTCTTAAATTGCATTTTCAATCCTTGTCTGTCTTTTTATTGGGCTACTTGTCCTTTTTCCTGTTGATTTTCAGGAGTTTCTCATATTCCAGACAATTCCTTGTTGGTTTAAATGTTGCAAATTCACACTAGTCAGTTAACCTTTTCTAAGATTAGCAAATCTTGTTATGCCAAAATCCATCCGTTTAAAAAGCTTCTAAAATGGAAATGATCTCAAACTTAGAGAAAAGTTGTGAGTTTACAAAGAACACTCATATATATATACCCTTTACTCAGATTCACCTATAGTTAACGTTTTACTCCATTTATCATTTGTGCTATTTATATCATTTTATCCTCTACGGTTGCATATATATGCATGGCCCTTTTACCCCTTAAACCTGCAACGTGTATTGTGTAGTAAGAATATTCTTATACAACCACATCAGTTATCAACTTCAGTAAATATAACATAGATAAAATAATTTTACTTAATTGACTGCCAGTTTCTCCACTGTAGAGGTACTATCTTTCTCTTGAAACTAATAGGCCATCTGTGGGGAGGCACTATAAAGCCATGCAAATACCCTACTCTTTGTCAAAACTTCCCAAGATTTAGAACCCATAAATAGTTCTTAATCTAGCCGTTCCCATGGCTAAAAAAATAAAATCTATCAATTTTTCACCTTAAGGCTTGTACTTTGAGGTATTTTTTAAAGGCAGCTATAAAAGGCCAAATTGTGGGATGTTTGTTGCAGCCCTTCAACCCCAGTTAAGATGGGAGTCAAGGAGGAAAGGGATTAACTCAAACCACAGCTATCATGTAGTTAGCAGAAAGAAATAACAAAGATCAAAGAGGTGTTGTTTTATACTTCCCGAGCCCCAATATAGTCTATACGTTCCTCCATTACTTTATAGGTTGGCCTCTAAAGCAATTTTGTCTACAGTGATATGAATCCTTATTTACTTTTCTCTGTAAAGCATAGCTTCTCAGCACCATCCATTAAATTATCTGTCCTTTCCCCAAAGACTTCAAAGCCACTTCCATCGTTATCATCAAAATCTCATATAAACATATACATGGACTTGGTTCGGACTTCTCTGTTCTCATGTTTTTGTTAACTGTTACTATGGCGTGACTTAGTGTTTGACAAAGAGGTCCTCTTTCTGGTTTTTAGAATTCACAATTTCCTTATAAACTTAGAATCAGTTTTTCTACAACCTCCCATCATGATGGAATATTAACTGGAATCATATGGAAATCAGATAAATTTGTGGGAGAATTGGCACTTGTATAGCATGTCATATCTATGAACACAGTATCTTTCTATTTAAGCCATTTGTTTAAAAAAAATCAGTTTGCTGGGCTTTTTACATTAGACTAACTTCCTAAAAACCTAATTATACTTGAATGGTGTTTTAAAATCTACTATACCATCTAGTTGCTAGTCTAGAGTAGTTCTCAAAGTTTTTGTGTGAAACCCTTAGAGCAGAGGCAGGCAAACTACAGCCCATGTATGGGTCAAATGTGGCCTGCCATCTGTTTCTGTTGAAGTTTTATTGGAATACAGACACACTCATTTATGTGTTGTCTACAGCCGCTTTTGCACTACAATGGCAGAATTGAGTAGTTTTAACAGGGACCATATGGTCTATGAACCCTAAAATATGTACTATCTGGTCCTCTAGAGAAAAGTTCACCAACCCCTACCCTTACACCTAAAACAGATACTCCAAAACTTTTTTCCAAAACTTAAAGCTCTACACTCAACCTGGGATTTGAACTCACAACCCTGAGATCAAGAGTGGCACACTCTACAGACTGAGACAGCCACGCACCCGTTTTCCAAAACTCTTCTTACTTGATAGCAATGTAATACTGGCAACAAACACTTGACAGTTTTCCTTGAAATGACAGGTTCACTTGTGGGTTATACCTATGAATATACTAGAAATTTAAAACAATTAAAAACAATTTAATGTTTGTTTATTTTTGAGACACAGAGAGATCGTGATTGGGGGAGAGGCAGAGAGAGAGAGGCAGAGAGAGAGAGAGACAGAGAGAGAAAGAATCTGAATCAGGCTCCTGGCTCTGAGCTGTCAGCAGAGAGCCTGATGCAGGGCTCGAACTCACCAACTGTGAGATCATGATCCAAGCCGAAGTTGGATGCTTAACCAACTGAGCCACCCAGGCACCCCGAAATTTAAAAAAATTAATTCAACACTCAACTCATTGCTTTAATATAAAATAACATACTTTTAATGAAAAGTAAAACAAAAAACTTATTGACTAGAGTTAGGCATTGTTTCACATTTTTCCAAATCTATTAGTTTGGCTTGATAGTAGTCTCAGATCTCCTTCTGTATTCAATGTATTCTAGTATGTGGTTTTTGTATAAAGAAAATCTGGCCAGGTAGGTATGCAGATGGGAAAGGGAGGAACATTCTAATGGCCTCTTCAGATAACTGTGTATGTTCTTTGTGACTACCCAATCTTGGCAAATGGTAATTTCTTCAAGGTTAGCTGCAATGTGGAATCTAACACTGAATCAATGATCTTTCCGTTCTATTACATTAAATCTACTCATCATTTAGAAGATATTGGTTGATTCAGCTATGAAGATCTTCCAAACGTCAACACATTTCATTCTACAATATTAAAAAGTCATTCATTAACAGCATTCACTAATCTCTTAAGTCTCTACTGTGAAGTTGCCAAGCTATTGATACTAGTTTTCCAAAACTCTTTTAATTTTTGCTTGAAAGCTTGAATCTTACCAACACCAACAATTGCTGCCAGTTGTTTTCCTGGAGACAACAGCCTCATCTCATTCATTTATGAGGAAATGTGAACCACAAACACAAGCTGCAATAACCAGTTTGTCACTTGTTATTTTAAGTAAAAATAGCATTCCAAGAAAACCAGTGGACAATTAAGCTTACAACTGAATCACACAAGCATCTTTCCTTGAGATAACTGTTAGACTTCACTCACAGTATGAAGTGCTTTATGTACCTGTGCCTACTTTGTCACATGCACTATTTATTAAGAAGGCATGTACTCTAGGGCTGGATTTAATGAGATTAATAATTTTTATTGCCTCTCAGGGACACTCTTAAGTAAAATTGGCCTTTTTAAAAGACTGGGTTTCTGTATTTTTTCAAGTTAACAAAATTCCAATTAGATTTCGAAGGTATTTTAAGTCATGAATATACATGGATTTTTTATTAAATTTGCAAAAATCCAACTATTTCTATACCTGACACTCCAGGGGATCAGCAATGGGACTTTAGTCAAATTTTGTCCCTGCTTATTGATTTGCCATTATGAAGTTGTGAATTGGACAAAGCCTGGATTAGAACAGAAAAGACCAGTTTTTAAAAAGTGAGCAGGTTGGGGAAATAAAGTGAGCAAGTTCACCAGAGAGGATATGTGTTTCACTGGTGTCTGTGCAGAGCACAAAATAAGGTCCAATCTGGTAAACGTGATTTTGGCAATTTGAGGTCATTCTGGATGACTGATTTATCTACCTTTTGAAAACATCTTTTGCACAGGTTTGTAACTCATAAAATGCAACCCCATATTTGTAGTCTGAATGTATTAAATCAAACCAATAACAGGAAAATAAAATACAAAGTATACATTACAGTTGGTTTTCAGAAAAGAATCTTCATGAACGTAACTTTAAATAGTTTAGAAAAAGTCATAGAGGTGACTCCGACTTCAGATTGGGTCATGATCTCAGTTTGTGAGCTCAAGCCCCGCACTGGGTTCTGTGCTGACAGCTCGGAGCCTGGAGCCTGCTTCAGATCATTTGTCTTCCTCTCTCTCTGCCCCTTCCCCGCTCATGCGCTCACTTGCTCTCTCGAAAAAGAAACATGAAATTTTTTTTAAAAATAGAATTTCCTTAAAAAAAGAAAAGAAAAAAGTCATAAACAGGGTGCCTGGATGGCTCAGTCGGTTAAGAATCCTACTCTTGCATGGAGGAGGACACCTATGGGGATGAGCACTGAGTGTTATGTGGAAACTAATTTGACAATAAACTATTGTAAAAAAAGAAAAAAAAAAAAAAGAGTCCTACTCTTGATTTCCACTCAGGTCATGATCTCACAGTTCATGAAACAGAGACCCCAAGTCTGGCTCTGCACAAACAGTGTGGAATCTGTTTGGGATTTCTCTCTCAAAATAAATAAATAAACAAAAAAAAAAAGTCACNGACGTGCATATTCGATCTTATATGGTCCTGGATACCAAGTGAAAAGTGGCAGACACTGCTCTGGGTGCATTACACATATGGACACATAATCAACCCTCCCACCAATTCTGTAGGTACTATTCTGATCATCCCCATCTTACAGGTGAGAAGCTTGAAACACCTACAAGTCAGAGAAGGTGCTCATGGACACCTGCAGGTAAAGGGTAAAGTCGAGGGTGTGGAAAAGGCCTCCTGACCCCAAGGCCCAAGCTCTTCACTTTCCATCACACTGCTTACTAAGTACCTGGCAGGGGGTGGGGGGAAGAGGACCCAGTTCAATACTTTCCAAATTCCTTGGTTCATTCATTCTGTACTTAAGAAGCTCATGTCTTAAAGCATGTGTAGTGAGACTTAAGATTTTGTTCTTTTCTGAGTAGGAAGAAATAAGCAAGGATAAAAAGAATGACTGTTTAACGTAAATCAGAAACACAACGTGATGTGTAAAAGTTCATGGGAGTCCAAACACTATAAATGAAACTTCTTGCTAAGCAGGATAAAGATCTAAGCATCTCCTATCAACACAAACCTTTTTAATCATTATGATGGGTAACATAAAGAGCCTCACTTTCATTCTGATACTTTAACTGTAAAGCTATAGTTAATACTGGATATTTTAAAATCTGTAAACAAAAGAAATAAAGTATAACTCCACCAAGATAGTTTTATTTCAAACATGCTTTTACCTATTTGATTACTCAGTTGCTCTGAAGTCAATACTGACAGCAGTTTCTATCTACTAAAGATGTTATTCACCATCCTATAATTTAATATTTACACCAAGATAGATGAGATTAAGTTAAACTACAAGTCACAAGTTTTGTAACCAACTATATTCACAGCCATGATTATTCTGTAGATGTGGTGAGTAAACCAATGGCCATTCCTTAATAAAATACAAGAGTTTTCATCATGCATAGTTTACAGGCTCCTTAAGAGGTGGCCTCTTAAGAGGCTGGATGCTCAAAAAAGATTCAACAGTCAAGCAATTAAATCTTGGCAAATCTTTTTTCACACAAATGCTTGGTTTGGTTATTGAGCCATTTTAGTAATACAACTTATTTGTGCTCTAACTGGAAGTAGAATCAACACTGCATGAAAAACGCAAGCCTATCAAATTCCTTAGTAATACCTAATATCTAATACCCTCTTAGCAGGAAGAATCATTATTCTTGGATTTCAAACATTTTATTTTCTTTCAGGGCATACCCTATAGCATTGTGTTATGGGAATCAAGGAGTATAACCAAAAAACAAAAACGAAAACTCAAAAAACAAACAAAAAAACTCAACATGACAACACACATACAAACACCACAAAAAAACTAAGGACCACTTCCATTCCTCATTTGAAATAAATCAGTAAATCTATAAAAATTTCACGTTAAAGACAAGTTAGTAAAACAGTTCTTCCAAGTAGTGTTGCATATGACCATATGACCTACAACTTTACCATCCATTTTATAATCATTATGGTATGAGATTATGAGATTTTTCCAGGATGCAATGGCATTAAATTGAGCTGTTACTACCTAGGCAAGGAAAAAAATAGATCACTGAAAAACACATGAATGGGGGCCATATTTGTAATTTTAAGAAACTTTAGATAAACCATATTTGCTAGTGGAGGTAAGTAGAAAAACTAATATGTGAGTTGTACCATCCCTTCCATGAACTACCACAGAGGCAGAGTTACAACATTCTTGGTAAAATAACAGAGAAGAAGGATCTATATATACCACGAATTTAGCAAAACACTTTTTTGTACAGAGGTCTAAAAATCTTTGGAAGTTTAGATTTTGAGGAAGACAATCACTAAGTCAATTCTTCAAGGCTAATTTCTTACAAGTATTGAAAAACCAGCCCATGGTCTCAGATACATTCCATCTGGGTAAATGTTCAGAACTCCAAAGAATAAGAATCACGAATCGCAACTATCCACTTATTTCTGTTCTTTGATTTAATAATGTTTTATAGTACTTCAGATTTTGATTCCAGAGTTTGCACACTTAAGAATAAGTATGACTGGAGAAGATTTGCTTATTTTTTGAAGCCACATGAAGGTTTATTTCCCTTGGCACAACTTTTCATCATTGAAAACATCTCTGGAGATCAGGAGAATAAACGTTTCACAGCCTAAATGATGAATCTCTTCTGAAGTTGCAGAAGATTTCAATGTGGCTACCGAAGTCTAAACAGCCCAGCCCTTAATTTCATCTTAGTCCAGTTGAGAACACTAAATAAGAGAAAATCCAAATTCCCAATAATATTCAAGAAAAACAAATCTTTACACACAATAAAATACATCCTAAACACAAAGTAAGGGTATAATATACTCTGCAGCATGACATTGTCTTTATTGTATTTCTCAGCTGTAGCTCTTCTATCCAGAAATGAGAACCCAAATTC
>NW_027527378.1:1598847-1600123 GCF_008692635.1 Crocuta crocuta
GGGATGGTTTGAAAAAGGCTTAATTATACAGTTGTTAGGAAATTAAAATTTCATTTATATATACTTTAAGTGTTTACAAAGCACTCAAAATTGCAGCTTCTATGTATATGACTTCTGAAATAAAATGACACTTTTAACAATAGTTTTGTTCTTTAAAAATTTTCTACATACATGCATATGATCAAAACAATCTTTTCTTGTTTGGGAAATTTCCTAAGTGTAGAAAGAAAAAAAAAAATGACAGCTAGAAAATATTTCAATGTTAAGATGACTGGGTGCCACCTACTGTTTAATTCCTGTAACTACTAACCTTACAAATTGAAAATTGCCATTAAAACCCAGGTTCTAAAACCTGCATTTTGTAAATGCTTTTTTATTGATACGTTTAATGGCAAAATAAGGTTCTGAAAGAATGTAAGTGATTATCAAAATTAGTACAAAAATAGCCACACACTACTTAAATATGAAAAACAGACCTAATCATTTTTTCTTTTACTTCAAATGCAGATTTCTGCCTCTTTTAAGTTGTATCAAAATCTCCAGGGAACATCTAAGTAACTGGAATATACAGAAAGTCAATGTACAGTCAAAAGGCTAGTCAAAGTTAGGGCTTAAACATGATCCATAATGAATGTACGGTAAATGGTTTATTTGGAACAGTCATTTACTTACTGGAAGTGGTCAAAGTAGGAAAGGCAATAATACATTTTTCTCCTCTTTTTAAAAAATAGTATATGTGGTCTTTTACCTATAAGCTCCAGTACATCAAAAGAAGAAAGGGGGCTTAACATTTCACTTAAGAGAATTCAGCATTACCAGATTTAAAGAAATACCTTAGAAACAAATCAGTCTGCTTTAACAAATTGCACTCATGCTAATGAAAATTTTAATCTTCTTTAACAGGTCACAGCCAAAATCCAAATTGTTGGAACAATCCACAAAGAAACTGGAATGTAAAAGAATGAATCCAATTTAGATGTGGAAGGGAAAAAAATTCCAGCAGTCTACCATAGAAGGGAGGCCTGCATCCCCTAAGGCTATCTTTGAAGAAGAAATTCTCCACACCAGGTTTTTGGTTATTTTTAAAAAAAATTTTTAAATGTTTTACTTATTTCTGAGAGAGACAGCGTGAGCAGGGGAGGGTCAGAGAGAGAGGGAGACACAGAATCCGAAACAGGCTCCAGGCTCCAAGCTAGCTGTCAGCACAGAGCCTGAAGCAGGGCTCAAACCCACAAACCGTGAGATCATGACCTGAGCTGAAGTTAGACGCTTAACT
>NW_027527378.1:1600506-1600708 GCF_008692635.1 Crocuta crocuta
AGAATGCTGACATACAAAATATTCTTAATAAAGTTTAGTGTCTCTTCCCTTTTGTACTGGTGATGAGAGATTTTTCTTCTGGGTGGGAGCAGACATGCAGGAGTATTATTATTTTTTAAATGTTTACTTTTGAGGGGCGCCTGGGTGGCTTAGTCGGTTAAGCATCCAACTTTCACTTAGGTCATGATCTCGCGGTTCGTGG
>NW_027527378.1:1600813-1603712 GCF_008692635.1 Crocuta crocuta
TCATGATCTCGCGGTTCGTGGGTTCGGGCCCCGCGTCGGGCTCTGTGCTGACTGCCAGCCCAGAGCCTGGAGCCTGTTTCAGAGTCTGTGACTCCCTCTCTCTCTCTGACCCTCACCTGCTCACAATCTCTCTCTCCTAGAAATAAATAAAAATATTAAAAAAAATAATAAAAATGTTTACTTTTGAGAGAGAGAGCACGCGCAAGTGTGGGGGTGTGTGGGGATGTGTGTGTGCGCGCGCGCACACTCGCGCAGAGAAAGAGACTCAGAATCTGAAGCAGGCTCCAGGCTCTGAGCTGTCAGCATGGAGCCCAACGTGGGGCTTGAACACACGAACTGTGGGATCATGACCTGAGCCGAAGTTGGATGCTTAACTAACTGGGCTACCCAGACACCCCTAGGAATATTATTTCATTAAGAAAGGGACAAGTGTGACACTTACCAAATTCTCCTCTCAATCTGGTTATAGGAAGGAAGGCTAGCATACCTATAAACCATCTCGAGAAATGTCTTTGAAAAGTAGGGTTCTCAGGTGATAAAAAAGAGCAACCTTTGCCTTTGCAAAAGGTTCAAGACAACTCCAATTTCTTTAGTATCCACTGTCTTTAGCATCTCTTTCCCTGCTAGACTACAGAGTCCAGTTCCAAGGAATCACTGGCACAGATTCAGGAATTTTTTTCTTAGAAAGTCTTAACCCTGTTTACTAGATCCTCATCCTAATACCCCTGTGTATGTGGCTTTATATTCCAATTGTTCTCTGGTTGGGTTAATCTTCCAAAAGAGGTCTTCTACCGCCAGCTCTAAAATGTTTAGATCACCCCTTAATTTACAACACAATTCCTGGTTGTTGTTTTTTTTAACAGAATATAACCGTTACATCTACTCTGAAACTATCATTAACAATTTAGTCACAAGAATTTTCTGGCTCAGGATCTCCAAAGGGAAATACATTAAAAAATAGAATGATGTATCATGTAAAAATTCATAAACACACACTGAAGATACGTATTCAAATTTTAATTCACCACAAGCACTCATAATAGTCTGAAGTTGCATCAAAATATAAGATGGATTGACGTATGAATAAAGATACAGGGGCGCCTGGGTGGCTTAGTCGGTTAAGTGTCCGACTTTCGCTTAGGTCATGATCACGCGGTTCGTGAGTTCGAGCCCCGCGTCGGNTTGCTAGTAGATATCACTTGCGATGCCTAACTCAGATTTCCCCAAGGCCAGCCTTTGGAGCTGTGAAAGGCTCTGGTAATCCTGTTGCAGTCTTAGGAAGGACCACCCTAGGCATACTAAAATATCATTTTTGAATCAAATCAAATATTAGCATAATTATTTTTAGATCTATATATGCATTTAATATTTTTAAAAGAATTTTTTTAAATGTTTTATTTATTTCTAGGAGAGAGAGAGAGANAGCATCCCAAACTGGAGTTAAGAGTAACTTATAATAACACCCCAATTATTAATACTGGCAAAAACTAAGTATGTTTCATTTTAATACCGTAACAGCAAAAGGGCATTTACTCTTGTGAGCATTACTGCTTTACTGTTTGCAAAACAGTACATTTTCCTCCAATACACAAACTCCAAACTAAGAGTTTGCCAACAATGCATATCCAACAGAAAAAATAGTGGAATGACAAATGGTCTCAATTTTAACAAGACTTTAAATATATGGTATAATTCCGGGGCGCCTGGGTGGCTCAGTCGGTTAAGCGTCTGATTTCGGCTCAGATCATGATCTCACAGTTCGTGGGTTCGAGTCCCGCGTCAGGTTCTGTGCTGACAGCTAGCTCAGAGCCAGAAGCCTGCTTCGGATTCTTTGTCTCCCTCTCTCTCTGACCCTCCCCTGCTCACGCTGCCTCTCTCTCTCAGAAATAAATAAAACATTTAAAAAATTTTTAAAAATATGGTATAATTCCAATCCTTCATATCAAGCTGTTCAAACAAGATTCTTCTTTTAACATACTAGTATTTCAATTAAGAATGCATGTTTCTATGAGAAGAATTTTATTTCTTACAACTGTCTGCTACATTTCATAATAGCTACCTCTTTAGACACTCAAACAAGTTATGATTGCAATGCCTAGCATTCATATTGCCAAAGCAGATACTGATCTTTTCTGGAAGAAATGGTGAAAAAGACTGTAAGAATTCTTAAAGTATAAACAGTTTGACTGGTTGTCTGATAAATAATACTGAGCATTTTAATTCATGGACAAATCTTCAAATATATCCTAATGTATTCAACATTCTTAGATTAAACAAAGATAGGAGAAAGAGCTGGTATCTCTATAGACAATTCAGAAACAAAAGTTGAAAAATGTAAGGTGCATCTACTTACATCATCAATGTCTTCATCATCGTCTCCAATGTCATCAAACTGAATTTCGTCATCATCCCCAGGACCAAAAGTATCAGTTTCATTGATTTTGGCTAAAGAATCAACAACAAATATACTCATATAACCAAGATGATATTAAAATGAGTAGCTGTCCACTAAAAGAAGTAGTCTGTTGAATTATAGAGAGACTCTTATGAGTCATACTTAAATTATAAGTTTCACTGTAAGAAAGATCCGCCTGGGGCACCTGGGTGGCTGAGTCGGTTTGGTGTCCGACTTTGGCTTAGGTCATGATCTCGCGGTCTGTGGGTTCCAGCCGCGCATCTGGCTCTGTGCTGACAGCTTGGAGCCTGGAGCCTGCTTCAGATTGTGTCTCCCTCTCTCTGCCCCTCCCCCGTTCTGTCTGTCTGTCTCTCTCTCTCTCTCAAAAATAAACATTAAAAAAAAAAGTTAAAAGGAAAAAAAAAGATCCTTCTAACTTGTACCTAACAGCCCTACTCTACAGAATTTTATACAACAAAATCTCAAGGTCACTGCTAGCCAAGA
>NW_027527378.1:1603789-1608846 GCF_008692635.1 Crocuta crocuta
GCTGGCCAAAGAAAATATGAGTTATACTTTTGTTTGTGGAGATTTTTTTTAAAAAGTAGGCTTTATGCCCAGCACAGAACCCAATGCAGAGCTTGAACTCACACCTGTGAGATCAAGACTTAAGCCAAGATTAAGAGTTGGATACTCAAGCAACTGAGCCACCTAGGCACCCCTACAAAGGTATTTTTAATTCAGGGGGCACCTGGGTGGCGCAGCTGGTTAAGCGTCTGGCTCTTGATTTGGGCTCAAGTCATGTTGTCATGGTTTGTGAGATTGAGCCCACACAGGGCTCCCACACTGTTCACAGTGCAGAGCTTGCTTGGGATTCTCTCTCCTTTTCTCTCTTCCCCTCCCCTGTTTGTTCCCCCTCTCTCTCTCTAAAATAAACATTAAAAAAGACAAATTCCAACTCAGGGGCATCTGGGTGGCTAAGTCGATTAAGCATCCAACTCTTGATTTCAGCTCAGGTCATGATCTCATGGTTCGTGAGCTCAAGCCCTTTGTCGGATTCTCTCTCTCCCTCTCTCTGCCCCTCCCCTGCTTTCTCTTTCTCAAAATAAACATTTAAAAAAAAACTTTCCAATTCAAGTATAGTTGACAAATATATTAGTTTCAAGTGAACATAGTTGATTTGACAATTATATACACTACGGTATGCTCACCATGATATGCATCGTTACCATCTGTCATGACACAAAGTTATTACAGTACTGACTACATTCCCTATGCTACTTTTCATCTACTTTAGAACTAGAAGTTTGTACTTCTTAACCTTCTTCACCTATTTTGCCTATCACCCCAATCCCCCAGCAACCATTAGCTTGTTCTCTATACTTAGGAGTCTGTCTCTCATTTGTTCATTTGATTTTTACATTCCAACAATGCACGAAAGCTCCTTTTTCTCCACATCTTTGCCAACATTTGTTTACCCTGGCCCTCACCAACACTTGTTATTTCATCTTTTTGATACTAGCCACCCTGACCAGTATCAGGGGATATCTCACTGTGGTTTTGATTTACATTTCCCTGATGATAAGTGACGCTGAGCACCCTTTCATGTCTACTGGCCATGTGTACGTCTTCTATATTAAGTGTTTATTCAGAAAAAAAAATATTGAAGAAATAGTGTTCATTCAGGTCCTCTGTTCATTTTTTTTAAATTTTTAATTTTTTTTTATTTCTGAGAGAGAAGACAGCATGAACAGGGGAGGGTCAGAGAGAGAGGGAGATACAGAATCTGAAACAGGCTCCAGGCTCTGAGCTAGCCGTCAGCACAGAGTCTGACGCGGGGCTCGAACCCATGAACCGTGAGATCATGACCTGAGCCGAAGTCGGACGCTTAACTGACTAAGCAACCCAGGCACCGCCCCCGTCCATTTTTAATGGATTATTTGGGGAGTGGTTTGGGTGTTAAGTCGTAGAAGTTCTTTATGTATTTTTATGTATTATGGACATTAACCCTTTATCAGATACATCATTTGCAATCATCTTCTCACATTCAATAGGTTGCCTCTTTGTTTTGTTGGTTTCCTTCGCTGTGCAAAGCTTTTTAGTTTGACATAGTCCCGACTATNAAAATGTCAAGCATGTAATTTCAGCAGGCTTTTCATGCTTAGGTAAAATTATATTGTTTTTCTAATAATATGCAACAGAAAGAAAACGAAAAGGAATATACAACAAAACAAAAACACCAAGTGAAAAATGTAGCCTTATAATACAGTATGTAAAGTGTACTTCACCTTTGGTGGGATTATGAGGGACTTATTTTTGTTTTACTTAAGTTTTTCACATGAGAATGCTTAACGTTTTAGTGGTGACAATGTTGTTTTTAAAAATCCTATGGGATCCTATGATACTAGGGCAAGAACTGAAAAATGACTTTATGAAAGTCAATAGTACCTAATTACGATCCTTGCTTCACACTTAAAGTAGATGAACACTAACAATCTCTTGAGAAGGTTACTGTGAAGTAAATACTGTAACAAAATTATTCTTTTCATTGGTATTACGCAGAAGTTCAGAGTTTATAAAGCATAAAGTATTCAGTACTATGAAGTATAAGCAAGCATACTTAAATCATACAAGCACTGAATATGCAAAATCCACAAAATTCTAACAAAATTTCCTCACCTAATAACGCCAAGTACTAATACCGTATGATAGGTTAATAAAACAACTCTGACATTACCATGCTCTGGAAGCTCGCCATAAGCCTTCAAACTTCTGGCTTCATCTGCATTGTATTTTAAAATTACATCAGCTTTATTATCCTGAAAGAGATAGGTAAATTTTAGAACTGATTATGCAAAAGTATTATTTCATAAGTTACTTACAAACTGGATAAAAAATTAAATCTCACATTTTTACCAACTCTCTTTCACATTTCAAAGTTTTCTCCTACCCAGTGCATTTGTTGTGAGGAGCACAGGATGATGTATGGAACTGCTGAATGACCATATTATTAATTATACTGGAATTAAAATTTTAAATAAGTATTAAAACAACAATTGTAAAAAGTTTTTTCCTACCTTGTAAAAAAACATCCAGAACTGTGCCAACCCTATCTTTTTACAGGATGATTAAACAGTCTAATTAAACCTTTCCTTGAATCAATGCTGCTTACAATATGAAGGGACTAGAATCTGCAGCGGAGATTTTACATCTCCAGAAGACAGATTAGTAGATGTGGAACAACGCTCATGAATTTCTATTTTCTAAAGCTCTTCAAGTGCTTCTGATGCAAATATACCACAGACAACTACTGCCTTAGAATGTTCACACTTCCCCATTTGAAAAGAGTGTTAAAGTTTCCTTAAGGGAAAAAAAAAAAGTGTTCAAGTTTTTTATCTCAACTTCAAAAAGTTCTTTGAAAATAAAAGCAGGTCCAAATGGCTACAAAAATGATCAGTGATGCAAAGGCAGTGTGATTCAAACCAGCACTTTTTTTTTTTTTAATATTTTTATTTATTTCTAGGGGAGAGAGAGAGACAGCGTGAGCAGGGGAGGGTCAGAGAGAGAGGGAGGGAGATACAGACTCTGAAAGAGGCTCCAGGCTCCGAGCTGGCAGTCAGCACAGAGCCCGACACGGGGCTCGAACCCACGAACCGCGAGATCATGACCTAAGCGAAAGTCGGACGCTTAACCGACTAAGCCACCCAGGCGCCCCTCAAACCAGCACTTCTTGAGCTGTGTGTAATGTGCATAGAAGCTCAGAGGGAAATTGTTAAAAGGTGTATTCTGATTTAGGAGGCCTGGGGTGAAGTCCAAAACACTGCATTTCTAACAAGTTCCCAAAAGCCACTGATTCTACTGGTTCCCCCGAAGTGGCAGGGGCAGAGAAGGTGGCTCATGGGAGATTAAGAATCAGAAACGCTGACCTTGGCTGTCATTTTATAGTTAGAATGTTAGATCTTTCCAAACCTTGGTTTTCTCATCTGTCAAACAAAGAACTGATTATTCTTCCTATTTCTGGGGTTATTTTAAGATTTAAAGAGGAAAATGGACATTAAATGGTATTAACTGGGGTAAGCTTTGGGTGGCTCAGTTGGTTATGCGTCTCTCGATTTTGGTTCAGGTTGTGATCTCACAGTTCGTGGGATCAAGCCCTACATTAGGTTCCGTGCTAACAGTGTGTAGCCCGTTTGGGATTCTCTTTCCACCCCTTCCCTGCTCGCATGCACATGCACATGCTTTCTCTCTCTTTCAAAATAAACACACATTAAAAAACAAAATTAAAAATATGTAAAAAAATGGTATTAATTAAAGCAGGCTTTTTCAACCTCAGCACTATTGATACTTTAGGCTGGATATTTCTTTTGTTGTAGGGACTGTCCTGTGCAATGCAGGATGCTTAGTNACTGATTTATAATAAATATTTTAATTCTTTATTCTGGAATATATATTTAAGAAAACTAAAATATGGGGTGCCTGGGTGGCTCAGTCGGTTGGGTGTCTGACTTCGGCTCAGGTCATGATCTCGCGGTTCGTGGGTTCGAGCCCCACGTCAGGCTCTGTGCTGACAGCTAGCTCAGAGCCTGGAGCCTGCTTCAGATTCTGTGTCTCCCTCTCCCTCTGACCCTCCCCTGCTCATGTTGTCTCTCTCTCTCTCAGAAATAAATTTTAAAAAATTAAAAAAAAAAAAAAGAAAAAATGTGATTAAATACATGGTGATGAGTTCTAACAAGTGGAAACCAAATGGACTGCACCGACCCACAATGAATACTCTCCAGGTTGAGATCATGAAGGGCAACTACCATTTTCTCTCCTAAGTGCTAATCCACATTTAGAGCACATACTTATATCATGGTTTGTACTGTAATTACTTGTGTGCCTTATTTTCTTCACTACCACGCCATAAGTATTTTCTGGGATGGGAGCTTGACTCATTCAGCTGTATACACTACAGCAGCAGTTTCCAGATTTTGATTTCAATATGTATATTTAAAAAAAAAGAAAGAAAAACTGGCATGTGGAGTCCACCCTAAAATTACATTTTTACTTTGACAAATAAGAACAAGAACACCACCACCACTATGTAACATCACTTATTCCAAAAAAGGGAACTTTTTAAATATCTAAAAAAGGAAAAAGGACCATTTATAGCTTGATGGAAAATTCACACTGTCTGTTATTTTTTCCATAGTGAAAATGTGGACTCCACAGACTGGCCATCTGGGCACCACGATGACTAGTGTACTAGCACAACACTGAAAACGTAACTAGCCCTTAAGAAATGTTTGTCGACACAACAGTGAATAGCATGATGGGGTGGAACTGGGCAAAAACGGTCATGACTTAAGTTCTAAGAATTCATAGCTCATCAAATTCAATCAAGTGAACAATGAAAAAATTATTATTTTTTACCTGGTAATCTCGGAGCCCAACCAATATAATGTCTGAGGTATTTATCCAAACCTAAGAAAGAAAAGTCACTGCATGTTACATTTAAAAGTAAAGAATCAAAGCAACATTTAGTCAGTCTTTCCATAAAATATTATTCACTCAACTGTGGGTGAAGTACCTAGAGTTAGAATTGGTGGGGGAGGGGGGGACCTATA
>NW_027527378.1:1608934-1609103 GCF_008692635.1 Crocuta crocuta
TATTTAACTAATTCAGTTTATTAATTCCAGAAGAATGATGATTAGAAATTTAGTAATTTGTAATAGTGAATTACTCTAAGTGGTTAGTTATCTATCCATTATATGCGAGAAAAGAAAGTTAGAAATGTGTTTTTTCTCTTCTGCCCTCCCTTCTACCAACCACCAGTCA
>NW_027527378.1:1609187-1609394 GCF_008692635.1 Crocuta crocuta
GGCCATTTGTTTTCCAGTCTCCCTTAATTTGGATTTGTTGATCAGGTTAAACATTTTGGGCAGAACAACAGGGGTGATGTAAATGAGTCTTTAGATGGAATCTGTATAAAGTTACCATCATTGAGTTTGCTGTTTTGATTTTTCATACTATATCACTGTTCTACTGAAATCTTTGAGGAATTTACAAAAATGAGGTCCCTGACCCAT
>NW_027527378.1:1609401-1615115 GCF_008692635.1 Crocuta crocuta
AATCTCCACACTACCTTTTTCCTGAATTTTCCTCTGATGTGACATAACCTCTTTACACCATCAAAACACATCGCTTCTAATCGTCCGTTTCCCAACATTTTGATTACTTGAGCATATTCTTAGGGGAGAGAAAAGAAAAGTGTACAAGATACTGTCAAACTTTTCATAAGACAGCAACTTAAAAATCCACATAAAATGGACTTGAAAACATAGGTATACTGGATAGGAATAAATGTGTGGTAAAATAAATACAAATGAGTGATAAACACCAAGCCAATGGCAGAGCCAGAATCTACACTCCATAATGCCATTTCTAAAGCAAACTGTCTCTGCTAACAGAAATGCTTTAATTATCTACTGATTTTGAATAAGCAGAATGACTATGATCTTCATAACCATACTTTACTTTTTAAAGTTGTATTTAAGTAATCTCTACATCCCACATGGGGCTCGAACTCATGACCAAGATTAAGAGTCACATGTTCGTGGGGCGCCTGGGTGGCTCAGTTGCTTAAGCGCCCGACTTCGGCTCAGGTCATGATCTCACAGTTCGTGGGTTTGAGCCCCGCGTCGGGTTCTGTGCTGACAGCCAGCTCAGAGCCTGGAGCCTGCTTCGGATACTGTGTCTCCCTCTCTCTCTGACTCGCCCCTGCTCATGCTGTTTCTCTCTCTCTCAAAATAAATAAACAAACATTTAAAAAAAAAAAAATAAGTCACAGTTTCTTTGAACAGAGCCAGCCAGGCACCCCGTAACTGTATACTTTACTTTGGAGATCAAGGTGGCGTGCTCCAAAGTGGACATTACACCTCATCAATCTCTCACACTTGGATCCTCTCCCAATTTTGGACCTCCTTTCCCTCAAAGCCTTTAGCAGCTAGTCCCAACATAACTCTTGGTATATTTGGCACATAAAAGTAGCTTAAGTGTTAGTAATGTCTTTGTGAAATTAGCATTCATTATTAGGGATTATTCTAAAGTTTTTGTGAACCCAGAAAGATATTCTCCGGCAAAATGCCAAACTTTTAATCAAAACCTTTCCAAAAGGATACCCAGGAAGCCACTCGGTTTTACTGCCACTTGGAAAACTGAGGAGATGATTAGCTTTAGCTTGCACAGGGGCCTTGACTAGGGGGGCAAGGGCGGGTATTACCTCAGAACCTTTAGCTTACTCAAGTTGTACAGAAGACTGAACGCCCAACAGGCTATCCACTGATTTGTAAATACTCTGAGTCCTAACTCTGAAAGGCTCAACTGTGGGGCTGACACGCTGAAGTTAGTTGCTCAGACTACAACGAACCTAGAGTTTCAACATGGCAGGCCAACTCAAAGGCAGTATGTCTTCCAAAGTGAAAAAGTGATGATCGTAATAAAGTCAACTGTTAATGGAGGGAAGAATGAGGAAGGCTAAGAAACTGAAAGTTCTTTTAACCACAATACGTGTTTCATTTTTGGTGGCTTATATATACACATAGCCACGAACAAATCCACCAAAGTTCTACGATAAAAGGACAATCAAAAAAAGTTCTTTGTTAAAATATGTTGGAAATTACTGGAATAACTGGACTTCAAAAATATATATGTATTCATGCTAAGTTATCTGAATGTGATAATTCTATTGTGATTATGAAAGAGAATAAACTCAAGAGACATGATATAGCGTAAGGTAAAAGTATCATGATGTCTGCAACTACCTTTAAAATGCTTCAGGAAATACACACACATGAAGGGCTTAAGGGAGTTGATTGCACTAATACTGCAACTCTTCTGAAGCAGCTTTTGAAACTGCTCAGGGGTTGTGGGGCACCTGGGTGGCTCAGTCAGTTAAGCGTCTGACTATTGATTTTGGCTCAGGTAATGATTTCATGCGTGGTTCATGAGATTGAGCCCTGCCTGGGGCTCTGCAATGACAACATAGGTGAGCCTATTTGGGATTCTCTCTCTCTCTCCCTCTCTCTGCCCCTCCCCTGCTCGTGCTTTCTCCTCTCTCTCAAAATAAACAAACATACATTAAAAAAAAAAAAGAAGAAGAAGAAAGAAGCTGCTCAAAAATATGGGAAACTAGTGTTATGGATCTTAGTCTGGAAAGGTCAACTGTTTAGTTTTACTGTATTCTAGTTTTTGAAATTATATGCTAATAGTACTGGAGAAATGAGGCCAAGGCCTCTAACTCATCCCTTAAAAATTCATTATCTAATGAAAAGACTATGTAGGTGGTTCAGTCAGTTAAGCGTGTTTAAGCTCCACGTTGGGACTCCACGCTGGGCATGGAGCCTACTTAAGGGAAAAAAAAAAAAAGGTTTACTAAACCATGGAATTGTTAACTATAGCTTTCGAGGCTTAGTTCTTTCTGAACTGTACAATTCATTCTTACTTATGAATATTCATGCAAAACAATGAAACCTAGAGGTTTATAAAAATGCCACCAATCAACACACACTGAGCGTACCAAAAACTGATTACCAAAAGAAAGGCTCTAGAGAGGTGGGGGAGGACTGAGAAATGGAAGACAAACCGGAACACAAGACCTTATTGCTCAGCATTACAAAGTTGTATCTTCTATGTTTAGAAATCGAAAATTCCCTATTTTAAAAAAAATTATTACTAAAAAAAAAACCCCTCACTTACAGAAACGCTTACCTTGTCCATCTTCTTTAAACACCAGCTCTCTTTTTTCAGATTCATTCTCATTTTTACCTCTGCGTCTGTTTTTACCTCCTTTACCTAAAGGTTTTAAAGAAAGAAAAAGATGTTAATTATTTGCAAAATAAGAAAGAAACTGACTCACAACACTCTTTTAAAAAATCACTTACATTTAAAAATTCACCTAATAAAGTTACACCATATTAAATTTACAATCTCTAATCATATTAAACACACACATAGCATTACTCCCCTACTCGTCTTGGAAATTCCTTTTGGGTTATTTCTGTCATAAAATACAAACTGAAAGCAGATACTATATAAAAGTATATACATCCCTGAGGACATCTGCATTCAATGACCAAAGTTCCTGGATCATAATGATCACCTGGTTGAGCACACTGCTCAATGAACCCCTTCCACAGTGGCCCACAAGGGCCAGGGTGGGAGATACAACGAGTTACTGATAACTTTCCAAATCAATTAATAGCCCACCCCCTTACCAGACCTCCCCATGAAAGGTCTGAGTTCAATTAGGATGACTGGGGGTGAGAGGGTAAAGTTACATCCCCTGGAAGGGGAGCTGTGGTGGAGGAAGAACTACTCTGGCTACCTTCAGAATTTGAATTCTACCTTCTAGCAGTAGCAAAGATTTACTGAGCAAAGTAGCTGAAGTTAAAAAAGCAAGTTACTACTTTCTAAACTTGGAAGCAACCAAGATGTCCCTCAGTAGGGGAATGGATAAACTGTGGTACATCTATACAATGGAATGTTATTCAGCAATAAAAAGAAACATGAGAAGAACCTTAAACGCAAACTGTTAAAGGGATCTATAAAGGCTGAATTGTATGATTCCAACTAGGTAGCATTTTGGAAAAGGCAAAACTATTTAGACAGTAAAAATAAATAAATAAACAAACAAACAAATCAGTAGTTGCCAGGAGCTGGGGAGGAGGAAAGAACAGATTAATATGTGAACACGGAGGATTTTCAGGGCAGTGAAATTATGATTCTGTGTGATAGTGTAATGGTAGATACATTTCACTATTCACATGCCCAAATACACAATATACAACATAAAGAATGAACCTTAATGTCATCTATGGAGTTGGCTGGGCAGGTTGGGAGAAACCAAGGCCCAGATCCTACTAATACAGTGGCTCATGTTAACAACATCCTGGGAGGAATAGGAGAATTCTACTTTCTGCTTATTTCTCTACAAACGGAAAACTGCTCTAAAAAACAAAGTCCATCAAAAAACAGGGGCATCTGGGTGACTGAAACAATTGAGCGTCAACTCTTGATTTTGGCTCAGGTCATGATCCCAGTGATGAGGGAAACAAAGGCAAGAAAAATGTAAATTAAATCCCCTTTCAGCTTATAGCCCACTGGAAGACACCAGAGACCTGCAGCGTGTAACCCTCTGCAAGGAGTTTATGGCTGCCTAAATGCCATAAATATTTACAGGATATTAAAAACTAAAAGCATCCAGGGTGCCTGAGTGACTCAGTGGGTTGAGCGTCCCCGACTTCAGCTCAGGTCATGATCTCAGTTCATGGGTTCAAGCCCCACGTCGGGCTCTGTGCTGACAGCTCAGAGCCTGGAGGCTGCTTCTGATTCTGTGTCTCCCTCTCTCTGCCCCTACCCGCTCGCACTGTCTCTTTCAAAAATAAATAAACGTTAAAAACAAAAACAAAAACTAAAAGCAATTTTATCTTGACAACAGCTCCATCTTCAGAGTCCTAAAAGACCCTGCTTTCAGCATACAGAAATTCCTTAGAAACGAATTTTCTCTCTATCCCCCCTCCCTCCAGACTTAAAAGTGTATCACCAGTCATTCCTCACACTCCCAGCACAGCTCTTTCTGCCCATAGGTCCAGTCCCCCGTGTTTTAATAAAATCACTTTTTTGCACCAAAGATGTCTCAAGAATTCTTTCTTAGCCGTTTGCTACAAACTCCACTTCAAATTTCATCACTAAGGTCAAGGGATCGTGCTGAACATGAAGGCTGCTTTAGATTCTGTCTCTTCTTTTCCCCTCTCCCTTGCCTGCTGGCAAGCAAGTGCACTCTCTCTCTCTTAGACAGGGATGAAATCAGCAAAATCTAGACAGTGGGGGCAGTACAAGACAATTTGTTTTTCTCACTAGATACATTATTGGGGGGGGGATCAGATGGATGGGGAACTTACAGATTTTTTTTAAGAGATTTAAAAGACATTATCAACCAATGGCAATGTGTAGACCAAACCTGGATCCTGATTTGGTGTGGACGGTGCTAGTCCAAGTTTAGTTGTGAACTGACTGTGCCTGGGGCCAGGGGGTTAAGTACCTAAATGTTTGTTTATACCAGCATACTTTTGTACATATGTATATATTCAAAATTCTTCATAGTATGAATTTAAAAATGAATACCACAAGGTGAAGAATATAAAGCTACCATTGGTGTAAAAAGATAAAAACGCAAAAAAGAAAAAAAAAGAAAAAGGAGTACTCATATTTGCTTAGGTATACATAAAAAACCCTCTGGAAAGGCATATGTAAAAAAGTTAACAATGACTGCCTGTGAGGAGAACTTGTTGGCAAAAGGACATGTTCTGGAAAGACACTGCACTTTTCATATTTTGAAATCTGAATTGTGAATATATTTACTACTCAAAAATTTAAAAAATACTTCAACAAATGCAGAGGTATATATATGATCCTCTAAGGCCACTGTCCTTACATGTACCATGAAGCAGGCCTAGCCTAGCCATAAAAGAGACAAACAGGAGGAATAGTTCCGAGATGTAAACAAGAGAATTATGACCAGATGTAGAGGGAGGGAGAAGCAAAGGATGAATGGAGCTTTCACAAAGAAACTTCTCAGGATCTCAGTTACAGACTATGTAAAATGAGGGAGCTAGGAGAGAAGATCTAAATACCTCCACATTCCTTCTACCATTTAGAATCCTGGATTCTTCTATGTACTGACACCCTTAAAAAAAGCGTAATTCTCTCCCTCCCCTTGGTTTTCATACTTTGAAGGATGATAATACTACTCATTCCCCAACTCTCTTTTTTCTGACTTAGAGGG
>NW_027527378.1:1615146-1617682 GCF_008692635.1 Crocuta crocuta
ACTATTTTTTTTTTTTTAAAGTTTATTTACTGAGAGAGAGAGAGAGAGAGAGAGAGAGAGAGAGAGAGAGAATACCCCAAGCAGGCTCCCCAGGGCTCAAACCCACGGACCGTGAGATCAAAATCAAGAGTCAGCCGCTAAACCAACTGAGCCACCCAGGCGCCCTGCCACTTGCATTATTTTTGATCTTTATGAGCCCCCACCCCACATTATGCCTATTCCTCTGGAGCTTCATTAATTCCGAAGTCCTACCATCTGCTAACTCACTTTCTAAGGAAATTAAATTTTCTCTTACATTTATCACTTCTATGCTAATAATTTTATATCTCAGCCTGCTATTTCAACTAAGCATTGGTTTCATATTTCTAATGGCTCCAATGAATGGGCTGCTGTCATCTCAAGCTCCAGATTTTATTCAAAACTCAATTTTTTTTCATTTTTTTTTTTTTTCTTTACAAACCTGGTCCTTAACCAACACCCCCATTTCTGTTAGTGGTAACATGATCACTTTAAAGAACATAAATCTCTCAACCTATAAACACACCAGTCGACCTCTCAATACTTCTCTTCCACTATCTTATACTTCAGTCCAAGTAGATAGACTTCTCATTGTCCTGGTAACTCACCCTTAACAAGCCTATGCCTATGAGACAGGTACTATTTTGTCTTTATTTCACAAGAGATTAATAGTCTCTGAAAGGTTAAGTGACTCATCCAAGGCGATATCATATGAAGTGAGAGATCTGGGATTTGAAGTGAGCAGTGTGTCCCCACTTAACTATACTCTTAACCATTATACGATAAAGCCACCCATTTACTTGTCACAGTCACCCTATGAAATAATATTTATCCCCAGTTTATCAGGGACTTAATTAACTGAACCCCTGAGAATTTTAACACATTCCAGGGTGTATGGATGAAGAGACTCAAACCTAATCTTTTTGTTCCTAGCCCTCACATTAGGGTCTCTCTCCATAGCATTTTGTTCCCATTCCAGAACCTACTAAACCACACTGGTGGCCATTTTCACAAGGTGGGAGAAAGGCTGTAAGTGGTAGTGATATTAAAAGAACTCATGGGTAGAACCTGGAAGCAGCAAATGGTTCACAGTCCAAAGAAAATAATGAATATGTACCCGGCCACTGCAGAGAGAGACACAGAACTTCTAGAATCCAGTGCACTTAATCAGTTCTAAGGGCAGTTTCATAATGCTTGGTGCTATTGTCAGGTGGGCCTCTGTAATTTCCTGACCCACTCAGACTCCTTAGAGTTCAGTATGTGAGGCATTCTTAAGGCAAAGCAAAACTGATTTCCCCGGAAGAGTAAAGTAACTTCTGCTTCAAGCCATTAATCATTCAAGTCAGACAAAACAGAGTGAAAGCTCCTTTAGGGCAAGGATCTTAACGGCTTTGTTTACGGAGTTATATACCCAAGCTGGGCAATTCTTTGAATGAGTCCGTCAAAACTAGTCCATACCTTCCCAAAGGAGTGGCAATTTTAAAATTATAGGTAGTAACTTCCTCAAAGTGTGGCAGCACCTTACCCCAAATGGTCATCAAGAGTGGACCAAAGGATACCCTTTTTCCTGAGGTAGTAAGCCAAACGAATCTACAGGATCGTAGAGGAAATAAACTGGTAAGAATCAGTCTAAAACAAGTCATTCAACACACAGTTCATGGCAATTTATATCCTTGTGAGAGCATCACCAAAATTATATTCACAGGACTTCCGGCTTTCCCAACAAAGAAAAACAAGCAAAAAACATGAATTTATTTCTACATTAGTAAACCTCATCTCATAAAATCCAGGGGTCTTGGAAAGCACTGTTCCTCTAAGGGAACAGATTGGTTGTACACGTACTGGAATGATAAACACCAAATTCAGAATGGCTGTTACCTCCAAAGACCAAGAAGACAGGGGAAGAGGACTGGAAAGAGGGACACAAAGAGAATTAACTGATTCTGTGTTTTAACTTCTCAAGTTCACAATAATGGATTCCCAGGTGTTCACTGTATTATCTATTATATTTTTTGTAAGCTTCAAATACTATTTATACAGAACGATCTATTGTTTGTCAATTTATCAAAATTAACCATACCCTGATCACTCCCGTCTATCTTACTGCCATGTAAGAGACTACAACTTTAAAGGAGGCTAGTGAACTACACGTGATTTAATGTAGTTTAATGCAAAAGTCTTGTTCCCACGGAACCTATTATTATTCACCTGAGAGTGAAGTCTACAAAAGGAAGGTGACTTAATACAACAAATATTTACTGAGCATCTACCAAGTGTCAAGTGCTAGCAATTCAATGTGATTTAAGACAGATACCATTACTGCCTATTAGAGCTTGCAGTCTAGTGAGGAAATTGGAAGTCTCACTAGAAATAAAGTCAGAAGAAGATACTTACCGAGGTGATCCAATTACCATCTAAGAGGAAATAAGAGACTGGACAGGTTACAAGAAAACTATGACTCTTATTTATTTTTTTTTTATGTTTTATTTATTTCTAGGAGAGAGAGAGAGACAGCGTG
>NW_027527378.1:1617790-1618229 GCF_008692635.1 Crocuta crocuta
CGAAGAGGAAATGAGGCAGAATCCCTGGTGCCGGTTGTGAGGGAGAATAAGAGAACAGAAGTATGCCTGGGTCCAGGTAGGGGTCTCAAGGATGAATAACCAGAGAAAACGTCCCGCGGGTTGTGTAGTATGCTCCTCTCCTGAGGAAAACACAATGATCTCCCTGTTTCTCGTGGCACTACTTCCTTGGAGAAATTATAAAGATACTTCAAAAGGCAGAAATTCCCTTAAGTCTAAAAGGGATAATTTCATTAGGACTCTTCTGGTTTTAGGTAGGTTAGGCCTTCNAATATGTAAATCTGCATTAAGGTTTCATTCACTGTTTAGAAACGGAGAGGGAGTAGTGTCAACAGCACTCAACTATTCATAAAGAAACCCATGCAGGAGTAGCTGGTCTCTAAAGCAGGCAATACTCTTTCAAAATTAAGAACTGCTTACG
>NW_027527378.1:1618277-1620115 GCF_008692635.1 Crocuta crocuta
GACCGCCCGGGAGACGGCTTCTTACAGGTCCGTGAAGCGCCGCGGTCAGTCTGGCGCGAATCGGGAGCAAAAGCCCACATTCCCCCGCAGGAGGCCCTACAAAAATGGCGTCGGCTCCACCCCAATGTGACCAAACTGGTGCACGGGGGCAACTTCTCAGCTCCTCTCTCAAGCCCCAGTCCGCGTCTGGGTCGTCCAGCCGCGTGCAGGCAGCGAGCAGAGTAAGGTCACTGCGGCCTGGGCACGGCGGAGCGGCGCGGACAGGACCGGAGAGCCGGGTCGCGCGGAGTCGTGGTCCCGGGGTCCAGGGCGGCATTACCTTTATTCTTGGGCATGGGGGTGAAGGCGGCCTCNCGCCCGCTGCTGGCTGACATCAGACCTCTCTGCTGCTTTGTGACAAAGCCCGTGTCTCTGGGTTAAGCTGCTGACTCATTAATCTCACAGCGAGTTTTAACTTGGCCCTTTCACCCGCCCGACCTGGCCTGGGGCCTGAGGCTAAGGGCTGGGCTTTCCTGTAAGCCCCATTACCGAGGCATAACATTTGCATGACACTTATTATTACTTTATATCTGTCTTCCCTACGTGACTGTGGGCAAAGACTCCATCTGTTGCTTACTATTCCCACCGTTTAGCAGAATGTCTGGCACACAGTAGGTGCTCAATATACACAGGAAGGGAGGGAAGGGAGAAGACAAACTCAGTGTTACAGGCTGAAATGTGCCCTCCCAAATTTCTTGTGTTGAATTCTTAGCCCCTAACACCTCAGAATGTGACTCTATTTGGAAAGAGGCTCTTTAAAGAGGTAATTACGTTGAAATGAATGTATTAAGGTGGACCCCCGAATGCAATACTGACTGGTGTCTGTATAAGAAAAGGAAATGAGGGGGCACCTGGGTGGGTGGCTAAGTCGGTTAAGTGCCCAACTCTTGGTTTTGGCTCAGGGCATGATCTTGCAGTTTGTGGGTTCGAGTTCTGCGCTAACAATGCAGAGCCTGCTTGGGAGTCTCTCTGCCCCTCGCGCACGCGCGCAATTTCTCCCTTTCTCTCTCGAAATAAATAAATAAAGAAAAAAAGAAGAGGAGATTAGGACAGGGGGAACACCATGTGAACAAGAAGGTGACTGTCAATAAGCCAAGAAGAGCCTCAGAAGAAACCAGCAGTGCAGACCCCTGGATCTCAGACATCTAGCTTCTAACGCTGCGAGAAAATAAATTTTTACTTTTTAAGGCATATTCAGTTTGTGCGTATTTTGTTATATTAATCCCAGCCAACTAATACAGCTGACTATGCAGGATGTACAGCTTCACTATAAAGTAAACTTATTTTAGGGGCACCTGGGTGGCTCAGTCGGTTAAGCATCTGACTCTTGATTCTGGCTCAGGTCATGAGCTCAAGGTTTGTGGGATTGAGCCGCACATCTGGCTCTGTGTGCTGACTGTGGGAAGCCTGCTTAGGATTCTCTCTCTCTCTCCTTCTCTCTGTCTGCCTCTCCCCTGCTCATGTGCGTGTGCTCCCTCTCTTAAAATAAATAACTTAAGGGGCGCCTCGTGGCTCAGTCGGGTAAGCGTCCAACTTCCACTCAGGTCATGATCTCACGGTTCGTGGGTTTGAGCCCTGCATCGGGCTCTGTGCTGACTACCAGCTCAGAGCCTGGAGCCTGTTTCAGATTCTGTATCTCCATCTCTCTCTGACCCTCCCCTGCTTACGCNTAATAAAATAAATAACTTAAAAAAAGAAATTTATTTTAAATAAATCACCTTTATTTTTTTATTTTAAATGTTTATTTTTGAGGGAGGGAGGAGAGAGAGGGAGAGGGAGAGAGAGAGAGAGAGAGAGAA
>NW_027527378.1:1620293-1622965 GCF_008692635.1 Crocuta crocuta
CAAGCCAGGGGGAGGGTCAGAGAGAAAGGGAGACACAGAATCTGAAGCAGGCTCCAGGCACCGAGCTGTCAGCACAGAACCAGATGCAGGGCTCAAACTCATCAGCCATGAGATCATGACCTGAGCCAGTCTGATGCCTAACCGACGGAACCACCCAGGTGCCCCTAAATAAGTCATCTTTCTGCAAACATCACGGTTTCAGCATTATCTGCCTAGGGAAATGGACATACCTAAGTGACAGGGAAATGAAGTATAATTGTTGAAAACAGCGGTTCTCTACCAGAGGACGTTTGACAGTGTCTGGAGTATTTCTAGTTGTCACAACCGAGAACGCTACTGCTGCTGGCACCTAGTAGACAGAGGCCAGGAATGCTAGTCAAGAGCCTACGGTGTACAGTACAGGCCTCCCACCCCCCAAAGAAAGCATTATTTAGCCCAAAACACCAGTAATGCTAAGGATGAGAAACCAATGACATGCATTTCTTAGAGGGAAACTAAAAGACGCCGGGCACTTAAAGTTCTGAGTTTCTCTTTCCATTTGCAATATTTTGCAGTATTCACAATTGAGGATGAAGGATATTTATGAAATTTATTTGAATTTTGCTTCAAAACCAAACGATTATGAACTTAGGCTTTGAAGTTAGAGTTGGGTTCAAATGCAGCATTGCAGCAGTTGATTACTCTATGACTGTTGGAGAAGTCGCTTAACCTATTTATGTCTCAGTGTCTCAGCTGTGAATTGGGTATAGGAATAGTACTTACCATATTGAGTTGTTGTGGGAATTAAACTGATATAATGCAGGGGCGCCTGGGTGGCTTAGTCGGTTAAGTGTCCGACTTTCACTTAGGTCATGATCTCGCGGTTTGTGGGTTCGAGCCCCCTGTCGGGCTCTGTGCTGACAGCTCAGAGTTTGGAGCCTGTTTCAGTCTGTGACTCCCTCTCTCTCTGCCCCTACCCTGCTCACACTGTCTCTCTCTCTCTCTCCTAGACATAAATAAAACATTTTAAAAAAATTAAAAAAAAAAACTGATATAATGCATTCAGTGTTTAGCAGTTGTGCCTAGTACATGGTAAATAATCAGTTAGACTCCAAAGTGTCTGGAAGTTCAAATATTTAAAAACCAAAAGTCCCTGCCAATTTTCTATTATAGGATGGTTCCTGCATTTGACTAATCATCAGAATCACTTGCAAAGAGGTTAGTCATAGGGACATCTGGGGGAAACAGATACTGAGCAGAGGACAAAGGGCCTGAGTGGGAGCATGTGTAGTATATTCAAGAAACAGCAAGCCAGGGGGAAATGGGGCAGATGAAATCAGAGCAGGAAGGAGACCAGATGACTTGTTATAATCCTGGGTAGGTTTTGAACAGATCATTTCAGCTTCTATATAAAGAATAGACTGTAGGGGCTCCTGGGTGGCTTAGTCTGTTAGGTGTCCTGACTCGGCACAGGTCATGATCTCACGGCTTGTGGGTTCGAGCCCCTCATCTGGCACTATGCTGACAGCTCAGAGCCTGGAGCCTGCTTCAGATTCTATGTCNTAAGGTTTCTTTGTGACATGATGAGAATGTTTTAAAATTACATTATGATAATGGTTACACACTCTGTGAAAATATTAAAAAACAATAAATTATACTCTTTAAATGGGTGAACTTTATAGTATGTAAATTATATCAATAAAGCTGTTAAAAAAAAACTGGGAAAATGAAACTGACCAAGAAGAAATGAAAGAATTGTCAANGAAAAATGTAAACTTGCAGTGGTAGCAATTGGCAAAATTGTATGTTTTTTCCAACATATCAGTTACTGCTCAAGTATAGTATAAAAGCAAAGATGTAAGGAAGTTCAGCCTGCTAGTGGAGGAAAGAAAGAATGAGGATGGGGGGAGAAACCAAAGGTNAAGCAGGCTCCACGCTCTGTGCTAACAGAGCTCAGAGCCTGATGCAGTACTCAAACTCACAAACCGTGAGATCACGACCTGAGCCAAAGTCAGATGCTCAACCAACTACGCCACCCAGGCACCCCTTATTTTTATTTTTTATTTATTGTTTATTTTTGAGAGAGAGAGAAAGAGAGATTGTTAGTGGGGGAGAGGCAGAGAGAGAGGAAGACAGTCTGAAGCAGGCTCCGGAGGCTGACNTGAACATTTAACCTACTGAGCCACCCAGGCACCCCTATGACATACTATTTCTGATGATCTGGCCCCCTAGCTCTTGAACCTTATATCTTCCTTCTTACATTTTAAATTCCATTCATACGGAAATTTTTTCTTTTTTTTATAGTTTATTTATTTTTGAGACAGAGAGAGAGAGTGTGAGCAAAGGAGGGTACACCCAAGTGCCCCTGGAACTTTTCATTTTCTTGAGTGTCTCTAACTCTCTCTGTACATTCTAGTCTACCCTTCAGTTTTTATGTTGCAGCATATTCATTGTTCTCTTAGAAGGTCTGCCCTGATCCTTCGGCAACTCTGCTATATATTCCTACAGCACCCTGCACTTCCTTCACCTAATTTTGCTAGTGTCAGTCAATTCTATTATTTTAGGGTGGAGTAACAAAATTTTTGGATCTACAAAGCTGGATAAGAGTGACCATGGCAAAAAGTGCTGCTCCATGCTGGCTTGCCTGAGGAGCCAGATGTTTCTCTAGATAACTGTGGTAGGCTGGCTAATGG
>NW_027527378.1:1623043-1626912 GCF_008692635.1 Crocuta crocuta
AATGGACCCCGAAGGTGTCCGTGTCCTAATCCCTGAAAACTGAGTATGTTACCCTACAATGGTAAAGGGAATTAAGGCTGCAGATGCAATCAATTAATGTTGATAGTCAGTTGACCTTGAGATGGGGAGATTATCCTGGATTAATTGAGGGGGCCAATCAGATGAGTCCTTAAAAGTGGAAGAAAAAGGCGGAAGAGAAGAGTCAGAGAGATTCATGTGACGACAACTCCACCCACCGTTGCTAGTTTTAAAGATGGAGGAAGGGGGCTAAGAGGCAAGGAATGCAGGTGGCCTTTTAGAAACTGGAAAAAGCAAGGAAGCAATTCTTCCCTACAGCTTCCAGAAAGGAATTCAGCCTGTCCAACACCTTGGTCTTAGCCTGGTGAGACCCATATTTAACTTCTGACCTACATAACTATGAGCTAATAGATTTGCATTGTTTTAGGCCACAAAGGGGGCACCTGAGTGGCTCAGTCGGTTAAGCCTCCGACTTCAGCTCAGGTCATGATCTCACGGTTCGTGGGTTCGAGCCCCATGTCAGGCTCCATGCTCATAGCTCAGAGCCTAGAGTCTGCTTAGGATTCTGTGTCTCCCCCTCTCTCTGCCCCTCCCTGACTCAAGGTCTCGCGCGCGCGTGTGCTCTGTCTCTCAAAAATAAACAAACATTAAAAAAATTTTTTTTTAAAAGCCACCAAGTTTGTGGTGATTTGTTAAAGCAGCAGAAAACAAATACAGTATCATTCCCATGTTGCCTCTGTATAATGCTAAGTAGACCTTGAAGCTCTCCACCGTAACCTAAATACCTAAATTAATCCAAGTGGATAATCCCTAAACTGTCTCTTTTGGGCTGAATTGCATCTCCCTCCAAAGGCATATGTTGAAGCCCTTAGCCCCTGTACTGTGGAGTTAAGGTCTTTGAGAAGAGGTAATTGCGTTAAAATGAGGCTGTTAGGGTGAGGACCTGATGCAATATGACTGGTGTCCCTATAAGAGGAAGAGACATCAGGGGTGGGATGACTGCATGAAGAGGCAGCAAGAAGATGGCCATCTGCAAGCCAAGGAGAGACCTCAGAAGAACCCAACCCTGCTGGCATCTTGATTTTGGACTTTCAGACTCCAGAACAGTGAGAAAATAAATTTCTGTTGTTGAAGCCACCCTGTCTGTGGTATTGTGTTATGGCAACCTGAGCTACTAATAAATACACCATCATAATATTAAAAAAAAAAAAACTACTAAAAATGTCAACTGGGAAGGAAAGGGCTAACTGTAGGCCTGTAGCCCATTCCCTCTCTACCAGGAATCAATGACCTCAATCAACTTTCCTTTTAAATGTGCCAATACTTATTTGCAGAAAGAAAATGAGAAGTCCTTATCTCCAAAATGCCTTTAGTAAGATACATTTGGTGTATAGAGATGGCTTATTCTAAAACCTGGAACTTCTGGATTTATGAAGCATGGTTGGCTGGAGAATGAGGGCTCATCATTTGTGCAATTAATGAGGCATTAAAAAAAAATGTTGCAAAACCAAAGGAGTTAAACAATGTCTCCACATACATTGCTCGGAAGGAAACTTGTCCTTTAATTCTGAGTCCAAAATGTACCATAATGAGGAAGGAAAGGGTATTTTGGAGCTAAGTCTGATAATCTTGGACTTCTCCAAGAAAAGCTGGTTTCATCTGATCACTCTGTATCCTTTGAATCATTACTCCAGTTTGGTACTGGGTAAGATCTATAACTTATGAGTCTGATGTGACACTCTTTGGGCTAACCAAGACTTTGCATACAAAAATTATTTTGCACTTCTTATTAACTCAGAAACATTCCTGTTTTAATTTCTATCAATCCAATCTGGACTGATACTATACTTTGGATAGAATTTGGCAATATGAAGGATTAATTATATAATTGAAATAACTTGATAAATGACATACATGCATTTATTTGAAACTTTATTATATAAATTTTCATTTCTTTTAAAGATTACAAAACCTGTTCTGTGACAGGAATACAAGCAATATTGTTCCAGGATTATTCATGGATACATCTGAAAGAGCTTAGATTACACACTAATAGTATGATTTGAAAACTTCCCAGATTAAACTCTTAAGTAAAACAATTTAAAGTATTCAGTGATATTTGATCCTTTACAAGCATTTCATAATTATGGCAGCAGGTGCCAAGCATCTGATGTGATTTAACCACCGATAAAAGGTACAATACATAGGAACTCATGATAAGGTACCTTGGGCTTCTCGCATGCCTCACTAGAGAGAAACTAGTATAAAGTAAGATCATGTATAATAGTAGAAAAATACTTGTGATTTTTTTCCTTTTTTAAAAACTGTTTAAGTAGATGCCCACCCCATTCCCACCCAAGGCCAGAAATGCAAAATAATTACAACCCTTAGGCATATACCTTCCCTTTTGCTCAGGGTAAGAGTTAAGATAAACCTAACACATGTACATAATTTTAAGAATTAAAAACTCATCACCCACAATTATTAAGGATGCTAAGGAATGGCAATTACACATTAAAAAAAAAAAAAGCTTTAGATGGTAAACTACACTTTGAGAAACATAAACCAAAACCTTTATCCTTATGCCCTTGCTTTGTATTTGAAAGTTCTACTTTAAATACTTGTTTGAAAAACTCAGTATACAGTTCATTCAGTACTATAGTGATAATAGGAGTAAAGATTTTCACTTCCGTTAGATAATGAACTAATCTACTTAGACTATTACAGAGACTCTCCTCTCACATACATTTACATATTTTGTATTCAAATGGTACGCGCTCTCAAGAGGTTTTCTTGAGGTTTGCATCTCTGAACTCAGTCTCTAAATTTTCCTTTCCACTAATCTCTATTCAATGTCATATACTTTGCTAGTTGCTCTGGGAGAAGTCATGGACATTTAAACAGCTTATCATGCACTTCAAGGTTATATGGCAAAATAATGAGGAAAGTGCCTTAAGAGGTAGGAAATAGACTCTCATCCCAACCCTTGGTATGCCCTGTTATGAACAGTTAAAAGACTAGAATCAAAGTGGTAAATGTGAGACTGATAGTAATACAAGGCTTAAGAAAATTAAGTCGACTTAATTACCAGAATTCTTTGAGAACACTCAGTCACACTGGAACCAGTTACAAGTCACTTGACCACACAAAATACAGCAGTGTCAGAAGTACATAAAGCACACTGTAGATAAAATTGTTCTTGGCCATCCATATTTAGGTATTATCGTTCTGTAGATTCTTCACTAGAAAAAGTGGTTAAACGTGGCTCTGCAGAATACCGCAGCTCCAAGAAAGCAAATTTCATTCCTTCATTAATTGGTCTCCACCAATGGTCACTTGGGGAGACCAGCAAAATGTAAGCAATCTGGAGGTGAAGAGAGGACTATTTTCACTAACTGAAATATAAATACGGAGTTAAGTCAACTTATCTGTGAAGTAACTACAACTCAAAGCATCCATCTAGTTTGTGAGTCACAAGGAGTTGAAGCTTTTGGAGGGACAGAACTCAAGGCCTAGATTGGAACCTCTTGGTTTAAGCGCCAAGGGTCAACCACGGAACCCATCGCATTTGTTCATCAATGAAAACAGACCTTTTCTAACCCTTTACATTCCTGAGATATCTGTCCGAATGCCTTCATAAATCTCACAAACGCTTGTTATCACCATGAGGATTTTCTCTATAAAATATGGTAAAGCAAGCTGAAAACTGTTCAGTCATTTATAAAGGCCAGGAAGTAGAGAACATCAAAGTCATGTTGAGATATGTATTGCTGACTCCCATAGTGATTAAGCACATCTATACCAAGGCTCCCAAATCTTGAATGCTTTTCTGCTCTCATCCTAGGCTGGAG
>NW_027527378.1:1627149-1636678 GCF_008692635.1 Crocuta crocuta
CACAGCAAACAGGCCAGCCCCACCTCCCATAATGTGTCCTGGCCCCAACAGCAACTACTTCTTAAAATTAGGTGGGAAATGGTTGATCCAAACCCATACGTTGCAGCCAATGGCATGTGAAATGTGAATCTCTAATGCATACACACCACATCACTCACTAAGTGACTTTTCCCACACATTAACCTTGCAACATCTTGATTCGTGGCAAAATTATTGCATTTTTGGACTTCTAGGGTTGCTTGTGAATAAACAAATCCACATCAAAACCATTAAAGTTAAGGAAGGGTCTATTGTACTTAGAAAAAGGCATCTCTATAAATTAGGAGCTGAAATGATTTACATAAAAAATTAAAAGGACAAAAACTTACCTTAACATCATCACTTGAAAGGGAAGATACAAAACACATGGTAGTGTATTCCATATTTTTCAGCATGTGCTTGGCAAAGTTAAGTGCAATCTTCAATTTTAGATATTATTTTGGATTATAAGCTAAAAGGGGGTTTGTAAAAGTGACCTGATAGTTTCCTTCCTTCTTTCACATTGAAATATCTTTAAGACTGAACTAAAATCTTTCTGGGAAAAGCCCTGGTAACCAGCAGAACTAACTGGTGAAGGGTCTGGAGGAACTGGACTCAGAAATTAATGAGAAGGTAAACCCAGTGCAAGCACTACATTTAGAGCACAATCGTTGCCCAACTTTGTCTGTTCTAAGTCAAAGGCAATAGGAAAACCAAGACCACAGGTGAAATAAGTTAAGCTCATGAACTTCATTTTAGGCAAAAGCCTTCACTTTTGTGAACATATGACTTGCTTTTCTTCAATAAAATTGGTAGCTGGAATAGGCAAAGAAGGCAAAATCTTTGAAAGCAATCAACTTGGCATTCATATACCAGTAGAGTATTGTCCTAAGAAATATATGTATATATTTGAACAAGTCTGCTCCTGGTTGGGTGATAATATGAGGGGAAGGCAGCGTGGTGTTATGAGGGTAAGAAAACCAAATGAGAAGTCTTTGCTTTGGGTCTTAGGTTCTTTACATGCAACGTGAGAAAGTTGGACTAGATAACTTATAAGGATTTACTACACATTTACTTCTGGTTCTAAGACCATAGTCTTAGCGGACAACACACCTAAGCAATTATGGAATAGCAACAGTGTCCAAAAATTGCAAATGTATCTTTTTTCTGCCCAGAGTTACATTAACATTTTACAAGTGACAAGAATTTGGGATGGTCACAGTTTGAACTACTGAATAGAGAGAGAAAGGAAAGAAAGCTTTCTTTCCAGGCAATGGGAAGCAGTTTTTGATAGTAAGCATTCATATACTCAAAAATTAAAAAGAAGAACTTCCTCCTACTAGATTTCTGAAGTCCCTCCTCCTATATATTTTTTATTTAGAAGATAAACTTACATTTGATTTCTATGTGATAATAATTTTGTGTCACTTAAGCAAAATTAATGTTACAGATTTTCCCTTTATCTTTAGTAGCACAGAGGAGAAATTAAATAATAAGTGGCTTCCAAGACATTTAACTAAAGTATGCTTTCTTGGCTTTTTACTTTCAAGGGAAGCCTTAAAGCTTCAGGCAGGAAAAAAAGACTTCTGATGTAAATGGCTCAGTACATGACTAAGATCCACTGGGCACATTCTTGATAAGGCTAAGCCAAACCACTTTTTCCCTGTTCATGTTTTTCATATTATAAATTGATGTATGGTAGATAGCTTGACCAAAATACAGGTAATAATGGATACAAAAATTTCTTTAATCAAATAAAATTGTGAAAACTACCCAGATTAGATGTAGATAATGAATACTGTAATCGAAGCAGACCCAGTGACCACTATGAAAGCTGATCATTTCTGAAGTTAAAGGAAACATTATATGGCTATAAATCATCAGAAGGAATTCAGCAAACAATGGTGAACATTCGCTTAGCCTACCTTAGCTATGATTTCAGGTGAGAACAGATATTGTTTGATCAAGAATGTTTTATTCCCTCGAATAAGAAAGTTTAAATCCAATTTCATATAGAGGCTGGTGGCCTTTATTACATTCAAATTAGTGTTTAATATAGAGCATTGTAATGGGATAGAACTCATTATGATTTACCTTTTTTCCAAAAAAAGCATACTTTTCTTGCAGGTATACAAGAACAGGTATCCTGTTATTCATATGCTAAATTCTGCAACTTCATCTATTTAAATATGAAAGATCCAATGGGACTTGAATGATGTGTTGCTAAATTTTCCTTTGCCAATCTCTTCACCATAACTCTTAAAGGCCTTTGATGTATATTGGCAAAATCCCGAATTATATGCCAAATACTAAATATGGATACTATTCAAGATTAAAAGTGCAAGAACTACTTCCTTAATTAAGGAAAAAAGAACCCTAAGGAGTTGCAACGTATATGGACTAACTTCATAGTTGTACTCTTGATGTCATGCCACACACACGTGAAAACTTTCTCTACCATAACAGCTCTCTAGGTTAGTCTGACAAAGCACCTGACTTTAAGAAACAAACAAATGAACGAACCAGTGAAACAGACACGGGGAAAGATATGTACATTTTGGAAGTTATTACATTCAACAGCTGTTCCACAATCTGGCCATTTTTAGGGCTGTCCAACAATACTGTTAATCCAGGTGAACTATTTAACCAGATTTAATAGTCAATTGATTAATAATAATAGATTCCAAGTTAAACAAAGCATGTATACATTAAAGAAAGCAGTACAGAAATGTACTGTATATGAACTGTTTACAAAAACATACAAAATGTTGGATGGCACAAGGGATACAGTGCTAATAGAAACGGATTGTTTAAGCTAAGTGCTTAACATAAACTGTCCATCCCTATAACTAACAAAGAATATTTCAGGGACATGAAATATTTCCTATAAAAATAATGCTATATGGTGTAGAGTACTTTATTCAGTGTATTTTTAGGTGGTATTCATATGTTCATTTTTCTCATTGATTCAGTGAATATGTCTTCATCACGTTTCCATTTTCATTTCATCCGAAGCTCCAGGAAAATCTAACTTGCTAACAATCATTTAAAGCGAGAAGAGACGGAAGCAGGAGCAGCAGCAGGAGCAGCAGCATTATGGGTACCAGCTGGGACAGTGTGTGCTTGCAGGTGTCTCTCAGATATGTGCTACCTGTCGCCAGAACTTGTGCTATCAGCTTACACCATGGTACCAAATATCTCACTGAGGTCACTTCACAGGGCTGTGGAGGTGATTTTCTTAATACCTCTCCGCTGAGCAAGAGTAGAACGGCCTACTGGTTCCAAAACTGGTGACTGATTACGGTTTAAAGCAGAATATGTAGCTGCCATGGCTCCCTGAAAACAGGAAAGAAAGGTCACAACACAAATGACAATGGGTAGGTGAGTCACATGTACACAGAATATCAAATGGAGATTCCCTCCCTCCCAATTTCTTCATATGAAAATTTATACAGATTTAATTGGGCTTATAATGAAAATAACCACACTGGTCAAACCCTCTGATTTAACTAAAGTTGAAGATGCAGATGTGGGTGGCTGAAATTATGGATGAGAAAGGACAAGGATGAACTTATAACAAGCAGTCCTCACTTTTCTCAGGGCTATTCAATTTGTTTCTTTGCAATCCTTTAATATGAGAGGTAGCAAAGCATGCTCTTCGGAACCTGTGTTTTGCCACTGCTGGTGACCTCAAAGTTTGTTTTGGGTTTTGCATAAAAAAGTAAAGTATACAGAAAAGTTAGGAAATCCATAGGCTTATCTCAATGATGCATTCAGAAGTCATTTTTTTAAAAAAATTTTAACATTTATTTTTGAGAGACAGAGATAGAGCACAGGCAGGGGAGGGGCAGAGAGACAGGGAGACAGAGTCCGAAGCAGGCTCCAGGCTACGAGCTGTCAGCACAGAGCCCGACACGGGGATCCAACTCACGAACCGTAAGATCATGACCGGAGCTGAAGTCAGACACTTAACCGACTAAGCCACCCAGGCGCCCCAGAAGTTATTCTTAAACTAGTTTTATTATGATATTTTGGTGTGCCTTGATTTTTTCTTTTCTACATTACTCACTTTAAAGGAATCCCATTCGAGAAATGGAAGCAGGATGAGGGAAAGGGAAAGGTGGTGCGGGCATGGAGAGGGCAGCTCAGAGTCTCCTGCATAACACATGGAAAACGGTGCCTGATGAGGCCACTCACCTTGACTAGATGGGGCGCGTCCTGTCTGTTTAGTTGGTATTGCGGCAGTTGGTCCCAGTGGACGATCCAAGGATGTCTGAGCACAAGGGCAGCAGTTAGTCTCTGATGAGGGTCCACATGAAGCATCTTTGACACCAGGTCCTGGAATGGGAAGAATAATAATAAAACAAGCTTAACTCTTTCTTGTTTGTTTTACTCTAGCACTTGATACTGGTCAGCATTCTTCCTTAGCCTCCATGACACTATATTTTCCTGGCACCAAAACTTTGGGCTCAAAGCAATTTGGTCAACATGATAATTTCTTAAAACAACAAACAAACAAAAAAAAGCAAAAACCTAAGTCTCTGTTTCTCTGTTTTTCTCTTCCCTGAGAAACAGTAATTTTGGTGCATTAGAAAAAGTAAGCTCACCACATTTATGTATCTTTAAGTCCTTTGGCTCTTTTTTTACCTAGATATTCTGATTTTTCTACACTTCTGTAGGTTTATTTTTTAATTTTTAATGTTTTATTTATTTTTGAGAGAGACAGAGAGAAAGAGAGAGAGAGAACAAGCGGAGGAAGGGCAAAGAGAGAGGGAGACACAGCATTTGAAGCAGGCTCCAGGCTCTAAGCTCTCAGCACAGAATTGGACACGGGGCTCAAACTTGTGAACCAGGAGAACATCACCTGAGCTGAAGTCGGAAGCTCAACCAACTGAGCCACCTAGGCACCCCTGTAGGTTTATTTCTAAGCAATTTTTAGCTATAGATTTTTTTCTGCTGCTGGTNATTTTTCAAGAGACAAATGCTTTCTATCTATCCAAATGCTTTCCTATGCTGAAGTATAGACCCATATAATTGCTAGTTTTATACTCTCAAAAATAACACAGTTATGGGGCGCCTGGGTGGCTTAGTCGGTTAAGCGTCCGACTTTCACTCAGGTCATGATCTTGCGGTTCGTGGGTTCGAGCCCCGCGTTGGGCTCTGTGCTGCCAGCTCAGAGCCTGGAGCCTGTTTCAGATTCTGTGACTCCCTCTCTCTCTGACCCTCCCCTGCTCACGCTGTCTCTCTCTCTCCTAGAAATAAATAAAAAACATTAAAAAAAAATAACACAGTTATGATTTCTAAAAGCCATCTCCAACTTGTTTAATTTTGCATTCAGAATATATCTACTAAATATCCACTGAAGGCCAGGTATTCTGCGAGGTGTTGGGTATTTAACAGTGAATAAGATAAAAATGAACTCTGACCTCATGGGGCTTTCAGCCCAGTGAGGGAGAGACAAAGAATCAATTACAAAGCAAAAAGTAAGTTCTTTGATGGGATGAATAAAAAGGTACAACTAAAGGAAAACAAAGAGACACTTGACCTGAACAGGGTGCTGTGGCTTAGGAGTGGCTTCCTAAGAGGAATGTGAGACTTGAAGGATGAGGAGGAGATGGATTAGAGAAGAGGAGGGGGAAACAGCAATTCAGGGAGGCAGAAAAGAGTGTATTTAAAGGAAAGCCCTCAGGGACAGGAGAACATGCCAGTTAAGGAACTGAAAGGAACTACAATGTGGCTGTAACAAAAACTGCAAAGGAGAACGAAGCAGCAGACAAATTAAGAAAGGTAAGAAGGGACCAGACCATGAAGGTCCTTGGAGATAAGAAATCATTTAAAGCAAAGGAGTAATACAGTCATGTTTGTACTTTAGAGAGATTATGCTAAGTGTGGAGGAAAATGGATTGGAGGGTGCAAGCTTGGAGACTCTAATTTGAGACTGGCAAGAGCTGATGGCTTCAGGGCAGTATAAGAGATGCAGAAATATGGATGGAATTGAGGTACTTAAAAGCAAGAAACAGTAGAACCAGGTGGTTGATTGTATACTGGGAGTTGAGATGTTATTCTAAGGATTCCTCTGCTATTAGATATTAACAGTTTCTTATTTTTAGTTTTCATTAACAGCTAAGAGCAGGAATAAGCTACTGAACAGAATTAGAAATAAAAAGTGAAACAATCAGCATCTCCCCTTCCAAGTTCTTAAGGTGGGATAATGTGCTTCAAGAACCTAAAAGGTTGCAGAACTGCTGAGGGACACGACAAAACTCTACTATAATTTTAATCAGATCTGTGCCTTAAGCAGTGCACTTGGGGCCAAGTCACTGAAAACTACTTCTCCTGTTCTGTTACTCTTCAATGGCTATTCCTCCTAAGCTTTCTGATTAAATGGTGGTGGCTCCTTTGAATTCCTTCCATAGCTCTCATCACTGCTCACACAGCTCATTTGTGCTCATGGCTTTAGCTACTACAGATGATGACAACTTCTAACTCCACAGTCCATCTGAGACTTCTACTTCTTCCTAAGATCTACATCCACATGGCCAGGTGCCTGATGGACGTACATCCCTTAACTATATATCACAGTCACATTTCAAATTCCTAATTTCCAAATCTGTAAGCAACACTTCTCTCAAAACTACTTTTGTATTCCACATCTTGGTGAAGGACGCCACTACCCTACTCGTTTGCCTGATGTGGAAACAGGGACTACATGCTTGCTATCTGCTTCTCCCTTGCTTCTTATGTCCAATTAACCACCAAATCTATTTTGCCTCCTAAATTTCTCTTTCATTTGGCTCAAATCCTGCTATACCTGCTCTAGCGTAGATCCCCATTATTCGTGACCTCAACTACTGCAAAACCTTACAAGTAAAGCCCCTAATATTAAGTCAGTGAGTAATGAATGAAATAATGTAGGTAAAAGCGTTAGAATAGTCCTTGGCACAGAAGTGCCCAGTAAACGGTCCTGTTCTTCTCAAAGCCACATATGACACATATGGCCCATATGACTGGTGACATTCACATGTGCAATGTGCTCTTGAGGTGACACATCAGATTGATAGAATCCTCCTTCCTAATTTTGTGGGTATATTCACTTATCACTTATCACATTATGCTTGCAATCTCAAGTCTTTTCTTATTTTTTTTCAATGTTTATTTAGTTTCAATAGAGAAAAGGAGAGCGCGAGCAGGGAGGGACAGAGAGACAGGGAGACACGGAATCTGAAGGAGGCTCCAGGCTCTGAGCTGCCCTCACAGAGCCTGACGCAGGGCTCGAACTCGCGAACCATGAGATCATGACATGAGTGAAGTCGGATGCTTAACCGACTGAGCATTGTTAAGCATTGTTGGCTCCCCAACAATCTCAAGTCTTAACTGGACAAATTAGGAAAAGTTATTAGTAATAACGTGACATTTATAAGAAAGCCTGTGAGTTAGATCCTATTTTTATCTCCTCACCTTTTTCTTTTACTCAAAACAGCATACTGGAATGCAAGTCATTGAGAACCAAATTACTGAAATTAGAGCAAGTTGAGGTTATCTCTAGAATTTATTTAAAAAGCAAGCAGTGACATTACTTGATATGCCTCACAGCTGATCATGACAATTTGTGGCAGACTCCATGGATAAGAATTATTCCTCCACAGAATAAATTTAAACAAAGAAAATCTCCAGGGCACCTGGGTGACTCAGCTGGTTGAGTTGGTTGAATCAAGACTCAGTCTTGATTTCGTCTCAGGTCATGATCTCACGGTTTGTGAGATCGAGCCCTATGTTGGGCTCTGTCCTGACAGCACAGCCTGCTTGGGATTCTCTCTCTCCCTTTCCCTCTGCCCCTCCGTTGCTCTCTCTCTCTCTCTCTCTCAAAAATAAGCAAACATTTTAGAAAAGGAAAATGTAATCATGAAAATGCTTAATATTTTCCAACAGTTTTCCAATAAACTGAAAATCCTGAGCATAACCTTGTAGAAAGCCTTTCACAATCTGGGTCCACCAGCTATCTTCTCACGTGCATCCTGTACTAGTCACATCAAACGGTGCACAGCAACCTGGAGGCGTTCTGCCATGCTCAGGCTGTCATGAGCACAAATAGCGTGTGCTGCTCTCTCAGCCTGGGATGGAATACATCCTTCTGCTCCCTGAAGCTGCCAGGAAAATCCCTTCACTGCTTCTGGAAAGCTTTCCTGGAAATCTTTCTGACTGAGCACCATCTGTGAACTTCTTTAACACAAAAAATGTACCAGTGTAACAGCACACGTGACACTGTACTGTAGGCTTTTGGCCATCTCCCAACTAGCTGTGAGCTTCTTGAGATCAGGAATTCTATCTCAGTCACATCTTTTATCCCTGGACCCTCACTTATTAAGCAGGTTGTAGATGCTCAATACATGGATGAAAAAGAAATCCCAGAAAAATGAATCAACTAGTTTAAGAAATTTTATGGTTAAAAAAAGGGAAAGGCTAACAGTTCATTTTAAATCAGTTATAAAGCCAAATATTATCTACATAGACATTAAATTGGGTAACAAAGGCTTCATCTCTATGCCAAAAGTATCAATCTACATTTGTTACATACCCTATTTGCTTATGCAATCATCTCAACTCAAGCTTCCACCTCCAAGAGAAACCAGCAAGCACTTTTACCAGTAATTATCTTCGTCTCCTCTACGTTTTTCTCACTTGCAAGTGGAAAACTTTGCTCTTCTTTTTCTTTTTAGTTTTTAAATTGTTTGCTCTTCTTTTTAAAAGAGCACTTTCCATGAATAAAATGGAAGTAGTGCAGAGTTGGAAAGCAAGTCAGCCAGAGGCTGGCGGNGTTTATTGTCAAGTTGGTTTCCATATAATCAAGTGCATTTCAAGCAGATACTACGAAACTATACTACTGTTTACTGTGAACAAGATGAGACCCCTTTCTACATAATATGACCAAAAAGAGAACATGGTATGGTTTATTCTAGGGAACAAAGGCTTTGGAATCAACTGTTTGATTAGAAGCAACCACACGTAGCTGGTAGGTAACCAAGAACAAATTCACACCAAAATTCTGGGCCTTGCTTTCCTTCTGTGAAATGGAGATACTACCACCTATTTTACAGGGTTTGTTAAGATTAGATGGGATGATTTAGGAGAAGTGCAGTGTGAGGCACAGAAAAGAAACACGAATCATGAAGACTACCACTATTATTATTCAGCATATTTGTAAGTAAGAAGTAGTTTTAGATGGATAATAAAGCCAAACCAATACTTTCTATACAAAATAAGTGGTCCATTTGTGAGTTCAAGTTATTTAGTTACATCACTTCAAAATATTATTTCATAAACAAAAGTTTTGTTTTTAAGTAGTTTTTAACTACTTCATAACAAAAGCTTTTTCCCCCTAGGGATTATGAAAAATTATTTTCTCAAAAGCTTCTAGTAGGAAGCCATACTTACCTTTGCTGTGTCTGAAACAGAATTCCAATAACCACCACTGAGTGAGAATTTTCCACTGCCTATCCGTGCCAATATTTCC
>NW_027527378.1:1636697-1637257 GCF_008692635.1 Crocuta crocuta
CATTGCCAATTTTCCTCTGGTGTGTCATCAGGGCCATTTGCAAATGGAGTGTAACTATTTTATAATAAAATTAAAAAGTTAATGAATAAAGTTTCTTTTTGGTTGGTAATCTTCACATTTCTTTGCAGTATCCAAGAGTACTCTGAGTAATTCAATGTAATACTTCACTGAAATCTCCAAAAGTAAAAAACATCAACATCATGAAGTTTTTAATTTTATTATAANTGAAATATTAATTAGACTTAATATATGATAATATAAGTATCTTAAGATATGACACATAAGAATAAAGTATTTAAAGTAGTGTATATTTATGACATAAGAGTATTAAAAAGGTATGGAACAAATCAAGGTCAGACCTTAAGACATTAATAAATGGTACATTATAGAAAATCAGTAATGATACAGTTATAAATATATATACACACATACACACACACATACAGGACTGTATCACTAAGTAACAGGAGAAAACATGAAAAGAATGTTATTACAATGCAGAGATTAAAAAACTAAAACTAGATAATTAGAAGAAAATATTGATGAATAAATGCTTACAA
>NW_027527378.1:1637484-1637912 GCF_008692635.1 Crocuta crocuta
GCATCATAGCCTTGTCGTTTTAAAACCTAGAAAAAGTAAAAATTAATATTAACACACCACTGTTCACTTTAGAGATGTGAATAGGCTATGAACTACATTGTATCTTCTATATCAAGGCATTTAAGAAAAACCTGAAAAGAACATGATTAACAAATAAGGCAATATATTAACTCTACTCTAGAAGATTCTATGACTAATAATTCATATATATATAAAATTTAATTTTGGTATTTGAATTACCATTTATTGAGTGCTGCTGCGGCATACAGAAAACTATCAATGACAGCTCAGCCTGGAGCCTGCTTCTGATTCTGTGTCTTCCTCTTTCTCTGTCCCACCCCTGCTCGCTCGCTCTCTCTCTCTCTCTCTGTCTCTCTCTCTCAAAATTATACTTTTACATATATAAAATAACTCACTTAAGCATTTAG
>NW_027527378.1:1637991-1650231 GCF_008692635.1 Crocuta crocuta
AAATAAATAAATTAAGTTAGTAATTCAACAAATTAAGTATCATAACAAAACTATATCTAAAGTGGTCTGAGTATAAAGATGAGGAAACAATTCATTCTTGATACGTGGAGAGAAGGCTAGGGAGCAGCCTGCTTGTACTGGGCCTATAAGAATTCAGGAGACAAAGGGAAGAGGTTGGGGAGGGCAGAGGACACTCAAAGGTCAGAAGGAAGAGAGCAGAGCATGCTTAAGGACAGGCAAGAATTCAGTGTGGCCAGATCTCCAGGTAGGGTACATAAGAGAGAATGAAGGGCTTTTACAAATATCTTGTTAAGGAATTAAAATATTTTTCCTGAAGGCAATCAGTTGTCAGTGAAGCGTTAAACAGAGACATAACATAAGTAGATGTATACACCAAAAGGATAACTCAAGGTATAGAGGAAACGCTGCTAAGAAGACAGACTGGAAAAAAGGCCAATTGACAGGATACATAGCAAACTAAGTAAAAGGCTGTGAGGAACCACACTAAGGCAGGACACGGAGAGAAAGAGATGTAAAAAGATAAAAGAGGAAAAAAAAAAGATAAAAGAGGAACACTTTAGTACAGATGGGATGTAGACGATAAAGAATAAGAGGTCTAAAATATTTAGGAATCAGAATGGAAAGGGTTTGGTGACCAACTGAATGTGGAGAAATGATGGAGAAGGAGGATTTCAGCAGGACTTCCAAGTTTTAACCTGGATGACTAAGTAGAGAGTAGGAGACAAAGAGTTAAAAGGTCAAGTCTAAAGAGAGTTTAATTATGGAAGATTTCCTGAAAACAATGAATTCAGAGGCTTTGAAGCAAAAAACATTCAATGTGCCAAGGCAGAACGGCTACATGGTGATTTCAAGGAGATTGACTGTCTGAAGCAGGAGACACTCATGGGGGGAAATGAGACAGCCAGATGAAGTGACTATGCTTGGATACCACACGTGTCAGATGCTGTGGATATGTGGACAAACAAGCAAAGAGTCTGTCCCTCATTAGTTCCAGTACACCAGAAGAACAGGTGCAAGTAATCTTTTTAAAAGTATTATTTTATGCCTCAAAGTAGTAAAATTACAAAAAGTTTGGTAAATAGAGACGGGAATCTAACCCTATAATCTAACCATTCTAACATTACCAACTATTATCATTTTTTGTGAAATATCTAACGGTAAATGCATAGACTTTATAGCCATATAGCCGGGGATCAAATCTTGATCTGACCTCAAACATATTATGTAACCTTTCACTGTGCACCTGGTTTCCTATAAAATGTGAATAAAAGTACTTACTTCACATAGTTATAATTAGAAAGAATTATTATATATAAACTCTATGTTGTGAGGATTAAATCAGTTAATACATGTGACTGGCACATAATCCCTATATTAGGGTTGACTATTAATTTAAAAAAATTTTTTTAATGTTTTACTTATTTCTGAGAGAGAGAGAGAGAGACAGACAGACAGACACAGCGTGAGCAGGGGAGGGTCAGAGAGAGGGGATACAGAATCTGAAGCAGGCTCCAGGCTCTGAGCTAGCTGTCAGCACAGAGCCCGACGTGGGGCTTGAACCCACGAACCGTAAGATCATGATCTGAGCCGAAGTTGGATGCTTAACCGACTGAGCCATCCAGGTGCCCCTTGACTACTATTTTTTTAAAATTTATTTATTTTGAGAGACAGAGCGTGCACGAGTGGGGGAGGGGCATAGAGAACAGAAGAGACAGAATCCCAAGTAGACTCCAGGCTGTCAGCATGGAGGCCAATGTGGGGCTTGAACCCACAAACTGTGAGGACATGACCTGAGCCAAAACCAAGAGTTGGACGCTTAACCAAGTGAGCTACCTAGGTGCCTTGGTTAACTATTATTTTTTCTTTTTCTTTTCTTACTTTATTGTCAAGTTGGTTTCCATATACCACCCAGTGCTCATCCCCATAAGTGCCCTCCACCATGCCCATCACCCCACTTCGCCTCCCCACCCCCATCAGCCCTCAGTTTGTTCTCAGCATTCAAGAGCCTCCTTAGGCTCTCTCATAGTTTGCCTCCTTCCCTCTCCCCAACTATTTTTCCCCTTCTTCTCCTGCTTCGTCCTCCATTAACTTACTCCTAATCCACCTATATGTGCAAACATATGGTATCTGTCCTTCTCTGTCTGACTTATTTCGCTCAGAATAACACCCTCTAGTTCCACCCATGTTGCTACAAATGGCCAGATTTCATTCTTTCTCATTGCCATGTAGTATTCCATTGTATAAATATACCACATCTTCTTGATCTATTATTTTTTCTTATGTAGTTCATAGTTATGTGTTTTTACATAATGATAATAAAATGACAAGAAATCTTGAGGGCAAAGAAGTGGATTTTAGATTTGCTACAATGAGGAACAGAAATTTCTTAGGAAAAGCAGCAACGTGATCAAAGAAGGGCTTGAAAAAGACTTGAGTAACGCTGCAGCTCTTCTGTGGAATGATCCCAGAATGAGGAAGGGAGCAAGGTAAAGCTAGGCCATGGCAGTCATTTGGGGCGTGGTGAAGGAGGCAGGGCCAGGATAGCAGTTATATGAACAGAACTTTACACTGGTTTTAGAAGATAAAAGAGATGATACCTAGTTATGTAGCTAAAGATAAGAAGAGACCATGATGTTTCAGCCTCAGAAATACAGGAAGATGGTGACAAAACCAGGAAATTAAAAGGGTATTAGGAAAGGATGAGAATAAACTAGTTTCCATTTAATTCTATGCGCGGACAAGCACAAAAGTGTTATGATAGTAGACCACCACAGATGAGTGATTATGTACAAAGACTGAAGTCAGGGCAAGAAAAGGATTGTAGTGGACTATGAAATAGGGGACTGAGGACAGGATGAACTGTCATCAGAAGAAAAAGAGCTGACATTGTATTTTAATTACTTGTTCATGAAGTCTTCAATTAAACAACTATTAACTATTCTATATTAAACACAGCAAATGAGTTTTTAAATATACTGATATACTGGAAGCAAATAATTCACAATTACCTCTGGTGCAACAAAATTTGCAGTATAACAAGGAGTCATGAGAAGACCATTTTCTGCTCTTAGCTGTTTGGCAAAGCCAAAATCACAAATTCGAATAGATTCTGGATTGCCAGATTCATCCACGTAAAGAATGTTGCTAGGTTTCAAGTCTCTGTGAACCACCTATTGAAATACAAATTAAAGAGGTACATTAACAATACAACAATACATTTCCATAATGGAAAACTCTTTATTCACAAACTTTCAAGCAATGTACTAAACAAGAGGATGTGAGTGTGGACCTTTAAATTATCTCAACATTATAAAATGCTGATAATGTAAGCATAACTCTCTAATACAGAACCAGGGCAAGGAAAGGAGGAAGTAAAAATAGTATGTATTTCCCTCCTCTTTGTCTCATTGAGTAAGTAGTTTAAGGTAAAACGCAAATAGCAAGATTAACTGTCTCTAGGTTATTCATTTATTCAACAACTATTTACTGAATGCCTATCATGTGCCAGGGTATTATAGAAGGAGCTGCAGATACCATATTGAACGAGACCCATAAGATCCTTGCCTTTCCATGCTAGGAGTTTGCACAGTAGTGAGGGAGGCAGAGAATAAACAGGTAACATGATCAAAATAAGCTGGGACAGTGGGACATAGTCACTCTAAGAAGAGGGAACAGCATGTATAATGGATGTATACAACAAACAAGCACCAACGGGCCTAATGGAACAGGCACGGGGTTAAGGGGTAAAAAGAAAAAAAAAATCCAGACTTTAAGTACTGCCTATTTAATACCCAAGTGACAATGTCACACATACTAAAAGATATTGTTTCTTTACATTTTTGTAATATTTCTCCCCCTTTAGTTACCTACTTGAATACTTCTTTCACATAAACCTTGACATTCCTTATTAGACTTCTATGTTTTTTCTACCACTAAATTCTGAGTCTAGATTCTAATCAGTCACCTCAGTTTTAGTTCCTAACATTGACAACATTACTTCTCCAGATCATCTGAGTGACTAATTACTGCTGAAGCAATGGGAAGAGAATACAGAAGACTTAGATGACTGCAAAGTCATCAATTCTCCAGTGAATATGGAGTCCCACTAATTTTGAGCTAGTGTACTAAGTGAATCTTGACCAGCTCGAAGTCAAGAAGCTCTAGCATGAAACTGACACTTCCCACTTGTTAGCTGCTAAGACAAACAAAATGAGAATAACGTATTGAAAAAAAAAAAACCCTCCTTAAGAAGCAGTCTCTTAATTCCCTTGTATTGACTTTTTAAAATGTTTATTTTTGAGAGAAAGGATGAGCGGGGCAGGGAAAGAGAGAGACATGGGGAGAGAGGATCCCAAATGGGCCCTGAGCTGATAGCAGTGAGCCCAATGTGGGGCTCAAACTCAAAAAACCAGTAGATCATGACCTGGGCCAAAGTCAGACGCTCAAAACACAGAGTCACTGAGGTGCCTCTCTTAATTTCCTTTTGTAAGTGAACACAACCCATGATTCTCTGGTTCTGCTTCTGAACTTGCAATGGACCCAATTCTCAAGAGTACAGAGTGGCCTGGCAAAAACGGTGATACATCTTCCTGGTCAGAAGACCTCACTCACTTTTTCTTGGGAAGCATAAGAATTTAATATAAACAAGTTAGGACTTCAAAGCAGCACTTCAGACTTGGTGGGAGAAATTTAAGTAGAGGAAGAACAGCAGAATAATGAAGCTAATGGTAGTTATTTTCCATTAATGCATAAAGTAACTTCTGCTTTTGTAATTTTAGTTCAAACATTCAGAAAGAAAACGTAAAAAAAAGGTAAATGTGTGTATATGTATATATGTGTATGTGTGTGTGTGTGCATGTATCTGTATACATAAAATGTTAAAAAGACTTACCCCTTGTGCGTGAAGATATTCAACAGTTTTGGTTATAGTAAACAGGACAGCACTGGCCTCTCTTTCAGAGAAAAATTTCTGTCTAAGAATTTTATCCAGCAATTCACCCCCTTTCATAAGTTCTGTCACTACATACACGTATTTTCCATCATCATATACCTGTAAGATTTAACACCAAAATGTAAAAAATTACGTTAAGCTTTACATGTGCTCAGAACAAAGTCTACAGTCAAGGAAACTTTTATTCATCACAACTGATAGAGGATATAAAATTTGCAAGCCATTTTATATATGTAAGAATAGTAAAACAGGAATTGATTAGATTGAATGTCAGAAAAATAACATGCAATTTCCTTCTGTGAACCCTAAGTCATGGCAATCAAAGTAAGAACTGGCATCGTATAGGAAGGGGTATTGAGCCCTTGCTCTCAGGTTTGTTTCTCTTGATCTTTCTATCTATTGATGACAGGGGGGGACTGATATGAAGACACATGCCTGTGATTTTCCTGGAACTTCTGCAATTTACATAAACAGTACAGCAAATCAACTCTGGTTTTGATTAAACTGAAAGACAGGCTGCGGCATGAATTAAGTAGGAAGATGAAGCAGCAAAAAGAAATTCCATCTAACCACATAGAAGCATACAAGTTTACTCTTAATGCAGAAATAGAAAGCTCATTGTAATTTTGGATTTGTACTTCAGGCAATCCCGAACTGAGATAACCCCTTCATTAAACTTCAGTTCTTTTTATTCCCCCTCACTAATGGGGGAATGCACACCTTTATTTAGCTCCATAAAAGGTACTGTGTGTTGGGGCCCCAAATATGGAGAAAACAAGGTACCTGTCCTCAATGATTTTATTCTAGTAGAGAAAGACAGGCATAGAAATAAGTTAAAAAAAAATGTTGGGAGATGCTGTGATAAAAGCAGGGAAAATTTTAGAGACCTTGGAATTTGAAATGGAAGAAGGAGGAAAGATATAAAAAACAGTAAGAGCTTAGGGAGTTTCCAAGTCAAGGAAGAATTTTCTGTACTTCTTTTATTTAGTTGGTCATATTCTTGGAGGTTATAGTAATTAAAGAGTCACTTAAGTTATGCAGCTTCACATTTTAATGGGACTAAGTTAACATTCTTCTTCTAACAATGTGCAGTGATAAATTAATCTGAGGAAATTGGAGTGTTGGTAAGGAAAAAGGCAGAATAAACTTTGGAATTCACAGAATCTCAGAGATGAAAGGCAAAAGGTACCTCAGAAGTTCTCTGGCTTAGGTGGCCATATGATATACCAAGTCTATGACACCCAGATATGGCCTTTGAGCCACTTGAGCACCATCAGCAAGAGAAGGTTTAATGCTGCCTACGGAGTTCACACCCTTTGCCAATGGCTCTGTTATGATAAAAACCACAGGCAGCAAGGAACGGATACCTCACTTGGCTAGGGTGTGGTGATGCGCAGAACAGGACTCCTGGAAGAAGTGACGTTTTAGCAAAGGTTTGGACGAATGGTAGTTAGCCAGGCAAAGAAGGAAGTGGTGCTGTTAACTGAGGAAACCATAAACTCAGAGCAGCATGAGAAAAGGAGGAAAGTTGAAAGATGTATACATACTAGAGCCTGGTCAGAGCGTGAGGCATGAGAGGAAGTGTGAAGACAGAGGGAGACTACTGCAGACAGAGGAAGGCAAGGACTGGAGGTGAGTGGGGTTATGAGCTGTAGGTAGGCAAGTAACAGATCTGAGTGTTTGCTTTCTCAGGCAGTACTGTGGAAGAGAGTTTGGGGAGTCCGTGGAGCCTGAGACTAGTTAATCTCTAATACGAATTAATACCCACATGTTCCAGTAAATATAGGCATTAAAAGCAATAATGTCCGTAACACTTTTTCTCTTAAAGCAAAAATACAAACATTAACTGTATAAACATATTTTTCTTTATAGCTGAAGTTGTGCTACATATACTGTACTCCAATCAATTTTTTTTAAAAAACCTTACGATATTGAGTTCTTTGTCCACTACATGATATTTGAAAATATCCCCAGGGCGAGTTGGACAACTGATTTATATGATGGGAGTTAAAGAAGTTACTACTTACATCCTTTAGAGTAATGATGTTTGGATGCTGTCCATAACGAAGAAGAATTTCAATTTCCTCTGTTGGGTCTCTCTTGCTTTTATCAATAATCTAAAAGGCAGATATTTATCATAAAATCTCATAAACTATACAGTCACCAACCTTAAGTATTAAAAATACAGATCTTAAGTATTATCTTATGTAAATACTGGACATATGAGCCATTTGTCAACCAGTCAAGTCCCTGGCCACCCTGTCTAATCAAAATTTGAAAGCCAGCCTACGTTTAGAACTTATTAAGCACTCAAAGGTCTCAAGAAAAGGTACCAAGAACATGTCTTTCTTCCATCCTTGAATGTCTTAAACCCTTGGAAATTTAGTCAACTTCTAACCCCTATCAATACAGATAATTAAGAACAAGATGTATATATAATACCACCATTAGCATCTGTTTACTGAATTACCTTTACTTCCTTTAATAAAATGCTTCAGTGGAAGAACCCATTAGTTGCAAGCTACTTATAAAGACTTAATTAAGAGTTAAGTCAAACAAACTTATTTTTGAAGCTAGGCAGAAAGCTAAGTAGAAAACCACACCTGGAATTTTACTTGGCTAAAGTTAAGTTTAATTATTATAATAAAACCCTTTAAAATACTAATGCAGCTTTCCAACCCTTTTACGTCAGCTGCTTCTTAAAAATACATCTCTTAAAGTTTTAATCTGTTAAAGTAATATTTTATTTTTAAAAGGATAACACGTTTTGCTTTCATTTTGTCCAGAGAGTAGTGTGAAACAAATTTTGTGACCTTCGTATTTTCAATTTTACAAAGCCTTAGTAATTAATGTGTGCAATAATTAACTCAATTGCTCCAGCAATCTAGGAAAGAGCTTGCAACTCACACTATGAGCCAAATCTGCTATCTGAAATGAATTTAGTTGTAAAATAGTTCTGTATGTGAAGAACAAGGAATACAAACATAGGTATACACTGTAATGGAATGCAAATGATAGTGTGTAATTAGGCAAATGGATGATTAAGAGGAATGTATATTGAATAGACATGCAAATTCAAGGGACATGATCTGGGGTGAGTCTTCTGAAGACCAGAACACATTGGGAGGTGTTATTCCTAGCAACAATCTCTTTGAACTGTTAATCTGGGCAGAGCTTGCATTTCATTCACACTTTTGCTTGTAGATCTTAGATTTGTAGGAATTTCAGTAGAATGAACTTATGCTGGGATTGGTTTTATGAATCTAATTTAAGTCACAAGAATCCACAAATAGCTTGGAGATATTCTCAAGGTTTTGGTATACTGCTCCTGGTTTCTGTATTTCAAAGGGGGCCTGAGGGCATTTTTACTTTTTTCTGATGTGTTTATGGAGACAAGATACATCCTTAAACTGACTACCATGTACATTACTCACCTTCTCTCCTTTCATGTAAGCAATGAGAAAATTTCTATGTACCCTAGATTTCACTATGAGCAATAAATAGAAGAGCAAATTAAAATGCCTTTTTGTGGTTCATCCTTACACCTTACAGAAGGCGGGACACTGATGACTTTTAAAGCAATTACATCCAAGTTTACAACAGTAGTAACAATTTTTTTGTGTATGTGTGTCTTCCAAGTTATTTACTATGCATATATAAAAGACATTTATTTTTATTTTTACACAGTGAAATATTAGATCCAGAGGATAGACAGATGGATGTACAAAAGTAATAACAATTAATGCCACTCTCCTACTAACTAAACATGAGCAACCCACACTTAGACATCAGTTCTAAGGTCCAAAATAAGCTGAAAGCTTTAAACATTAAATAGCTTGCACTGGGAGAGCAGAGACTACCATCCCAAGAAGTGAAAAGGCAAAAGCTTGAATATAGTATTTTTCCACTCGCAACTAAAGGTTTGTAATTCAAACTTTATCAGAGAGCCATGTGCTTTTGGTTTTTTGCTTAGAAAATTCTGTCTTGATCCTTGATGAAATTAAAACAGCTGATGATAACAAATTTTATAATAGTGCGTATTCTTTTATCAGTGCACAGATCCTTTTATATGTGAAGGACAGTATGAACATTTTTTGCCAGAAAAATGTAAACACAAAAAATCTGGCATACCATCTTGAGGAATTCCCTGACAGAGCACAAAATAGGGGACTTTTTAGAGTAAAAGGGTGTTACTAAAAATCAGGTGTACACTGTACTGTCTCGAGCAAACTACCTTACCTTTAGTTTACAGGTGAATCCATGATTCCAGATTAACGGCCCTGAAGCTTACTAGGCAGATATTTAAATTCATCATACCTTTTTTTTTTTAATAAGAAAAATCCCATTTATCAAATAGTGTAATTTTTAAGTGGTACTGACATGCATGAACAAGAACTGTTAGAGATCCATTTTAAACCTAAAAATATTTACCTTCACTGCAAACTCCATGTTTGTAGCTTTATGTATGCATCTCTTGCAAACAGAGTAGGAGCCAACACCAATATCTTCCTTTACTTCATATCCATCAGTAAACTGAATACTGTTTCTGTGCAACTGCTACAAACACAATTATAGATTGACAAAGAGTTTTACAGTAACTATGGTATAATTCATAATAGTGGAATATGTTACTGAGTATGCATTGTTGATGTTAACAATAAATGAATATCAGCAAAAATAAAAAGGAATACAGCATTAATTCTTCCACAACTGTGAATTTTAGTAGTGTCTACCATAAAATGTACAGCAAAAAATAGGCTTTTAGAAAAAACTTATGTTAAAAAGAAAACACTGAATACGTACAACAGAAAACACAGAGTTACTTGATAAGGAGCTGAAAGCCTTGCCTGTGATTGAGCCCTATTTTACTCCCCAGCCAATGCTAGGTCCTTGAAATACTTCTGCAAATAGGGAGGAGTTTGAAGCTTCAGGAGGATTCAGAATGAAAACATCTGGGTTCTTGTCTCATATGCATCTCTTGCAGGTCATGTAACCCTGAAAACATGTGTTTTCTCAGCGAGTAATGGTGAGGATTAAATAAAATATTTGAAGGTGATACCTATTATCATCATTGTGGACTATCAGTAGCCAGGCCCTCTGTTCTCTACTCTCCAGTCGGAGCTTCAATGTAACTTCCATGAGAGAAGCTGTTCAAGGGGTAAGGACTAATAACATGTGGTAGGATGGTGGCTAGCAAATGAGTGCTTCCATAAGTAGGCTGAGGGAAGTTGTGCTGCTCTTGGCTATACTGAAACGAGAGCATCCCCTGCCACACCCTGTGCCTGCGCGCTTTGTATAGGTTAAAATGTGAATTCTGTAGAATGTAGGTTTGTGATTTCTGTTAGGTACACAAGTTATAACTTAAAAACCTGCCATACACCACATGCTTGTTATAGTAAAAGGGACAGACTATTTCAACCATGAACTTCATTTAAAAACCAGTGCTTAAGATGGTTTTCTAGAAAGTGGAAAGCAAGATGACTAACACATGAAAGAAACTTTAGAGCAAATGCAACTTCATCACCTAGCAAATTCAAACACTAATTAGTACCTTAAAAAACAATCAGTGCTTCAAAAGACATAATGAATTCCCTCTATGATTAGGAAGATGAATTAAATTGATCTTTCCGTGATACTAGAATGGGAAGGAGTAAATCTAATGGTTTATACTATTTGTGTTCCTCAAATAACATTTAATTTACTCGTCCAGTCTCCTGTTACAAATACACAGACATCTAGAAACCTGCTTCTGTGGCTTTTACCTCCTTCTCCAACTCTGATACACAGATGGGATAATGAGGAAGGGTACACCCTAAGGTAGTACCTATAACCATTTCTTCCTAATAGTAATGGGGATTCCAAACGAACAAGCATACAAAACTTGGAAAACATAAGACTGAAGTTCACTTTTATTTCTTACACATTTCTATGGCAGAAGTTGGCAAACTATAGCCTGTGGGCCAAATCTGTTTCACTACCAGTTTTTATAAATAAAGTTTTATTGGCACACAGCCATGCTCATTCACTTAGCTACTGGTCTATGGCTGCTTTTGTGCTACAATGGCAGATTTGAGTGGTTGTGACAGAGATCATATAGCCTACAAAGCCTCAGATATTTATTAACTGACCCTTTAGAAAAGAAGTCTACCAAACCTTCTTTTAAGCCATCAGGGAACCAGGAGACCTCAGTTCATCACAGCTGACCTGACAGAGTCAGAAGATGAAACAAACTAGGCCTGATAAACATTTTAAGGCATAGGAAAGGGTGGAGACAAGATGGTGATAGATGTCTCAACTCTCTTATAATTCCCCTTTTAAGTCAGACAGATATCCAGAATTCTAGTGCATGCAATCTTTTTAAAGGAAAATGAAAGGAATTTCTAAAAGTAATGTCAATGGTATAAAATTTATTTTAATCAGCAGATCAAATCTAATTATTCACACAGTGAACTCTATCTTACAACATTTCAAACTTTAAATTACTTATACATTCACTCACCTGCACAATTGAATGCACACCAACTGTCTGCATAGCTTGGCTTTCATCATCTGAGGTGATAGCAACAAAACTAAACCCCCGAAAAAGCTGATGTGCATTAGCACTGGGTGGAATGCCAGGTGAGTCTGAAAAGAGTAATACATTACTAAGAAGGTAATAGTGGGAATGTACTNTCTGGAATTTAATTCTTAGGCATGGAGGGCTTCCAGGATAACTCAGTAAAACATCAGCTCTGTCCTGATGGCTTATGGGTATCACAGCTCTGACATTCTAGTTCCTCGATGAGTTACTGGGCTAATGTTATTCTAAATTAGCAATGATACACAGAATTTTCTGTAGTGATGGAAATTTTCTTTATCTGTGCTGTCCAATACGGTAGCCCCTAGCCACATGCAGCTCCTGAGCATTTGAAATGTGGTTAGTGTGACGGGGAAACAAAATCTTAAATTCAGTGCTATGGCTCCTGGTCATGCGGAGATACACATTCATCTACAGATAATATAGGAGAAAGGAATTTAGTCCAGTGATCTCAATATACAACATCAGAATCTGGAAATCTAAACTACAAGTTAAAAATTACTTTATTTAATACATATGTATTTAAGGATCAAAAGTAATTTCCAGGACAATCATGGTATGTAGTCCTTAAACTGTATCTTATGACATGTCATTTATTTTTATTCAAATTATTTATGTGGAATCTTAACAAAAATAGAAAACTACTTTTAAAATAAAATATTTACTATAAAAACAAAAAAATCATAACAAA
>NW_027527378.1:1650422-1653094 GCF_008692635.1 Crocuta crocuta
CTCATAAATACAGAATTAAGCATACTAATATTTATCATCATATTCTAAAGGCTAAGGGCAAAAACCAAATAGGCAAATCTACTTAAAACATCAACTCTGCATAAAGTTCTTTTTTAACATCAGCTTGATATTCTCACCAATAAATATTGTTTAGTGGATTTTACATCAATGTGACAATATTCTAATGAAGACTTCTGCTAACTATCTGGGCTGAACACAATACAGAATTGCACAGTATTCTGAGATTTTTCCTCTATCAGGACACATTGTAATGAGAAAGCAAAGTAAAACATTACCATCTATCATCAATTCTATGCATATCACTGTTTATGTTTTTGATAAAATTTTGGTCATGTATTAATTCAAACTTCTAAGACTGTCTTATAAAAATAATAAACATCCATCAATGCGTAACACAAATTATGAGGATACTGACTGGAAAGTTTTATAGCAAGGTTTGAATGATGTGCTCTATGGAAAATACACATAAGCATACTTTTTATTTATATGCTTGTCAGTGATAAACCTGGGGTGTGGTACACCTAAATGAGGGAGTATTAGAGTGCAGAACACACCCTTATGTGTATACACATACTAATAAATATAGATTACCATTTCAAAGATAATTTCTCTGTAATAGTCATTGTTAATGTAATTCTAGGATAAGGCATGACAGGATATGAATCATTTTTAAAATGTCTATTTATTTTTGAGAGAGAGAGCGAGCGCGCGCGCGCGGAGAAAGAGCATGCACAAGCAGGGGGGCAGCAGAGAGAAAGGGAGACAGAGAATCTCAAGCAGAATCCACGCTGTCAGTACAGAGCCTGATGTGGGGCTGGAACTCACGAACCATGGGATCATGACCTGAGCTGAAATCAAGAATCAGAAGCTCAACCGACTGAGCCACCCAGGTGCTCCTGAATTATTTTGAAATGATCATATCTCATATAAAGTTTAAGCTATATTTTGGATTTAAACTTGACAAGTACTTGCAGAATTGTACCTAATATTAGAGTTTTAAAGAGCAGTATCCATACTGAATAGTATTTCAAGTAAAAACAGCTACAGGTATATAAAAGCACAACCAAGTAATTTTTTTCACATAAATAGTACTAAAGTTTAAGGCACAACATAATTTGCTAAAAGACAGAGAATCTTAAACAGGTTCCACACTCAGCACAGAGCTTGCTGGGGGGTTCGATCCCACAACCCTGGGATCATGAATTGAGCCAAAATCAAAAGTTGGATGTTCAACTGATTGAGTCACCCAGGTGCCCCCATAATTTGCTATAAGGTTTAACAAGGATCTTAACTGCTATCAAATATTGTAAAGGATGTTCTAATTACCTAGTTACTACAGGAGGGAAATGGGAGGAAGAGGAGGTGTAAGGATAGCATAAAGAGTTATATACGTATATACAGTCTTAACATTTGAGTTTTCACACTTTCGCCTTACCTTTGGGAGTTTTTGCAGTAAACTCAGGATCAAAATAGAAAGTATCTTCGGGCCTGCCAGTTGCAGGTTTAAAAGGTGGATGGATTTCTCTTCTGTACAGTTTCTAGAGGAAAAAGGAGAGACTTAGATATGCGTTAATTATTAAAAAAAAAAAAATCAAGCACATTTTCATTCNATTAAATGGTTTAAAATTTTTGATTAAATCATATTTTTATTTCAAGGAGGAATATATAGTTTATTTAGCCTTTGCTTTTAATATTTGCCCTGTCATAATTCCACAACAAAAACAAGTATCCACCTCCCCCTGCCAAAAAATCCCAAATATCAACAAACACACAAAAGAAACAAATTAATTACAAATTTTACCTAATCTGTTTGCAGGATTTCGTTTGAAAAGCATTCGTAAAAGACTCTGGGCTTCGGGACTCAAAAACTGTGGCATCCCAAGTTTGGCTCTAAATAATAAATCCACATAATAACATTTTATTTTTGGAGGTATCTGTATTTTATTTTTTAAACTTTTAATCTTTTCATTTTAATATAAGTGTGGATTTATACTAAGTTGTAAGAAATAATACAGACAGATCCTGTGTACCCTTTACCCAGTTTTTCCCCAATTGGTAATGTCTTATAAAACTAGAGTATACTATCACAACCAGAATATTGACATTAATGCAATCAACTGATCTCATTTAGATGTCTCTAGTTTTAACTGCACTCACTGTGTGTGTGTGTATGTGTACATGTAAGTTTAGTCCTTTGCCATTGTATTACAAGTATAGGCTCCTGTATCCACGACCATAGTAAAGACACTGAACAGTTAATCACTATCAGGTTACCTCACACTGTCCCTTTATGATTATACCGGCCTCCCTCCCTCTCCAATTCCTAACCTCTGGCAATCACAAATCTATTCTACATTTGTATAATTTTGTCATTTTAAGAATGTTATGTAAGTGGAATCATAAAGCATGTAACCTTTTTTTCACTCAGCATAAATTTCCTGAGATTCAACCAAGTTGTTGCATATATCAATAAATCATTCCGTTTAGTTGTTGAATAGTATTCCATGGCATGGATGGACCACACTTCGTTTATCCATTTACATGTGGAAGGGCACCTGGACTCTGTCCAGTTTTGGGTTACCACAAAGATGCTGAATATCCGTGTATAGGTTTTTGTATGAACACTTAATAGAATTTTAGTCCATAATCTT
>NW_027527378.1:1653487-1655038 GCF_008692635.1 Crocuta crocuta
TCCATAATCTTCTAATAAACTTTTCCATTTTTCAGATTTTTGCAAAAAACACGACTGTGAGAGTAAGATGACCTGAAATCTTAGTTCTGGCACTGTTACTAAGAACTTTGTGAACTTGCAAAAAGACAATCCCCTTGGGTCTGTTACCACTTCTTTATAAGCAAAGGTTGACTGTTAGATCAATGGCTCTCAAACCATACCTTTGGAACTTTTTCTCAAAAAGAATTTAAGAAATCCACTATATTTTAATTTTTTAAAATCTTTAACGTTCATTTATTTTTGAGAGAGAGGCAAAGCGTGAGCAGGGGAAAGTCACAGAGAGGGAGACACATAAGCCGAAGCAGGCTCCAGGCCCTGACATGTGAGCACGCTTAACAGACTGAACCACTCAGACACCCTAGAAATCCACTATTTAAAGCTGCTCAAAGAACATGTGCTTCACATACCTATTTTGTTCCTCCCATTCCCTTCACTAGCCCCACAAGGAAGAGGAGCTGGTGAGAAAGGGGTCTGCAGAACACCTAAGAGTATGTGGGACACAGTCTCAAAACCATCAGCCTGAATGAGCTTGAAGGTCAGTTTCAGCTCTAAGATATAATTTTATTCTTTTTCCTAACCTACAAATTAAGGCAACCACTGATCCCATCAATATGAAAATAATAACAGAGCTGGGGAAATGGCTAGCAGAGAAATTTCTACTTCAGAAATAGATCCACTTATTATTCAGTGAGTTGTTATTGAGCTATTAGGTGCCAGATATTGCTTAGTGCTGAGGAAGCAGAGATAAAGACAGGCCCCCACAGGCAGTGAGGAAGATGGAGATAGATAACCCTAGTATGTTAAGAGACAAATTCAGAAGGACATATGGGAAGACTGCTAAGGGAACAGCAGGGGATATCTAATTTAACATGAGAGACTGTGAAAGGCCTTAAATGCAATTTAAAGGTTGAGAATTTATTCATTTGGCCAGTGTTCCCCTAACATTTTACTAAATAGCATTAATCTCTCTAGATGCTCAGCAACAATAAAAATATTTCATGACCTAATGAATTTGTGGAATGCTACCTTTTATAATCCCTGTTGGAGACATAGAGTAAAATACATTGTACATAAAAAGCTGAAAAATCTAAAGTAAGGAAATCATTATTTTTCTAAATATTTGTTTCCAGTACCTCCTTTTCAGAAAATACCTATTCATATCTTGTAGAATTAGGGTTTTACCAAACAAATCTGGGAAAATACTGCCATATTAGGTAATAGGGATATAGCAGAGGTCTTTTTTTTATTAAAAAATTATTTTAAGTTTATTAATTTCTGAAAGAGAGAGAGAGCATGCACGTGATTGAGTGAGCATGAGCACGGGGGTAGGAAGGGTGGGGGAGGGGGAAAGGCAAAGAGAGAGGGAGACACCAGAATCTGAAGCATGCTCCAGGCTCTGAGCTGTCAGCACAGAGCCTTATGTGGGGCTCGAACTCTTGAACTGTGAGATCATGACCCAAGCCAAAGTCCAACGCCCAAAGGAATGAGTCACCCAGGCACCCTGCAGAGGTC
>NW_027527378.1:1655273-1659928 GCF_008692635.1 Crocuta crocuta
CAGGCAGGCTAGAGGTCTTTTTTTTTTTTTTAAGTTTATTTATTTACTTTGAGAGAGAGGGAGCGCAAGCTGGGGAGAGGGGGAGAGAGAAAGGAAGAGAGAATCCCTGGTAGGCTCTGCCAGCACAGAGCCTGATGTGAGGCTTGAACCCAAGAACCATGAGCTCATGACCCGAGCTGAAACCAAGAGTGGTACATTTGACCAACAGAGCCACCCAGGTGCCTTTAGCAGAGGTCTTTAAACTGTAGATTAATGTGACCAAATTTATTTTCAAGAAGGTAACTACAAGGGTAGTATAGAATGATCCTGTAGTAGGGAGCAGTGGTAGATTGTAGGCATTCTACTTAGGAGCTTTGACCCAATAGTGTAGGTAAGGGACCACCATGGTCTGAGAACTGTAAGCAGTGCAATGCAAAGGAAAAGCTGGGACAGTGAAGTATCTCTGAGAGGAAATCTGGTGAATACCTGCATGTACAAGAGAAGGGAAGAAATCAAGAATGATTTCCAGGTGTGTGGCTTGGGAACTGAAACTATAACAAGAGGAAAAGAACACAAAACAGATAAATTTAGTCATGTATTTTCATGTTTTGGGAGAGCCATGCAGGTGAGTAAACGCAAATGCAGGTCCGATGTCTGGTTAAGTTAAGAAAGAATACTTTGAGAGTAATTAAAATGCTGAGAGTAGTTATAGAAAAGACTGAGGTCAGCCAGAAAAATCAGTATACAAGGGAAGAAAAGCCTATCAAAGATGAAACCCTAGGAAACAAGAACATTTAAACAGTGGTCAAAAAAAGGACAATTTGGTCATTAGAAATAATAAATGCAATTATTTTAAATGCTGAATCACCCTGATTATTAAATCCCAGGGGTTCATTATAGTAAAATAAGAAAAAGTCAAAGCTAACATAAAACTCAAGTCACTGGACACCATCTCCACTGGAGGGAACCAGGGCTCTGACAACTGGAAATAATTAAGAAAACAAACACTTATTCTGCCTTTCTTGTTTGAACCTTATTCCAAGGTATTTCAACAGCCCTAGTTGATGAGAGAAAGTTCACTGTTTTGGAAAATATCTGCTAATAAATGAAGAAGGAATAAAAGTAATAGAAAATCACAATTTTTGAATCCATAATAAAATAGTTGTTTCAAGTAATGATTACCAGTGGTTGAAACCACTAGATGAAAGCCTGCCAGGGAACTTTGCAATAGAGGGACCAGCTGTAATCACGGCAACTCATCACTTAAAGTTGGGCAACCAGGTGTTGTAAGCCTTCCGCTGTGATGCAACAGAATGCAGCATGAGCTATGAAATAATCTTGCCAAAAAAGTTTAACCAGAAATGCAGTAAAGGAACAAGTTAAAGAATATTACAAGGAGAATAAAACAATTTCAATACTCCTAGGAAAAAAACTAACTGTTGCATAACCATGTTAACAAGAGAGCCACAAAAACTGGCTCTAAATTCATTCAATTGAGCAAAATCAACTTGCCTAGGTGAACAGTTTTGTGTGTGTGTGTGTATGGTTTTTTTGCAAATCAGCCCATCAGTAACTGCTCTTCATCTGTGAAAATCAGCCAAATAAGAATGGGCTGATTCCAACAACCACACCTGAGTACCAACTGACCAACAACAGTCCCACCCAAGTAACCACTCTAACAGATGATGTCAACCCATTTATGGCCCTGAAAATCTGCCAATTCTTGAACTCCACCCTTCCCCAAACCCTCTGTAAGAACAGTGGTCTGTGCCACTTACATACGCTATTAGATCAAAATCACCCTACCTTACTAGAGTAAGCAACAGGATCAGTTTGATGCTTTTTGTTTCATATACTGAGAGGTTGTCTTTTGACAAGATAAATTCAGAAAGTGAAATTCTATAAAACTGTCGTGGTTTCTTCTACAAGTAAAAGGTAGGAAAAAAACAGGGGTAGACTGTTTTAGAAGAATGGAAGCTAAAGAAATACAACCAAATGAAATGATCAGATGTGATTTGGGGCTGTAAAGACAAAGTTCTGGAGAATATATGAAAAATCAGGTTAAAAATTAGTATTAGCAGATACCTTAGCAATGTTTTGTTAGGTGTGGTTATGAAAGAAAACATTCTCACTGTTAAGCAATGCAAACTTAAGCCGATGACAAATGATATGTATGGAATGCTTAAAATATTTCACTAAAGAAGAGAAAGAAAAAAGGAATAGATGAAGCAAATGTGGCCAAATCTTGATGACTATTGAATGTGGGTGGTTGGTATATGTGTGTTCACTGTATTAATTCTATTTATGGAAATCACATTAGACAATTTTCATAATTAAGGAGAAGAGCAGGCAGAGAAGGAATGGTCAAGCAAGAGATCAAAAGAACCGTTAGGGAGGTAGGAGAAACAGATGACAGTAGGAAAATCTAAGTGGGGAGAAAAGTGCCAATAGTGTCAAATTTTCCTCAGAGAGAGACCTTTTGTAGCTGCCTCACCTAAATTGACTCCTCCCCTGCCTCTTCCTTCACACTGAAAGAATATTCTGGTTTATTATCCCTATTGCTCCTATTACTATCTGAAACTAATATATGTATTTAACTACTAATTCCTTGTCTCCCCAACTAGAATGCAAACAAACTCTGTGAGACCAGAGAAGACCTTGTCAATCTTATTAACACTGCATCCTAAGTATATGTAGCAAGACCTCAACCATCTGTTGAATGAACTGTGTGAACAAATGGTACAGAGTTGCCTTTCTAACAATCTGCCACTGATTTAAGCAACCAGATTACTGGTGACCATAATAAGAAGAGTTGCAATAGAGTGGTGGAAATGAATGACAAACAGGCTGTGGAATAAAAGCAGACAAAAAATGGTAACAGAAAGGACAGACTACTCTTTAAAGAGGGTTTGCGTGGGGGTGCCTGGGTGGCTCAGTTGGTTAAGCATCCAACTTCGGCTCAGGGCACGATCTCATCATTCGTGGGTTCGAGCCCTGCGTCAGGCTCTGTGCTGATAGCTCAGAGCCTGGAGCCTGTTTTGGATTCTATGTCTTCCCCTCTCTCTGCCCCTACCCCACTCGTGCTCTGTCTCTCTCTGTCTCAAAAATAAACTATAAAAAAAAAAANTATTGAAAGGATGTGGGAAAATGGTGCAAAAATATGAAAGGAAGGCCAGGTCAAAAACAAGGGTTGATTTTTCCAAACACTAGAGTATGTTTGTCAACTGAAAGGAAGGGGCCAGAATAGCTGGGGTGATGAAGGTTTACTGAACATTCATTTATAAAGCAAATATTTTTTATCTTTTTTATTGTGAAGAGTAACATAAAGTGTAAAACAAACAAACAAGGAAACCCTGCACAACTCCAACACCAAAGTGTACAGTTCAATGACCTACCACAAAGTGAATAGTCATCTGGCCAAAAAATATAACATTGCCAGAACTTCTCATCCAACGTAACCACTTTTCTTATTTTGCATTGGCTGTTGCCATCTAAATATGGACCTTAAAAACTAGTTTGTCTGCTTTTAAGACTTTATGTATAGAATCATATAGTATTTATATTTTTTGTGTCTTAACTGTCTTTGCTCAAGATTCTTGTACCCAAGTTGTTGCATATAACTAGGATTCATTCATTTTCTGCACTCCTGGGCCAAAGGCCTCAGCCTGTTTTGGTATGGCTTTCAAGCTAAGAACGGTTTTTACATTTTTTAAAAGGTTTATTTATTTTTGAGAGAGATAGAGAGACACAGTGCAAGCAGGGGAGGGGCAGAGAGAGAGGGAGACACAGAATCTGAAGCAGGCTCCAGGCTCTGAGCTGTCAGCACAGAGCCTGATGTGGGGCTCGAACTCACAAAACGTGAGATCATGACCTGAGCCGAAGTCGGATGCTTAACCAACTGAGCCACCCAGACGCCCCTTTACATTTTTAAAGTGTTGGAAACAAACAACAAACAGTAAGAATATATGACACTGTATGTGGCCTGTAAAGCTAAAATATTTACAGTCTGTTACCAACCCCTGCTTTATTCCATTGTATGAATATATCATAATTTATGAATCCATTCTACTGCTAATGTCCAGTTCCTACTTCTTGGCTATTACAAATAATGCTGCTATGAACATCTTTGTACTAGTTTCTGGATGTGCAAATACCTCGATGCATGTAAACTGATGCACCCCTAGGAATGAGATTACTGGATGAGGGTATACATACATTTGGCTTTAGAAGGTAATGCCAAAAACTGCTCTCCAAATTGGTTCTATGAGTATTTATATTCCTTCCAGCTATGGATCAAAGTTGCCACTGCTCCACACCCTGTCAGCACTTTATATTGTCAGTCTTTTTTACTGTTAGCCATTTGGGTGGGTATGCAGGTGTAGCTCACTGTGGTTGTAAACTGCATTTTCNCTAATTAATGATGGTGAGCAACTTTTTTTAAGGTTATTGGTTAGTGAATATCCTCTTTTGAAATCCTTACATCTCCTACGCATGGTTCTACTGGGCTGTCTTTTTCTTACTGATTGACAAGTTCTTCATATATTCTGGATAACAACCCTCTGTTGGTTATGTGTCTCAAATGTCTTCTACTCTCTAGATGGTGTCGATGTAAAGTTATCAGTTTTAATGTAATAATAATTTATCAATTTTTTCTTTTATGGCTAGTGTTTTCTGTC
>NW_027527378.1:1659934-1661285 GCF_008692635.1 Crocuta crocuta
AAATAAAGATAACCTCCTATACTCTCTTCTAGAATTTTTGCCTTTTTACACATATATGTAAAATATATGTATATTTGTGTGCTCGCTTTGGCAGCACATATACTAAAATATATGTATATTTATAATATTTTTGGAAATGATTTTTCTGTGTGGTATGAGGTAGGGATTTTTCTTAAAATCTTTTTCTATATGAATACCAAATTTTCTAGCATAGTTTAATTTAAAAGGCTGTTCTTAGGGCACCTTGAGGCTCAGTTGGTTAAGTATCTGGCTTCGGCTCAGGTCATGATCTCGTAGTTCATGAGTTCGAATCCCACATTCGGCTCTCTGCTGACAGCTCACAACCTTGAGCCTGCTTCAGATTCTGTGTCTCCCTCTCTCTCTCTCTGTCCCTCCCTGACTCATCCTCTCTCTCTCAAAAATAAAAACATTAAAAAAAAATAAAAAAGGCTGGTCTTCNAAGGCTGGTCTTTCCCTACAATTTCCACTGGTCATACATCATGTATATATATGTATAGGTCTGTCATCTGGCTCTCTATTTTACTGTACAAGTCTATTTTTTATACTTCTTTCAATGATCTATTATCCTAATTACATTTATAGTAAGACTTTATACTTGGTAAAGCAATTCTTCCTATCTTTATCTCTTTGGGAGTGTTTCAGCTTTTCTTGGTCCTTTGTATTATGTGTTATCATATTAGAATCAGTTTATCAAGTTTCACACAAAAAACTTCTTAAAATTTAAATATGATGTGCATTGAGGCTATAGTTATGCTTTCCAATATGGTAGCCACTAGCAGCAACAAACAGCCACCAAGGATTGAAATATGGTCAGCCCAAATTGTAAGCGTAAAATGCACACTAGGAAAAATAAAATGCACACTGAATTTCAAATAAGTATGAAAAAAAATAATGTATCTTATCTCATTAATCATTTTTTGAAAATTTTTATGTCTATTTATTTTTGAGAGAGACAGAGTGTGAGCAAAGAAGGGGCAGAGAGAGACGGAGACACAGAATCTGAAGCAGGTTCAAGGCACAGAGCCCCACACAGAGCTCAAACTCACAAACCACGGGATCATGACCTGAGCCGAAGTCGGACGCTCAACTGACTGAGCCACCCTGGGGCCCCCATTNCATGTTGAAATGATAATATCTTGGATATATTGAGTTAAATAAAATGTATTATAATTAAATTTACTATTTTTTATTTCTTGAATGTTGCCACTAGAAAATTTACAATTATGTATGTAATTGTAGTTCACATTATATTTCTATTGGATGAACCAATCTGTACAAGCCCACATCTTTACAACACTAAGTCTGTCATAATGTGAATATATTACAACTT
>NW_027527378.1:1661304-1666799 GCF_008692635.1 Crocuta crocuta
CTACTATACAGACATGAAATAGATTTTATTTATTGATCTTGTATCCTACAACTTTGCTAAACTCTTATTAATTCCAAGAATGTATATGAAGTTTTTGGATTATCTATGGACACAATCATGTTATCTAAATAATGACAATTTTATGTCTTCTTTTTAAACCTTAAAGCTTACTTTGGAGGGTGTACCCAGAGACCCGGGCCCCTGGTGCTCNACGCGGGGCTCGAACCCACGAACCGCGAGATCATGACCTAAGCGAAAGTCGGACGCTTAACCGACTAAGCCACCCAGGCGCCCCTCCTAGTTATTTTCTTACAGTATAGCCAACCCTCTAAAATTTCATTTTTTAGTTTGAAGTGTTTATTTTTAAATCTCATCAAAACATATCCACTAAGGAGTACTTACTTAAGAATCATAGTCATTGTTTCTTTTCGATCTTTTCCTTGGAAAGGCAGTGTACCAGTGAGCATTTCAAACTACAAAAAGGCAATATCATTAGAGATANCACCAGTCTGCACTCTGAGTATGACCTCGACGATTAACTACTTCTGGAGCCATATATTCCACAGTTCCACAAAAAGAGTATGCCTTCTTTTCATGGTCAATAGACTCTTTACTTAGGCCAAAATCTGCCAAAATAATATTAAATTCATAAATATCCTATAATAATTTCCCCACTTAAAGTTTAAACTTTGAGTACCAGTAATTACCTTAATTATTAAAAAATTCTAACCCAACTTTTCAAGACATGTTTTTCAAAATATGTACCATGATCAACTTAAAAGAGGAGACTATTTTAATAAAATCAGTATTTTTACCTGTTAACTTGATGTGACCTTCTTCATCAAGAAGTATGCTGAAAGAAAACAGAGTCAGAAAATCTTTTCAAACCACCAGATACAGATTTATGGAAGCTAGAATGGAATTTACTGTGTTAAACACTAGATGACCACATTTATTCGAAGATATTTAGACTGTGAATAAGGCAAAGGTAAAAAAAGGAGAAATATTTTTTAGATCCACATATGTAACAAATTCCAAAGGCAAAGCCTTATATATGTGTATTAAGGGCACTTAAAAACTAATAGAAAAAGAATCAAAACCTATATACTATTTCTAATTTCTAGTTGCTTTTATTAATGTTTATTATTTTTTAAAATTTTTTAATGCTTTATTTATTTCTGAGAAAGAGAGAGAGAGAGAGCAAAGGAGACAGAGAGGGAGACACAGAATCTGAAACAGGCTTCAGGCCCTGAGCTAGCTGTCACCACAGAGCCTGACACGGGGGGCTCAAACTCACCAATTGTGAGATCACAACCTGAGTGGAAGTCATACACTTAACCAGCTGAGCCATCAGTCTAGTTGTTCTTTCTAGTTGTTCTTTCTAGTTGGTCTTTTTAATGCCATTCTGCAGAAGTAGCCTAATGCTTGTACAATAGACAGAGGATCCACATATCTGAGTCAACTGAATTAAAATTGTCATTTTCTTGGTCATTTTTTAGGCATCTGACTCAATCATTCTTTCTTAACTTTTCCATCCAATCCTCTTTTTTTTAAATTAAATTTTAGTTTTTAAAGTTTATTTATTTTGAGAGAAAGAAAATAAAAGTACAAGTGGGGGAAGGGGCAGAGAGAGAATCCCAAGAAAGCTCTGCAGCACAAAGCCCAATGTGTGGCTCGAACCCATAAACTTTGATATCGTGACCTGAGCCAAAGTCAGACACTTAAATGACTGAGCCACCCAAGTGGCCCCATCCAATCCTCTTAACACATCTTCCTTACACTCCTTGTTTTTCACTGACTTATCCCTTCACTATATACATTCTCTAGTGTCTTCTCTATTTCTCAGTAAACTGTGAGCTACTAGAGGGTTTTACCTTATTCATCTTGGAGCTCAGTGCCTGGTAGAACAGAGACAAATAAGAAATGTACGTTGAATGCATGGGTCAGTCTACAGCAGGCCAATAAGGCATGCCAAACAGTTTGGGCTTCTTATCAAGTGCATAAAAGGTTTATATGCGTGGAGGGTAAAGATAATCAGATCTTCATTTTTATAAAACAATTTAGAAGGGAAAATAAAAGGTATTTTGGTGATCTCTTAGATATTGACTGTGATAAAGAAGTACATATAGAGAAGACACTTATGTTTCTGGCTTTAACAGATACTTGAGTAGAAACTAATGTTATTAATTAAGGAGCTATACGGAGGGGAAAGTACTAAGAAGTAAGCCAATAATTCTATTTCTGGATAGGTATTTTAGTATACTGACTTGAAAGGCCAAGTAATAAACTGTTTCACTTATATTCAAAGCTATTCCATAACAGAGGCATTTCCTTACTTTTAATTCTAACTTCAAAAAATGTGGAAGCCAAATATTGCCCTAATTTTACTATGTCAAAAATACTACTAACCCTCCTATGTCATTAGTTCAACTATGACTATAATAAACTTTACCACTGAGGATAATTCAGGAAGAACATATTTTTCATGTCTCTTTCTTAAGGGATTTAATGTGAAAAAAATAAAAATCTTGATTAATGCTTGTTACAAAGCAGACCAACCATTTAAGGAATATAAAGGGAATTATTAGGTATGGTGGAAATCATCCTTCTGTCTAATAAATACATAAAAGACAGTTCTTAAAACAAACTTCAAGTCATTCTTAGTAATTTTGAGAAAAAAGAAAAAATGGCTGAAAGAACACTACTTATGCCTTCTACAGCAAATGCATGCTCTTAAGATAACCACGCCCATCCTTTACCTTTGAAAGAAAAAGCCAACTACATTACTTTTAATAGGGAAAGTTCCCTTTCAACTACTAATAATCATTTTTAGCTATATTTATTATAATAGAGTTCTGGTTTAAATAGAATTTGGAAGATCCCTTACAGTGAATAAAACAATTAGTCTAAAAAGTGAAATTTTTTCCAAGTTCTATATGATGGTATATACTTGGACTATTTGACAACTAAATGTTATTTCAATTAAAAGTGTCATCTAGACATGTATGTGAAAGATCTCACTTCTTACCTACATTTGCTCTTATTCAACCCTTAAGAAGGGCCAGTGCTCTATGCCTAATTTTATAACCAATGCTAATCCAAAGGTATACAATAAATGCATTCGATTAGACAATATTAAACAGGGGGTGCCTGGGTGGCTCAGTCAGTTAAGCACCTGATGTCAGCGCAAGTCATGATCTCACAGTTTGTGGGTTCAAGCCCTGCATCAGGCTCTGTGCTGATAGCTCAGAGCCTAGAGCCTGCTTCGGATTCTGTGTCTCCTTCTCTCTCTGCCCCTCCCCTGCTTGTGCTCTGTCTCTCTAAATAAATGTTAAAAATTTTTTTTAAAGGATATAAAACACTAACACATTTTTATTACAAAGTTTAATCTTATGTTTAAAGTAATTTTTTTTCTTCTAAGGACTATATGCTTGAATATTTATTCTCACCAGAAATTATATTTTATGTCATGATAGTTAGAAATGGGTAAAATGATGTGAAAAACTCAGTAATTATCTGGGGAATAACAATGGAACCATATGAAACGAATCCAAAACCAAAATATGTGAAAAACAAAGGTAAAATGTGAAAGTATAACAACTTCTAAACGATCATGTAACAGGATCCCAAAGGAGCATTTCCTCTGTTTCCTGTTGTAATATTTAATTTAAATACTGTATGTAACATTTTAATGTAAGTAGTATCTAAATTCTTGATAAAGATGATGGTTGTACAACTCTGAATATACTAAAAACCATTGAACCATACATTTTAAATGGATGTCTTGTATGGTAAGTGAATTAAATCTTTAAGGGGTGCCTGAGTGGCTCAGTTCGTTAAGCATCTGACTCTTGGTTTTGGCTCAGGTCATGATTTGACAGTTTGTGAGTTCAAACCCTGTGTTGAGCTCTGTGCTGACAGCATGGAGCCTGCTTAGGATTTCTCTCTCCCTCTCTCTCTGCCTCTACCTGGCTGGCTATCTCTTGCTCTCTCTCAATAAATAAATAAATAAACATAAAAAAATACAAATGGCCAACAAGCATATGAACATCTATTTCAACTTCATTAAAAATAAAAAACGCAGGGGTGCCTGGGTGGCTTAGTCGGTTAAGCGTCCGACTTTCGCTTAGGTCATGATCTCGTGGTTCGTGGGTTCGAGCCCTGCGTCGGGCTCTGTGCTGACTGCCAGCTCAGAGCCTGGAGCCTGTTTCAGTCTGTGACTCCCTCTCTCTCTGACCCTCCCCTGCTCACGCTGTCTCTCTCTCTCTCTCCTAGAAATAAATAAAACATTTAAAAAAAAAAATAAAAAACGCAAATGAAACAAGATACAATAACAGAGATTATGACTGACAGATTTTTAAAGGTATGAGACTATACAGTGTTAGCAGAAACGTGAAGCACAGGCGCTCTAGCACAATTCTTGTGGTAGTTCTATGAGGTAATTTTATTTTTTATTACCTCCTAAATAATTACATTACATTGTATCCAACTTAGTAGCATAATTCCTTACTTTTCCGGTTTTAAGTCTCTATAGATTATTCCCAGGCTATGTAGATGGTCTAAAGCAAGTGCAAGTTCGGCCAAGTAGAATTTGACATCTTCTTCTGTGAACATCACCTAAAATAAAATAATTTTTCTGTCTTTATTTTCTTTCTGTATCTGTAGTTTTAATTTAAAATTCCATCTTAGAGATTAAATAGTCAAAGATTATAAATATGCTAATCATATGTAGTTTCACCCACAATTTACTTATGAAAGGAATTTGCAAAAATGCTTGAATCAGTTAACTAGTCACTTTCTAAATGCTAAATGTGCACTGTGGGAGAAATAATTTCACATTTTGTTAAGTAACAACTATATTCAGATTCTGACACTGTTGTCCCACCACAGTAACATTTTAGTAATGAAAAATGATCTTTAAAAAGTATGCTGAATTTCCACTACTAATTGTTTAAGGAGATCTTGATATATTATTGCTTCTGAAAAACTATAACTAAAAGAAGCAGGACAAAAGACAAAGAATTTATTAATTTAAAGTCCTACTTTCAGAACAACTTCAAAAGGTAGGAAAAGGACTCTTTGGCTCTAAGTCCTTAATATAAGAATCTTGAGCCACTAGAGAAAATACAATGAACACAATATTGAAATATAACATAGCTTTAGTTAAAATAGGATGCATATAGATAGATTAAAAATAGAGATTAATTATATACCTCTTTGGATAAGCGTGTAAACAAATCTCCTCCCCTGAGAAAATCCAAAATAAGATACAACTTCCCTTCAGTTTGAAAAGCTGAATGAAGAAATGAAAATTTGTTTAATCTACCAGTTTTTTTTGGCTTACTTTAGGTCAACTCATTCACAAATATAATTTTTAAGCAAATTAATGATTATATCATAGATCTAAAGAGATTTTTATTTAGAAGATAACCACCGATTTTCTTAGTTTGCTTATGGAAATGTTAAATGTAGTGCTTCTTATTCTGGAACCACTA
>NW_027527378.1:1666912-1671009 GCF_008692635.1 Crocuta crocuta
TATGGAACCACTAGAACATTTGTTACATTTTCTTCAGGCAATAGTTTCTCAGGAATACAGTAGTTTTAAAACATGTGATGAACAAGAAAAATTCTAAACATGGTTACTTTATCATGAAACAAAATAGAAAAACCAAGTCCCTTAAGTGTAGAAAAAATGTGGGATGCTTAGCTTTAATTACACATAATAAGAATCATCACAACTTTACCCACTGAGAAAAAGCACATATACCTTTGGGGAAAAGAAAGGTGATAAAAGCTTCAGGATGTTGACATTAGGGATCTTTCGTCCTTTTAAGAGATGTTGGGTTGGGCTAACACATACGGACTATAAAATGCTCATACACTTTTAATTATTATAATAAAAAACAATGATTGTTATTTCCCAATCCTATGGCTACCACTCAGAAACGTAAGTATAAATATAATAAAAGCTTCTAAAGTTTAAGAAGTAATGGCTTAATCTCCATGACTTTATCTATTAAACACATATAAATATACACAAGCAAATATATACATTAATATATCTGAATGCACTCAGGGAGTCGGGGATTAGGTGGAGGAATGAGGTTGCAGGCTGTTCATAACTTACCATAATGCAACTTGACAATAAAAGGATGATTAACTTCTACCAAGATATCACGCTCCATTTTTGTCCGAACACGGTCTCGAACTACAAAATATTGCACATATGGCTATACTAAAATAGCTTTCAGAGACAATCCTTAAAACAAAATCTCTTTGGGGCCCATTTTAAATAAAATTTTGCTAAAATGTGAATCTGCATATTTATACATACCAATAAAGCTATTTATACGTATAAATAAAACTATTACTCTTGAATTTTCAAAATTAATATATTTTTTACTAAATTATACAACCAAAAGAAGTTCATATTTAAAAATCTTTGCTTTAAGTTAAAAAAATACAGATAACATATCAGATGTTGGCTTTAAGAACAAATTTACAAGTATTTTAATGAAAGTTATGAACAATGGACAAAAAGGAGTAACTTTCTAACAAGGCATCCCATTGCTTCTCAGCCTTTTGGCTAAAATCAAGTATAAAAACAAGGCATCTCAATGAAATATTAAAACATACACACAAAAATGGAATAGGTTTCACTACCCCTACCAACCCTATCAACTCAACAAGCATTCATTAAGCATCTATAAAATGTGGCAGACATGGTGAAGGATGGATATACCCAAAAAGGTCTATTTTGAGGAAAGGAAGAGAAGGAGAGGGAGAAGAAATAATGAGGTGCAGCTGAAAGAGCAAAGGCTTTCTCGAGTTAAAAAAAAAAATCTGGATTTAGATCTGTGTAATATTGAGCAAGTTACCTACTTAAACTCTCTGAGTCTCAGTTACCTCTCATGCATAAAATGGGGGTAACACCACTGTACCTTTGGGGGTTGTGTGACTATTTGAGATAAGGTTTGTATATCCCAGAGCCTGGTACAGAGGAGACATTCAATTAAAGGGTAGCTATCACACCATGAATATGCTACAGGGGTAAAATGGCTTATTAACAGGAATAAGTAGTACAGAAATTCAGAGAAGGGAAAGATGAGTTTTACTTGCATGGGAAAACTAGAGGAAAGAGGTAGAGTTAGGAACTTTTAGAGTGAAATTTAGATGGGTGGGAAGAATCAGGCCTAAAGAAGAAAAGTCCAGGTATGGAGTACCATTGCAAGTGAGAACATGGAGACAAACATGAAGAACAGAAAGGAACCAAATCAGTGTGGAAATTGGGGAGGTGAAATGGGGAGGACCCAGATTCTTGATAATTTGGAATGGCGAGATAAATTTTTGTTTGAGCCTACAGGCAAAGCTCTCCTTTACCAACCAAACATTTCTTGAGCAAGTTCTGTGTGCCAGGCACTGTGAGATACAAATACAAATAAAACCATCTTCAAGAAGCTCATAATCTGGTGGGAATGACAAATGAGAAGAAAAAGAAAAAAAAGAATACATTCTGATAAGTATTCTGTATTGGTAGCTCAATGGATTTGAGAGGTGAAAATGATCATTCATTAAAATTTTCATTTTTTTCTGTTGCATAATAAGTATAAATCATAAATGACTTGTATTCTCAGGACAGAACGACTGAATGGTTGTGTCAGAGATTAAGCAGAAAGAATGGGGAAAAGAATCTTTTGTGGGGGAAGGGAAGGGACAGAGAGAAAGATGAATTGATGTATTTTTCAATTTAAAGTGACTGCAGATATTTAAAACATAGAAATAAGACCTCTGGACAAAATAAACAAAGAAGCTAAACAAAATCCTATGTTTTCTATTCTACCAGTTTTCCACTTCCAACTGGGGGATTTTGGTGCCAGTGACTTCNCTATAAACCTTTGTCTTCTAAATGACTTGTCAAGCTAGTGTATCGAATTCAGTATTAATATCTGATTTCATTATCTTGTCCCATCACAACAACTCTGGTGTCTTCTATTATTTATGTGAATGAGGTACATCACCTAGGAATGCTGATAATTCTCCTCCAGTCTAGCCCACATCTGCGCTTTTTCTACTGTTACCAATATGAACTTGGATTCACTTCTTATTACCTTAAAAGATAGATTCCAAATTTCTACCTCTTTCAATAATTATACAAAGATTACAAAGCTTTTCATCAAAAACTCACCTCACTGATCAGTAAGCCGCAAAAAATACCCATTAACATATTTACTATATATCTTCTATTATTCTATCACAATGAAAAGAACAATATTTGAGAGTCAAGAGCTGTAGTTTTTAGCGGCCCTGCTAACAACTAAATGAATTACCTTGGTCAAATCCTTACACTGCCGGGGGACTTCCTGCTTCCTTCTCTATAAAATGAGAAGCTAGAGGAAACCCTGGGCAGCTCAGTCGGGTAAGCATTTGACTCTTGGTTTTGGCTCAGGTCATGATCTCACAGTTCGTGAGTTTGAGCCCTGCATCAGCCTCTGCACTGTCAGTGTGGAGCCTGCTTGAGACTCTCTCTCTCCCTCTCTTTCTGCCCTGCCCCTGTTCTCTCTCTCTCTCTCAAAATAAATGAATAAACTTAAAAAAATATATAATGAAATGCTAGAACAAGATGATTTTTTTTCTATTATGATTATCTTGTGAGGTGGTATACTTACATGTGACCCTGATGAGACCTTGTTTAGTTTTAAATGAGCTGTGAGATATAATCACTAAAGGATTCCTTCATTTTGTTTGAGATAGGACTGTTTAATAATTCTAATCTGGTTTCTTTTACTTATAAAGACCTACTGACAAATATAAATCATCCTACAATCAGGAATTCTGATGAGGATCTACTGCTTTAGAAGACATGTTTTATATTCGTTAACTCTAAACCCTAAAATACAATTTGTTAATAATTACTCATGCTGACAAAGCAACTACATTCCTCTGAAATAATTTTTCTCATATAGTGGTTACTAGATTTTAAATTCTCCTTGAATTGAACATGAGAGTGATCAAGAAGAAATGGTGTTTATGTTTCTAGGATTATGTATTAAGAAACTCTTTTAAGTAATGGTTTACAAAACTTTTAGGCCCACTGACTACTGTGTTAGGAGAAAAGTCCCCACAAACTCAACCTCACACTACTGACTTCTATTTGACCCCATTTACTGTATTAATAGGAACTCTGAAATGGAAACAAAGAGACTTCTGCTTAAATATAGATGTTTTACTTTCTGCTTTCTTCCAACCCCCCAATGAAATTACAATAATGGAACAATTATGCATAAACTCATAAGGACAAAGAACAGGAGAGAAAGCAGGAGCAGAAGATGATGAGTAAGTGGTATCTTATACAGTAGATAAGAGAAAGCCAAAAGCTAAGCCTAAGGGAATGAAGCCAATGAGAAATAAGCAAATTCTTGCTACAGAACCCTTTCCACTCGGTTATCTGGTCACTCTTAAATGAGAAAAAGTCAGCAAAAGACCCCTAGGCATTTGAGGAAAGCCTCTAAAGNTATGGCACCCACGAAAAAGAAGCTTTAAAAGGGATAGGGGGAAGGCACCAATATCTTCAATAAATAAACTACAAAGAAAAAAAATGGAGAAGAGCTCATAGATTATATGATTTAAAGAGAT
>NW_027527378.1:1671074-1675896 GCF_008692635.1 Crocuta crocuta
GATTAAATGACATAAAGAGATATGAACCAATTACAAAATATAGATCTTATACAGATTCTGATTCAAACAAATTGCAAAAAGAAAAAAGAATTATAACAATAGGCACAATTGGAAATTTAAATACTGATTGGATATCTGTATATTAATTTTTTAGGTATAATGGTATAATGTTAGAGTTATTTCTTTTAAGAGTTTTTATCTTTTAGAGATACATNCCTGAGCTGAAGTCGGATGCTTAACTGAACCACCCAGGGGCCCTGACACTTTCTGCAAGAACAAATTTTAAAAAATGGAATAGAGAACAAGGAAAATCTAGAAAATTAAAAATGGCGGTAAAGGGGCACCTGGATGGTTCAGTTGGTTAAGCATCCAAGTCTTGATTTCAGCTCAGGTCACGACCTCATGGTTCGTGGATTCGAGCCCCATGTCAGGCTCTGCACCAACAGTGTGTAACCTGTTTGGGATTCTCTCTCTCCCTCTTTCTCTGCCCCTCCCCCATTCCTGCTTGCTCTTGCTCTCTCTCTCACAAAATAAAAACAAACAAAAATGATGGTAGAAACAAAAAGGTCAATAGAAAGGTTGAAAGATAGTTGATAATATTTCCTAGAAAATAGAGAAAAAGGACAAAACTGGGAAACAGGAGGGAAAAAAATTAAGAAATGATCCAGGAGGTCCAACATATTCAAAGAGAAGCAGTTACAAAATGGGGAAGAAATGACAAAATACTTTGCCAAAACTGAAGAAACGAGTTTCTAGAATAAAACAGTCCACCCTATACCTGGTATGATGAATTTTAAAAGTCCACACTAAAGAAATACCACTGTACAAGTTCCAGAACAGTAGGGATAAAGAATAGAGTGATTCTAAAGACTTCCAAAGAGGAAAAGCTGCTTATGCACAAAGGACTGGAAGTCAGAAATGCAATAAACTTCATAACTGCAATACAGGAAACTGGAAGACAATAGAAACAATGCCTTCAAATATCTGAGGGAAAATTATTTCTCACCTAGAATTTTATACCCAGCCAAATTATAAATTAAGTGAGGGGTAGAATAAAGGCATTTTATGACATTCAAGGTCACAGAAAATTTAGCATCCATTCACCCTTTCTGAGGTAGCTATAGGAAGTTATGATGCACCCAGAATGGAAAGTAAAGTGAGAAAAAGATAGAAACAGAATTTAGAAAATGAGATCTAATACAGCAAAGATGTGAAGGAAATGTGACTCCACTATACTATCTGGCTCAGTTAGGAACAGTATGTATGTATGTTTGTTCGTTTATTTATTTATTTATAAATGTTTTATTTATTTCTGAGAGAGAGAGAGAGAGACAGACAGAGACAGTGTGGAGGAAATGTGACTCCACTATACTGTCTGGCTCAGTTAGGAACAGTATGTATGTATGTATGTATGTATGTATGCATGCATGCATGCATGTATGATTTATTTATTTATTTATAAATGTTTTATTTATTTCTGAGAGAAGGAGAGAGACAGCGTGAGCAGGGGAGGGTCAGAGAGAGAGGGAGACACAGATTCTGAAACAGGCTCCAGGCTCTGAGCTGGCTGTCAGCACAGAGCCTGACGCGGGGCTCGAACCCAAGAACCGGGAGATCATGACCTGAACCAAAGTCGGACGTTTAACCGACTGAACCACCTAGGCACCCCTAGATATTTATTTGGGGGAGTGCAGAGGGACAGAAAGAGAGGGAGAGAGTATCCCAAGCAGGTTCCACACCGTCACTGCAGAGCCCGACATGGTGCTCAAACTCACAAACCGTGAGATCAAGACCACAGCAGAAACCAAGAGTTGTACACTTCACTGACTGAACCATCCAGGTGCTCCAAGAAGTTTTTATAAAGCTGCAATAATGAAAATATTACTGGGAAGACACGAAATGGGGAATTGTGTGTGGGTGGCAGTATGAGAGAACTAAATCCTAATCTTCCATGGTAGGAAGTCAATAAATTATGTCACCAAATGAAAACAATCAAAGAATTGCAAGAGAGTACTACTGAATGTAGAGGTAAACGGCAGAAGCAGCAGTCAAGTAGACAGACGAAAGTCACTGTTCCTGAGGGTCAACAACTGGATGGGGGGGAGGATTGGTAAAGCTCTGCTATTTTATAAGATTCTACATATATATTACTTTGATAAAAATAAAAATGGAGTTTAAGAATACATGAAAAATTNTGCTATAATTTTTAAATATTCCTCCATTTTTCAGTATTTGTGATTTCTAAATTATCAACATTATAAATTAATGTTGCTGTGAGAATTGTCAAATACTTGAATTCTTTCTTTGAGATTATTTACTGACGTTAATTTAGCAGCAATAATGGCTCTTTATATTTATTACAAATCCACTTTCCAATTTATGTTGCCATCATATGAAATAGATCATTAAATTTTTTTTTTAACATTTATTCATTTTTGAGATATAGAGAGAGATACAGTGCGAGCAGGGAAGGGGCAGAGAGAAAGAGACACATACATAGAACTGAAAGCAGGCTCCACACTCTGAGCTGTCAGCACAGAGCTGGACTGGGGGGCTCAAACCCACGAACCGNATGTTGAAATCATATGAAATAACTCATTAAATTTTTTTTTTAACATTTATTCATTTTTGAGATATAGAGAGAGATACAGTGCGAGCAGGGAAGGGGCAGAGAGAAAGAGACACATACATAGAACTGAAAGCAGGCTCCACACTCTGAGCTGTCAGCACAGAGCTGGACTGGGGGGCTCAAACCCACGAACCGTGAGATCACGGCCTGAACCGAAGTTGGACACTTAATTGACTGAGCCACCCAGGCACTCCCCTGATATTCATTTTTTTACATGAATTTCTTTATTAGCAAAATGAAGATTTTTCCAAAGATTATTTTATCCTCCGGCACAAAACTTATCCTGAAATCCTTTAGGTAGAGGCTGTAATGTCACCTTTTAGGAACTCCTATTAATTATTCCTTTCACATTTATTAGTTGGAATTCTACTATAAGGAAGAGCCTTCCCTTTCTCCACATTACTTAATTTATGGATCAATTCATGAATTTTACATCATCACTATCATTAATTACTGCAATGTTCAAATTGTCCCAGATTTGGCTGTAGGGGCCCTTTACTTATTCCTTATGTTATTATTTTGTAATATTTGAAGTGAATAATTTCATGATTTCCTATTTATACTATTTTTCATTTTATGACAGCCTAAAATTTTTGAAGTGTCAATTTATTTGTGATCTGTAATTTGCTCAATATTTCTTCACAAGTTTCCTAGATGTGTTAAGTTGTAAAATTCACTTAGACTGTTCAGTTAGATTGTTAGATTTTTTTATGGCATAGAGTTTAAGTGAAGACTAATTTTTTTCTAGGTTGGTCAGGAATATTTCAAACAAAACTTGTGACATTATTTCTCATTGCTCTGTATACCTGGTTTGTCATACAACATAGCAAATACTCAAGATTTTTGTAAATATATTAAAACTTAATATGTAATACTTTTTTCATTCCAATTCACATTCAATCAATGTTTACTGAAAGCCTAAAATATGGCACTTTCATTTTTTAAAAATATATAATACTTTTGTAATGTTTTGTTCTACTGATGTGTATGCCTATATTATTCCCCCCAAAAATATAGTGAATTATTACTGTTTTAAATAAGCTTTAAACCTGACAGAGCTTATTCCTTTCCCATTCTTCTTTTTTTCAAATGTGCTTTGAGGTGTATGCTTTGTTTCAAATGAAATTTTAAATATTTAAAAGAAAATTCAATTGGAATCTTGAGAATATGGAGCTAAATGGATGGCTAGACGAACACTGGAATTCTTAATAACAGTTGGCCTTCTGCAAAAGGAATTGGGCATTTATTTCCTGATATCTTTTAAGTTTTTCAGCTTCATAGTTTACGTATGTTATGCACAACACAGATCCTGTTAAATATATGAAACCTACTTTTGTTGTTTTTGTGAATGAAGTCTCTTATGTAAGTTCCACCTATGCAGTTTTTAAAAAATTTATTGAGAGAGAGAGAGGGAGGGAGGGAGAGAATGAGACAATGAGAGGGAAAGAGGCAGAGAGAAAATCCCATGCTGATAGCATGGAACCCAAAACGGGGCTTGATCTCAGGAACCATAAGATCATGACCTGAGTTGAAATCAAGAGCCAGATACTTAACAACTGAGCCACCCAGGCACCCCCCCACNCCCAGGCGCCCCCATCTATGCAGTTTTATAACATGGGATTCATAAGCATAAAGTTATAGAAGTCCTAATATAAAGTAGGGCACTGAGGATATAATTTAATTCTCTACTCCTAGCAAAAATCTAGTCAAGTAGTGTTCCAGAGGTAGAGACTGGATAGGAAAGAAATACATTCAGGAAGACAGCAAGAAAAAGGAAGCAAAGGATGGTGTTTATAGACAAAGGTGGAATTTCTTAGAATAATGATATCCAGAGTGGGTGACTAACTGGGAAGAATAACACAAGAAATGATAAATGATCATCACAAATATTTCTTTCGGAGTATTTAAAAAACTTTAAAATTACATGTAAATTGAAGAAGAAAAAATGATGTTAGGAATCAATACAAAAAAAACTAGAGGTTATGTGGTAAAATAACCAATACTACTAAATAAAAGATTTATGTATTTTAAAAACTAAGTATAATTTCATCTAACTGACTATTTGCCTGTAAGAGTCAAACCTTACATTAGATTGTTCAAAATCTGAGGCTTAGAATAAAAACTTACTTGGAAACCAGAAGTCAACATGATGAAGTCGTTAAAATAAAACTTATTTTGCATCCAGTAAATCAG
>NW_027527378.1:1675980-1689466 GCF_008692635.1 Crocuta crocuta
TTAAAATAAAAGCTATTTTGCATCCAGTAAATCAGTTACTTTTCAAAACATTAAAATAATTACATTAATCTGAAGATGAATCAAACCCAGTTTGAATCTTCTCAACTTGTACTTGCATAAGCCCAAGGTGAATTTATAATACCTCTTTTATAACATGGCAACTCCCATTCTCACTAGTCATATGATACCTAGCCCAGTAGGAAAATTTCACTAAAAGAAGTCTAAAATGAAAGACAGTTAACAGAAACAGATTCAGAATGTAAGTAACTGGCTTAGGAGTCACTGGAAATCTATTGAGACCTTTCAGTTTGTTTAGACTACACAAATGTTATAAATAGTCACATTACCTTTCAAGGTGGCCTTCTTCAATACTTTCATGGCATAAAGCTGTCTAGCATCAGAGCCTGAGATTTTTTTGACTAAGAAAACCTGTATTTAAATGAGAGAAAGTACGTTTTACCAAATATCACCACTGTTAACAATGAGACCTTTTCTATAATACAGTTTATTATTAGAAAGATTCTGATATACCGATGTTCCTTATGTATCAATTATAAATACAATGAGTTGTAACCACTGGCTATAACTTGAGGTGTCAACATAAGTGGATACACTGTTTTCTTTCCTTTTTGTTGTTTGCCAATTCTCAAAAAGCACGTAGCATATGAGACACCAGTACAAGTCCTTAAGCTATGTCATAATTAGGTAAAAGTCTAACATGTTTAAAGTATAACACAGGTGGTCACTGCTCTGCTTTTAACAAAACAAAAATTCTTCTGATTCCATAAAAATTGTTACACAGGAGTTCCCCTTGACCAAGATTTTCTGTTGATACAATTATACATTGATGATTGGTCTTTTGTCTGTATGAAACCTGCACATAAATTTCTCATTGCTGGGCAGAACGATTTAAAAGTTACAATGAAGAAGCCTATTCACAAATATTTAGTGTGACTTAAGTCAGAACCACACCTTTCCACCTTTTAAAAATCAAATTATCACGTATACCTAAATATGAAGAACACAGTCCTAGGTATGTTACTGAGCTTCTTGACTTTCCAAATATTTTTAGCTGCTTTCAAAATATAGTGTGAAAATTATGCAAAATGTATAAAGCCTGCTGTAAGTAATTCACAGTCACGCTATACGATGGCTAATACAAGAAAGTCTATAAATCTCTTCTATTCATTTTTATCATTAGGTTTGTGATCTTTTTAAAAAAGTTTTTATTTAAATTCCTTTTAAATAAAAATAGTCACCTGGGTGGCTCAGTTGCTTGAGCACCTGACATTGGCTCAGGTCATGACTTCATGGTTGGTGGGTTCAAGCCCCATGTCGGGCTGTGCACTGACAGTGCAGAGCCTGCTTCAGATTCCCTGTCTCCCTCTCTCCTCTCTGCCCCTCCCCCATTCATGAGAGCACTCTCTCTCTCTCTCTCTCAAAAAAAAAATTAAATAAACATTAAAAAATAATAAATTCCAGTTAGTTAACATACAGCGTAATATTAATTTCAGGTGTACAACATAGTGATTGATGATCTTTTTCATGAAATCTTTATACATACTTGTTAAATGGACCTGAATTTCAACTCTGCATTCTACCTGTTCTTTGCTAGCAGTGTTACTGAGGTGCCACAGATGGGAAGAGAAGCAATTATAATCAAGAATTAACTGGGGCACCTGGGTGGCTCAGTCGGTTAAGCATCTGACTTCAGCTCGGGTCATGATCTCGCGGTTCATGATCTCACAGTTCATGGGTTCAAGCCCTGCATCGGGCTCTGTGCTGACAGCTAGCTTGGAGCCTGGAGCCTGTTTCAGATTCTGTGTCTCCCTCTCTCTCTGACCCTCCCCTGCTCACGCTCTCTCTCTCTCTCTCTCAGAAATTAAAAAAAAAATTAACTTTAAGGTCAGCTCTCAATTATATGCACTAGCATGCTAGGCTATTAGCACAAAATTTAAAAAAAATTACTACATTCAACTGATTCTAGGGCGATGCAGAGTTACTCACTTTGAGAAATTGTGCTAAAGGTGATTGGCAATGACCTCAAGCATAGTAAAGAGCACCATAACTTGCACAGAAACCCTGATACGTTGGGTGATCCTCTCCCCAAATCACTCCCCCATCCTGTTCCCCTCCATGATGCCCCCATTCTTTAGTTTCTTTTAGCCAGTTAGCAGGGAGCCACACTGGGGAGAAAAAAAGCATTCTTAATCAGATTCCTAAGATGGAATGACATTCAAATGCTAAGGGTAAGCAAAGATTATTAATATTTTTGAATAGACATAAATTCTAATTAGGTGGAGATCATTAGGATTTATCTAATATTTATTCGTAAGATTCCCTAATCAAACTTCTTTGTACCATTGTACATGAAAAATTCTCCCTGTGGATTGCAAACTTTCTTCACCCTTCTTTGAAAGTACTTTAACACATCAGCTGCCTGGATGGCTCAGTTGGATAAGTGCCCGACTTCAGCTCAGCTCATGATCTGGTTCGTGAGTTTAAGGCCCACATCGTATTCTCTGCTGTCAGCGCAGAGCGCGCTTCGCTCTGTCCCTCTCTCTCTGCCCCTCCCCTACTCTCTCTTTCTCTCAAAAATAAAATAAACATTAAAAGAAAGAAAGCACCTTAATACTTTCAGCACATCTTAGTTTGCAAAGGACCTTCACAAGCATTTATAATACATCATCAGGATAATTTTGGGAGGCAGGAGGACTAAGCAATCTCTATTTATAACTGACTAAGCTAGGGCTTAGAGAGGTTAAATAATTTGACTAGTGTCACAGTGGAGGTATTGGAACAAGAACCAGGCCAGCCACTCAGTTCTGTGCTCTTGCTCAGGGCACTGTTAATGTTCCCTCTGGCAGGTCACCAGTCAATGTAGCAGGAACAGCAGCAGTCCCAGATGCCATCGGATCTTCCCTCACCAGAGCATTTGTGACCTTTCGAACTCCCCCATGAAGCTATTATAAGCTCTGACAGGTCATTCCTGTTTCCTTGCTTACGCTGACTTTTTAGGATGAGTAAGAAAGGAGACGCTGTATTTTTAATGTTTGCTATTTATAGTAAGGTATTTAAATGACTTTTAAAGAAATAAAGGGAGACTCATGCTAACTTCTGGCAACTTAAATACTGTGTTCCCTGAAAATCTAATGTATAGAAAGAAATCCATCTATTTGGGTTTATCCGTAATGCATTGTGGGATAATACAATTCCACAGCAGATATTATGTGCGTGGCCTTATATCATTTAATCCTCACGACTAACCTATGAGGTCAGGACTATTATTTACTCATTACTTCTTTCCAAAATTATATGCTAGGTACTGTGCTACCAGCTCAATGCTGACACAGGTTACAAAGCATGTCCCCTGCACTCATGGAATGAACATATAGGAGACAGTCAATAATTACACAAATAAAGAGCTGCAATTGTGGTGACTGCTGTGAAGATGGGGTATAAAATGTTCTGACAGGGTAAAACCGAGGAAGAAGACCTAGTCAGAATGGCAGAGAAGACTTCTTTGAGATCATAAGCACAAGAGGAGTTAACAAGATAAGGAGGGGGTGGGGGTGGGGCAGAGTGCTTCACGCAGAGGGAGGTACATGTGCAAAGGCTTTCTAGTGGGGCGGAGCCTGGTGCATAAGGACTGGGAAAGGTGGCCAGTGTGGCTAGAACACAGGTAGTGAAAAATACATAAAGTGATGTTGCTGAGGTAGCTAGGTGTCACAACAAGGGGCTCCTCGGATATCTTAATGTCTTTATCCTAAAGACAAAGGGAGGCTACTAAAGTATAAGATAAGCTCTTGTTGTCTGTAATGTAAATAGTCGCTTGAGGAAAGAATACATTTGGGAAGCCCCAGTTAGGGGCCTCCTTCCATAGGCCAGGGAGAAATGGTGGTTCCAAAGACTTGGGCAGTGGCAGAGTAGACAAGGACAAGACAGGCAAGATGTGAGAAATCATTACTAAATCAATAGGACTTACTGACAGATTAGACTGGTAGGGGGTGACAAGAGGAAAGGGTAGGCAGTAGAAGGATATGTCAAAAACGCCTTCCAAGTTTCTGGCCTGCTTAACTGGATACCATTCATAGTTGCAGAGAAAAAAGAAACAAGGCAGGTTTGGGCGGGGGAGGGGGGAACTGGAGAAAATCGTGAGTTTGGTCTTAGACATGCTGACCTTAAACTGCCTTGGAGACACGTTAAGAGAAAAAAAATATGCAGCTGTACACAGAGTTCCGAGCTTGGAGGCATGATCTAGAGTGGAGATAGAAACCTGTGAAGACAGCTGTATGTAGGTTATAATTAAGATAGTGGGCACAGAGAAAATAATTAGGAGGGAGTACAGAGTGAGGAGAAGGCAGCCTAGAATGGAACCTTGAGGAATTCCAACACTTAATGACTGAGTGGAAGAAGAAAATGAGGCTCGAAGAGGTTAAATAGCTTGCTCAAGTACATGCACCAAGTAAGGAAAAGGAAAAAAAAAAATCAGATCTAAGTCTGACTGACCTAGAGCCCAAACTTGCAACCATCACATTCTGCTGCTTACTTAACCTATATGTGAATTAAAAGCATCACTTGGGGGTTGAAAGAGGTTATTACTGCTGTAATAAATTACCTGTATTAACCAAGAGTTGCTAAAGAGTCCCTCCAAAATACACAAGGGAGCTAAAGTGTTGTTTTGAAGTTTGCAAAGCAGGATATCTTCAAATGTCTCCTCGCAGGGAGGTGGTAAGGAAGCACTGCACTGTGAAAGTTTAATGCAATATCAGAACCCTCCTATCACNAAACATTTTTTGATATTAAAGACAAACCTGGTTATCACTGAATACAATGCAACCTTTGCATTCATTTAAAATTTATTTTTGTATTTAAAAATTGTTTTAAACGTTTATTTTTGAGAGAGAGACAGAGAGAGTGAGCAAGCGTGAGAGTACATGCACACGAGTGGGGGAGAGGCAGAGAGAGGGAGACACAGAATCCAAAGCAGGCTTCAGGCTCTGAGTTGTCAGCCAAGAGCCTGACACGAAACTTGAACTCATGAACCATGAGACCATGACCTGAGCCGAAGTGGGCCACTTAACTGACTGAGCCACCCAGGTACCTCAACATTCATTTTAAAGAGAAGCTGTAAGTCCCCAAAACTTCCTAATCATAATTCTTTCCTAACTCCCTAATTCCTTGGGAGTAGTCATCTACTTCCTGCTGGTATTAGGGATGCTGTGGAGGGAAGACTGAGACATATTGTGGTAATGTATCTGCAAGATCACCTTCCAATTCCACACGAGGACTCAAAAAGAGTATCAAAAAGTGTATGAAAGGAATATTTTTTGATTTTTAATAATTTGCAAAGTGCATTTGCAAAGTGTATGAAGGGAATAGTTTTTGATTTTTAATCATTTGTAAAGTGCAATTGTTTTTTAAAAAATATTTGTTTATTTATATTTGAGAGAGACAGACAGACAGACAGTGACAGTGGACGAGCAGGGGAGGGGCAGAGAGAGTGATGGAGACAGAATCTGAAGCAGGCTCCAGGCTCTCAGCTATCACCACAGAGCCCAATGTGGGGCTCGAACTCACAAGCCATGAGATCATGATCTGAGCCGAAGCTCAGACTGAGCCACCCAGGCGCCCCTTAGAGAGGTCACATGTTCTTGAAGATAAAATGAACATGAAGTGAATACTGCCAATTTACAAACATTTCCAGGGTACTTTTGAATGACTTTACTTTCCAACACTTAGTAATAGTGAGAAATGTAAGAACACAGAAACACTGCTTGTAGGGAGATCAGTAGTATTTCATAAAATAGTTCCATTCCCCATCTGTATGAAATACACATGAATTCCCCCCAAAAAACTTTTTAAAAACACACACTCGTGACTTACCTTTCCAAATGATCCCTGCCCTAATACTTTTAAAAGTTCAAATTGGGAAGGATCTGCCTTTTCATGTCCTTCCTTTACATGATGTGTGATTGCAATTTCTTTGATACTGCCTTCTTCCTGTTGATGCAAATATAAAGGGAGAAAAGAGAGTTAGAGATACTTTCTCCAGCTATAAATCAAGAAATATAAATTTAACATATCATATTAGAAATCCTCAAATTATTATTTATTTTTTTAAGCAAGCTCTATGCCCAACAAGGGGCTGTGAACTCATGATCCTGAGATCAAAAGTCACAAGCTCTACCTACAACATACTTTAAAGTTAAATGTCAGAAAGAATAATAGCAGCCCTCTACATAGACCAATTTAACCTCTACTTAACATTAGCACTGAGTATTTCCAAGTCTTCATTCTTCCTACTGGAGGTAATTAGAACAAAAAGTTTCATGGGGTGAGTGCAGAGGGGGTAAAGAAGTCTGAAAACAGATTGGAGTAATCTGCTGTGCTATGACGGGTGCTTGTATTTGGTAGAGCCAATGTTACACACACACACACACACACACACACACACACACACACACACACAGTTTTTGGGAAAGGGGTTGAAAAATATTCCAAGGCAAACGTGGAGATTTCTACCCTCAGCAAGGCCATCTGAATCAGTATGCTGAAGTTTATTCTGTTGGAAATATGTAAGATACTTTTTGTATCTAGGACTACTTGAAATCTGAGATTGGAGAAAGGAATAACTCTAAAACACAAAATCCAAAAAGAGTTAACATTTGGATGGAAAATTAGACACGGGGGAAAAAAGCACTATTTAGCATAATGGAACAGTGGAAGGTCTTGGGATTAAGAAGAAGATTTTTAAAAACAGTGGATGTTTCAGTTTATGTGAGTGAAGGTATCAGAAAGGAGAAAAAGGTTGAAAATCTATCTAAGTGTACACAAAATTTGTTACTTACTCACTCTGGGATAAGCAGATTAAGTACACCTTATTTAATCAAGACATACTATATATTACAGCCAGAAACTACAATAAAACTGAACAAAGCTAGAAATATAAGACTGTCAAAGACTGTTTTTACTTTTTTTGCCTATATTATTTTTTCCAAGTGCCTAAGTATTATTACTACAATCTAAATGTGCTGCACACAAATAACTCATTATTTTTATTATTTTTGTGTTCCATATAAATGTTTGAGCTCAATTAACATTTTCTGAGACAGAATGTTGGCTATATATGAAATTATAAAGATATTCAAAAAGAATATCAGGTACCCTAATGTGGCAGATTTTGAAAATGAATAGGAAAAGGAAGAAAAGCTCCTATAACAGGTCAAAAAAGACATCCAGGTACACCATTTTACTCTGTAAGACAGAAGTTTGTAGGTTGTGCTACTAGTTAGGTAGCTCAATCATTTTGGACTCTCTCAGGACTTTGGCAACAATAAAACAATCTCCTAATATGGTTTAGTCCTTTATTTTGTAATTTCACATGGACTACCTCTTGTACTTCTCACAACCATCCCATGAAGTAGGTGTTAGGTAAGGATCAAGCATAGCCTGACTGAGGCTCTACCCCATTCCTGGGCACCCCTTCTCTGCAAATGAAACTGGTGTATAAAGGCTTGAGAATTATAGCTATTTGTAGCTATATTTGCAAAGACAAGAAGCAAATTACTAAATTCTTTTAAGAAAACTTTCAAAGAACAATGCATACGTGGAATTAAGTGAGATTTGGATTAAAATCCAGCAAATATTTATTAAGCACCTACCATGTACCAAGTCTGGGTTAGGTACTTTTTCACATTTTATCTTATAGCTATGCTTCATGACAAATCTCTAACTACATATCAGTGTTAGAGAGAGTTGATAATAACAGAGTGGAGTATACCTCAGAGCAAGCAAAAACATCTCACCATTCTCTACAGACTCCCCCATTTACTACTAGAAATTTGACAGACCTTTTAAAGGCCAAATGGTTTGAAGAGTCTGAAGTTTAAAGAGATCAAGTAAAGATCACTAGCTAATAACTGGTAGACTATGGCTCAATTCCAGGTTCTGACTTCTAATGATTTCTAAGACAAGGCTCTTAGCATTATTCCACACTGAGACTATCATAGGCCTCTGGTGGTTCCCCATCCAAGATCAATGACAGGAACATACAGACTTATTCCCCTGATCTTTGTAACTGGTCTGTATCTCTTGGGTCAGTTAGCTAAAGTGATTAGAGAAATGTCTCAGAACCTTTGGTAGCATAGCCTTATCAGAAAAATAAATTAAATTAGCATATGCCCAATATTTGTACACTCACTGGCTTATAAATTATGTATACTTTTGTATTGCTAAATTATATACCTTATGCATGGAATGAAACTATAAAATTCTGCTTTTCTGTAACTTCTGTAAAGTGCTGTCGTATCACACTTTAAAGACTAGTGGATTACAGACTTAAGAGGCCAAGTTCATGGGTTGTATTCCAGCAATATGTCAGTTACCTCCTATGGAAAAAACCATCTGTTCAAGAGCCCAACTGGAATCCAACAGCCATGTATGACCTTAAATCATGAGGCTGTGAAGAACTATACTCTATAAAGTTCTATATGTCTTACCAGTTTTCTTTCTTGGGTAAGTGGGATATAATTTTAGACTGCAATACTGTTTCATCTTTTATTTTATAACAAATATTATAATTGTGTGTCACAAAGATGCAACACAGGCAGGGAAGGATTACTTAATTATAAATGTTTTGCATTTTGTAGCAGGCATATAGAATCAAGCCTTACTTTCATAGTGAGAGCTACGATCAGGTCATGGATTTCAAAATAAACAGCAGTAACTATTCAAGAAAGATTTCATCTTTGATGACCACCCTTCCTTTCCTCTTTTGTCAAACAAGTTACCGAAAATGGAATCTCCCTTTGATCCTTTCATTCAACAAATATATACTAAAATACCTACCATGTATCAAACATGGTAAGGGAAAAACCTTCTTTCTTTTTTCTATTTCCAACAGCATCATTCAGGTACAATCCTTCATTACCTTTCCTGTGGAAAACTGAAACCAGCTTGGTTACTCATAATGCCCCTTTGTGCCACTGCCAGTCCAATTTATCCTCCTGACAAATTCGTTTTCTGAAAGAAGACAGCTCCAGTCATATGAACAGATGGCTCAAAAACTCCTCTGAATTTTCCCAAATTAAATGCACTGCTTCCACCTTGGAATCTGAGGCCCTCTATAATACGGGCACAACTCAGTTTTCTGGTATTATCTCCCAACATTGCCTTATATGTAATCTTTCATCAACCTGGGTGATTTCCTGTTCCTTAAACTTCTCATTTTTAAAATTAAAGTAATATGTGCACACAAGTGACAAATCAAATAGTGACAGAATACCTTATGATGAAAAACAAGTCTCCTCTTTCGCCCTCATACCTAGGCTTTTTTAAAAAAGTTAGTTCTTTCTGCACTTACTTTGATAATTTCTTGTTTATTAACTTTAAGACAATGCTTGTTGATTTAAAAATTGTTTTTTTAATGTTTATTTATCTTTGAGACAGAGAGAGACAGCGAGTGGGAGAGGGGCAGAGAAAGAGGGAGACACAGAATCTGAAGCAGGCTCCAGGCTCCAAGCTGTCAGCATGGAGCCCAATGCAGAGCTCAAACCCACAAACCATGAGATTGTGACCTAAGCTGAAGTTGGACACTAACCGACTGAGCCACCCAGGTGCCCCAAGACAATGCCTGCTGATTTAAAAATTAGATTAAGGATTCACTTATACTCCTTTTATCAGCTTTCTCTCAATTGTTTGATAATTATATTATTTCTACATAAACTTTTCATTTTTTAAATGTTTATTTATTTTAAAAAAAAAATTTATGTTTTATTTATTTCTGAGAGAGAGAGAGACAAACGTAAGCAAGGGAGGGTCAGAGAGAGAGGGAGACACAGAATCCGAAACAGCCTCCAGGCTCCGAGCTAGCTGTCAGCACAGAGCCCGACACGGGGCTCGAACCCACGAACCACAAGATCATGACCTGAGCCAAAGCCGGACATTTAGCCGACTAAGCCACCCAGGTGCCCCTATTTATTTATTTATTTATTTATTTATTTTTGGGTTTTAATAGTTTATTATGCAATTTATCAAGTTCTTCAGATTAGCTTTTTTGCTTAATATTACACTATCATTTCAGTTGTCTTAAAGCCTTGAAAGCTCTACAATCTTTTTTCGATAAATAGGGTAAAATTTGTCAGCTTTCATAAGGATTTCTTTTTTTTTTAATAGTTTATTGTCAAATTAGTTTCCACATAACACTCAGTGCTCCCTATTTAATTATTTTTAAAGAGAGTGCATGAGCAGGGGAGGGACAGAGAGGGAGAGGGAGAGAATGAATCCCAAGCAGGCTCTGAGCTGTCAGTGCAGAGCCCAATCCAGGGGCTCCATCTCACCAACCCTGAGATCACGACTGGAGCCAAAATCAAAGAGTTGGAGGCCTAACTGACTGAGCCACCCAGGTGCCCCAAATTTTTATTTTCTAGTAGTTTTGGACAGAATCCTAACTGCTCACTTTGTAAAAGGAGGCCACATTGTTTTCTCTCAAGCTTCCCCAACCTGCTGCTAGCTGTAATTTTACATTTTTATTAATCATAAGAAAATTAACCTTCTCTGCTAGAACCACAACCAAATCCTTCATGCTGTCTCCAAAGCCTGATTTTAAAAGCAGAAGGGTTATAAACAAGCATCCGTGTTTTCATGACAATATACTATTTAAATGTAGGCTAGAAAGTACATTCAAGTTTCCTTTTATATGGGCCTGTAACAGTGACTTCCAGGACAATCTGAGGGGACTTAAAAAAGCACCATTTTGGGGCGCCTGGGTGGATCAGTCGGTTAAGCGTCCAACTTCGTCTCAGGTCATGATCTCACAGTTCGTGGGTTTGAGCCCCGGCATCAGGCTCTGTACTGACAGCTACCTCAGAGCCTGGAGCCTGTTTCAGATTCTGTGTCTCCCTCTCTCTCTGACCCTCCCCTGCTCATGCTCTCTCTCTCTCTCTCTCTCAGAAATAAATAAAACATTAGAAAAAAAGCACCATTTCATCAAATGCTTAAATTCATTATAATTTTACTCTCAATTCTATTGGGACCATGAATTTTTTGCATGTTTTTATTTTTTCCCTGTTTCTAACAGACCCCACCCCCCATCATTCCTGAGGGGAGGGAAAGGTTAATCTGACCATTAATCTTAATTTGTCCTTAATCCTTTACCATACTTCCCATTCTTCTGAGAGCACTCTCTTACTCTCCCATCAGAAATGGTTGTTCTCCAGGCTTTGCTGTGCAGCTATTACCTCTGGATATCTCGTCAGTGCTTTTCTGGTCAAATCTACTATTCTCAGTTTTCCATGTCTTTCTTTTTCTTAGATTACTCCCTTGTAACTTCCTAAGAAAGGTGATGTGGGGAGAAAAAAGAAACTTTCCGAAGCTTGCACATCTGAAGATATCTTTATTTTGTCTTCATAGTTGTATAATTTGGCTTTGTACCAAATTCCAGAATAAAAACAATCTGGCCTCAGAATGTTGACGCCAATGGTCCACTGCCCTCTAACAGCCGGGACTGCTACTGAAATGGGTAATGCTAGCCTGATACATATTTTTGGGAAGGTGAACTGGTTTTCTTTCCAGAAGCTTTAAGAATTTTCTCTGTCCTTGTAAATTCCTCATTAGTGAGATAAATATGGGTCTTCTTTCCTTCAGAATGTTAGATGGTTGGTGAGCCTTTATAATCTAAAGACCTGAATTCTTTGCCTCTGGGAGAAATCTAACATTTCTTTGATAATTTCCTTCCATCTCTTTTTCAGACTTTGTCTTTTTGCAACTCCTCTATTAGTTGGGTATTGTATGTTCAGGATTGAATCCTATATGTCACTTATCTTTCCTCTCCTATTTTCCGAGACACTTCCTTGATTTTATTTTCCCACCCTCAAACTGAATTTCTTATTCCGACAAATCTTATCTATTTTATTTTGTTTTTAAAGAGAGAGAAAGCATGAGTGGGGGAGAGGGAGAGAGGAGAGAGGAGAGGGAGAGGGGGAGGGGGAGAGAGAGAGAGAGAGAGAGAGAGAGAGAGAGAGAGAGAGAGAGAGAGAGAGNACAGTGCAGAGCCCCACGTGGGGGCTCAATCCCACCCCTCTGGGTTCATGACTTAAGCCAAAACCAAGAATCGGACTCTCAACCGACTGAGCCATGCAGGCACCCCTGACAAATATTTTAAAATAAATTTGCAAATCCTCCTTTTCTCAAGATTTCTTTAAGATAAAAAAAAAAAAAGCAANNNNAAATTTGTACTAGTTACATTAACAAGCTATTTTCTATCTACTTTTATGTATATGCAGTCATAGTAGTATAATAGGTAAAACATCCTTGGTTGTATCTCAATGCCTAGACTGTGCCTAGTCACCAGTTTTTCTAAGTTATGGGACCATTGAGTATTTTATTTATTTTTTAATTTTTTTAATGTTTTATTTATTTCTAGGAGAGAGAGAGAGAGAGAGAGAGACAGCGTGAGCAGGAGAGGGTCAGAGAGAGAGGGAGTCACAGACTCTGAAACAGGCTCCAGGCTCTGAGCTGGCAGTCAGCACCGAGCCCAAAGCGGGGCTCAAACGCACGAACCGCGAGATCATGACCTAAGCGAAAGTCGGAAGCTTAACCGACTAAGCCACCCAGGCGCCCCGGGACCATGAGTATTTTAGAAATGAATCTGAGGTTCAACTAGGACATAATACTAATGTTTGGGTAATCTCGGACAACAGGTAAAAGAGCAAAAATGTGCTCTTCTAGCTCATAACCAGAATCCAATGAGATGGATGCAGAGAGGAATATCAAATTTCTGAAGTCAAGACAGACATTTGTATGTGACAAACATATCTTGTCAATAAATCACCTGTTACTGAAATAAATCTGTCACATGAAAACATAGTACTACAGTCTGACAATCTGTAAAATTGTGCTTTTGCCTTAAGTACACAGAAAGCAACTATAATTTTATGGAAAAAGAATGTTGTCAATGAAGTAGAGCAAAGATTTAAGTTCTATCCATTATTACTCTATGAGGTTCACATATTTTTACATTTTCTTTTTTTTTTTTTTAATGTTTTTTTTTTTACCCTTGAGAGAGAAAGAGACAGAGCATGAGCAGGGGAGGGGCAGAGAGAGAGGGAGACACAGAATCCAAAGCAGACTGTCACCACAGAGCCTGATGTGGGGCTCGAACCCAAGGACTGCGAGATCATGACCTGAGCTGAGATCAGACGCTTAATCGACTGAGCAACCCAGGCACCTCACATTTTCTAGTACAAGTGTATTTTCTGCTCATTCACCATCCCCCAAAAAACTTACTTTGTGTATTTTTAAAAGTTATAAATTCTGTCTTTTTAGTTTTACAAAGTCTATGTTTATTTGGTAAAATTCTAGTTGTAGGCAAAACTGTGAGGCTGGTAGCTGGACTATACCACACCCCTGTCTCATTTGTCTACCTTTCTATCACTTTTGGATATTTGCCACCCCCAGCCTACATGTTCAATACCTTCAAGCTATG
>NW_027527378.1:1689740-1696213 GCF_008692635.1 Crocuta crocuta
TGTAATGAACTCATTGATCCATTTAAACATTTATTTACTGAGTACCTGATATATGCCAAGCACTGTTCTAGGTGTCTGAGATTATACAATAAATGAAACAGACCAAAATCTCTGGTGTTTTGGGGAGAAACCAAACAATAATAATTGGTATATTCATGTTAGAACACGAAAAATATCATGGACAAAAAATATTAAGTTAGGTAAGAAGGATAAGAAGTGCATGGATGAAAAGGAGAATCTGCAATTTTAAATAAAAGCATCAGTGTAGGTTTTATTGAAAAGGTGCTATGTGAGTAAAGACCAGAAGGATGTGATGGAGTCAACCATCTGGGGGAAGAGCATTTCAGGCAACAGACAAGCCAGGGCAGAAGCCAGTGTGGGAGCACACATGGAGACCAGTGTTTGGATAAGAGAGTGCAAAGGAGAGGAAGAAAACACGTCCAAGAGCGAACTAAAATTCAGGAGGCTCTGTTGCTTCTGACTTCTTCCTGACTGTCTGGTCCAAATGGAAATGTTTCTGATCTATGACATACTCTCTTGTTAGAAGGCAATTCAGATTATGAGCCAGGTAGTGTGCTAGGTGTTACAGATACTAAGATAAAGAATAGTATCTGCCCTCTAGGAATTTACCTAGGGATTCCAAGATTTCTTACTCGATAAATGCTTGTTGAGATATGACCCCTGATTTAAAAAAAAAAAAAACAACAAAAAAAAACAAGGCCAGTGTGGCTAAAAATAANAGAGTGTCATTTTAGACGTCACAGAAAAATGGCAAAAGAAAATATGGACAGGCAGATCTTTTGGTGTTCCTCCAATCACACAGAAAGCCACTCTGTTTTCCAGTGCCACCAAGAGGTTCATAGGTTCCTTCCTAAATGGTTGTTAAAGTTCATCCTTTAATGGGGAAAAAAATTAATGTTTCCTTTTTAAGTTGAGAGGGAAAAGATACAATTTTGTTCTTAAACTGTAAAAGGATTACAGAAAAAGAACAGAAAGTGATGCTATTTGAGTTATAGAAAACCCAATATTGTAACACACTACCATTAAGTAAACAAACTGGGTGATATTAATTGATTTTAAAGAATGATTCAACATTTGGCATTATGCCCTGACTTGTATACATAATTTCCTTTTTCCTGCCCTCCCTTGAGTCAGGAAGTGTGTTCTTAAGGCATTTGTATTTTCTAAATTGTTTTGAATGTCAGAAAATATGGTTGAAACTTGAAGTAAATTATTTAAATATTCCTTGGTCAAAACTAATGAGTAAGTCTTTTCTAACCATGGATAGTAACCAATTTTTGGCTTAACATAATAAGACCTTACAAATGAAAAATGTATACTTTATTTGCCTCTTAAATGTAATTCAAAATTGAAGTATTAATCTCTATATAGACACAAAGTTCTATAATGTACATTTTTTTAATTTTAAAAAGGTATGTTAATTTTTGGATGATCAAGGTACATAAAAATTATTTGGCTGTGACATAATTAGGCTGGTTACTGAAGCTATGGTGAAAAACCACATTTTAATACATTCTAGATTACAATTTGACCAAATTCAATTTACTTTTTTGCTAATGGATGTTAAACTGCTCAGCATTTTTCATTTAACCACGTTGTCTAAGAGAGGATTCCAAGCCAGCTTCTTATATTTGTTTGAGAAAACAGCATTGCTGCTTTCCAGACGAACTTTCCTAATCACTGCTGCAGAGAGCACAGTTTTCTCCTAATCGGAAATCCCAATGAACAAATTTAATTCTCTTTAAAGAGCAGCAGGATAGCACAATTCTCATGGCAAAATATCAAGTTAATTTGACAGAATTTTAGATGAAATAAATGCAAATTATCACTTGTTAAGCACATTTTAACAAAGTAATGCTTTGAAAACTGCCTACTCTAAGTTATATAAAATTACTTAAAGTCACTTAAATATAGTTGATAAAAAAAACTTTAAAATTTTAAAAGAACCAATTTCAACAAAAGTCTGGCTTTAAGGTCTTTTCTCNTCTTTACAATAATACATTTTCCTACCCATTAAAATATTGTTTACATTATAGTAATCTCCTAACCATCAGTAAGTTCACAATTTTGTTCATGCCTACTTTAATATTGAAAGTTACCATCATCATACAAAATTATACCATATAAAATTACAAACACTAGCAAAATAAAAATCACTCTACCAGTAAAAGCTAATGTAAAAATAAGCTTACAAAATATACAGAGTTGAAATGTATAGTACACATGACCAGCTTACTTTTAGCAAACAGAAATATTACCGTTTAAAAGTTCTATAAAAACTGTTTTTGAATTTTGAAAAGGTTCTAAAAAGAACACATAAAATGAAATTATTGTTTAATTAGTATAACTATACTCTGCTCCAACTAAAACATTTTAGTCTTTAAAGAAGTTGAACAAAGCTTACCTGTATAGAGCGGACACGAAAAGACAAAAATTTAAACATGGCTACGAAACCATGATGGTGATACAAGAATTTCTGACCGTAAAACTTAGGTTAGTAAGGGAAGGCCAAGCCCCTGCAAAGTTTTCCCCTACCAGCTGTTCCGGCAATTAGAAAATTTCCTGTCAGGCGGGTCCTGAAACGCTAGAAAAAGAGGCCTGACAATTTTCCTGTGGTAAAAGAAAGGAGAAACGTAATGGCGAGGGCACTAATGTAGCTGATAGGTAGGGCGGCCAGAACAGGAAACCAAAACAGATTTGCTGATAGCAAAATCCTGTTGAAACGTTCTTAAATCCTGGTTCCCAGCAATCCAGACAATTTTCACAACCAGTAAACTGAACATTATTTTATTTCAGAATGCTGAGAAATGCCAGTATTTCTTAACTACATGACTCTTTAAAAGCAAATGAAACTAGTCATCACTATTAAAGTCATAAAAGTCATTGATGCACATGTGAAATTTTACCCTTTGTAATGTTTACACACACTCCAAAGGGTAGTCTCAAGACTATTTTAAGGTTATATATAGACAAGTCATGGGTGTTCCCTTTCAATGAGGAATTGTTTCATAACTATGGGAAGAAAGTGACCATTTGTTGATTGTAAGGAACTTTTTGATTGTGATGTAAAGACAAGTTTTTCCTGTCTTAAATGAAAGTAAATTACATTTAAATTCACAGTGGTTACAGACATCAGTTATCAGCCAGGTTAAAGCCTTTTAGGTCCATAGCTAAAAATCCTAGTTGACAAAACCTAAATTAAAAAAAAAAAAGTCTAATCCCTGGGTTATTAGTGAGCAAAAAGAACACTTACTGAATAAGTCAAACTGGAAAAGGAGAGGTCAAGTTACCAGACAACCCTTTACTCCATTTCATACTCTAAAAGTCTCTAGAAGTTCTTCTAAGTTATTTTTATTTTTTTCATTGAACATATATTTATTTTTAAAAAATTTTTAATAGTTTATTGTCAAGTTGGTTTCCANGGATAAGGTATTTTTATTTTGGAAAATATTTTATAAGTATGCCAGTAGTCAGAATAAGATCACTGAGATAGGGGCATTTAAACAAAACCCAAGGACAGAAACATCGAGAGCTGTGGGAAAATGATCTACCTGATGTACATTAATCTATGTGGAACCAACAAAAACATCATGACTTATATGAACTGAGTAAAATAGCTGCATTTTCAAAACCTGAAGAGTCTCTAGAAAAACCTCAAAAATGATCAGCTAGTTTTCTGGATGAAGGAACCATGGTCAAGGCAGGCACATACTGATGATTTATCTATAATGGGAGCTCAGTTCAGTACTTCTTGACTGAGCGAACATTAGAGTGTCCATTAGGTGCTTACAGGTACCATATGGCTCTTCTTGTCAGATCACATTTTTGTAGCTATGTTCTAGAAATGTTCCTGCTATATACTTAATTTTTATGGCAATATTTTAGAAATGACCTAACTGAAGTTAAAGAATTAAAAAAATTGCTCAATTTAAGAAATTATCCTATATAATACATTAGAATCAACTGGGAGAGGTGCCTGGGTGGCTCAGTCAATTGAGTATCTGACTCTTGATTTCAGCTCAGGTCATGATCCCAGGGTTGTGGGATCAAGCCCCACATTGGTCTCCATGCTCAGCATGGAGCCTGCTTGGGATTCTATCTGTCTCCCTGTGCCCCTCTCTCCTGCTGGCGAGCACTCTCTAAACAAAGAAACAAAAAATCCCCAAAAAAACCAAAACAAAACAAAAAAATCTTTAGAATCAACTGGGACCCAAATAAATGTTCAAGATAAAATTCTGAATTCTGCAAGGAAATTGTACAGTCCTCTTGATTAAAAATGCATGCCTCAATTTTTCAGCAGGGAAAGCACTTAAGATTAATTTTCCATCAGAACATGAACCTGCCCATCTCCCAGAAGGAATTATTTAAGTCTCCTTAAAATGCTGCAAATGGGCAGCAAGGTTAGGACAACCACCTAACATAAAACTGCAGTCTAAACATGAGTTGTCTCTTAAGACTGCCAAGGAGCAGCAAACAAACAGCATGGTTAATGCACAACTGATTAAAGATGTACAAAACAAAATAGGAGTGTCTCTGTACAGCAGTCATCAACGTTATTCCATTAATACTTAAGGAGCAACCAAATAACCTTTTTTGGATTCAAAGGATTTAAATTTAAATATTTAAATTCTTTTTTTAATTTAAAGGATCAGTCTGAATTGGCTTTAATGACTACTGTCGCTCAGGTTAGCAGTCACATTTTGTGTGATGTGCTTTTTAATATTAGCACTAAGAAAATGAAGCAGCATTTCAGATACTAAAACCTACAATAAGTCTTCCTGAGTTGAAATGATAATTAAAACATTGTGGTACTGCTATGTAAAAGATAAACAGAGCAAAAGAGTAAAAGAATAAATTTGATACTTTACATCTGAGGGAGGGAGATATTAGGACATCTGGCTATTGGTCTGGGAAATGGAAAGGCTATAAAGGAAAATATTGATACAGTTTTGATTATAAAATTCAAAAACTTCTTTACAGCACAAGGCACCATAAATAAAGTTACAAGACTAGTTCACCTGATTGGAATCCGTTATAATCATATTACGACTCATCACAGAGCAATTTTTTTATTTGGGTGCTGGCTATTTCCTAACCAAAAACGGAAGCTCTCAAGGCCTTTTGGTACACCGCTTACGGTAGTGATTGCTGTTTTAACACTTGCCACTGCCCCTGCCAGATTAGTCTTCGGAACAGGCGCCATACTTACTTTTGTATCTCCATAGCGAAGAGCATACAGTAGGAATTCAAATAATGCCTGCCCAAGTAAGAAGCATATAATCTGAAATGGACACTACTTGTGTGGTTGTGTGCATAAACTAGATATTGTTATGTTTTTCCTACCTCTTTTAATTTTCCCTAAACTTCTTATTGAAATTTCAGCTAGTTTTTCTTTATTCTTTTATCTTACTGGTTTTAAGTTTATCTTATTATTTAAAAAAGTAAATTTTATTATAAAAAGTATGTACGTCCATTACATTAATAAACAAGAAGGAGAAAAACAAAAGAAAAAAATCACTACTTTGGTGCTTTTCTTTCCAGTTTTTTTTCTGTATATACACATGCACACACTTGACTCATACTGTAAGTGTACAGCCAGAATAATCCTTTTAAGTTTATTTATTGAGAGAGAAAGAGGGAGGGAGAGAAAGAGGGAGGGAGAGAAAGAGAGAGACTGAAAGAGAGAGAGAGAGGCGCAAGGAGAGAGGGATAGAGAGAGAATCCCAAGCAGGCTCCGTACTGTGAGTGCAAAGCCTAACATGGGGCTTGAACTCACGAACTGTGAGATCATGACCTGGGCTGAAATAAAGAGTCATCGCTTAACTGACTGAGCCATTCAGGCGCCCCACAGCCAGAATGATCTTAAAACATTTATCAGACTACTAGGTCATGCCCCTGCCTCAAATTCTTCAATGGCTTCCCATCACAGAACAAAACCCAAATTTCTCAGTCTATGGACTATAAAGCAAGCACTAATAAACACTACTTCATTCTGACTCGGTAATGTACTCCCTAAACTGTTCAGATAGAATGTCATTATTTGGTTTTAGACACTGTTATTATGTTAAGGTCAGACTTAACTCTTTCCTAAAAGAGGAATGAATAGTCAATTTTATAAAATGTCTTATTATCTATTAATACAATCACTTTATCTCCTTTGACCTAATGATTTGATAATGTAGATCAACAGATGTCCTAAGGTTTGTATATCTGGGAAAAATCCATTGTTTTAATATATGTATTTGATTTCTAATTTATTTATTTTTTGATGTTTTATTTATTTATTTTTGAGAGAGAGAGAGAAACAGAGAGTGAGGGGGACAAAGGATCTGAAGCAGGCTGTGTACTGACAGCAGCAAGCTTGATGTGGGGCTTGAACTCATGAACCATGAAATCACAACCCAAGCCAAAGTCAGACACTTAACTGACTGAGCCACGCAGGAGCCCATGGT
>NW_027527378.1:1696301-1697702 GCF_008692635.1 Crocuta crocuta
GGAGCCAATGATGTGTAAATTTTTAAAAGGATGTTTGCATCCATATTCATAAGTTAACTGGCACAATTTCCTTTTGTGTGTTCATTTTCAGGGCTATGCTAACTTTATAAAACAAACTAGAAGGCTGCAAATTTTTTCCTATGCTATGGGACAATTTATTTAAAAAATTTTTTTTTTAATTTCTGGGAGAGAGAGAGAGAGAGACAGCGTGAGCAGGGGAAGGTCAGAGAGAGAGGGAGACACAGACTCCGAAATAGGCTCCAGGCTCTGAGCTGGCAGTCAGCACAGAGCCCGATGCGGGGCTCAAACCCATGAACAGCAAGATCATGACCTAAGCGAAAGTCAGACGCTTAACCGACTAAGCCACCCAGGCACCCCACTTTGGGACAATTTAAAAACCACAATTTAAAGATCTATTTCTTGAAAGTTTCAAAGATTTCTCCATGAAATCGTAGGTACCATAGTTGGGAGGCACAGAGTTTAATAACTTAAATTTCTCCCTTGCTCTTGGTATATTCAGTTTTCTATACCTTCCTAAATGATATGGTTTAGATTTTCCTAGAAAAGCACATATTTCAGCATGACTTTTGTATTGGTATATACTAAGTTATACTTAGTGTTATGTTTTCAAAATTAAACTTAAGGAAAATTTCAAGAATATCCCAAAGTAGACAGAATAGCATAATAAACCCTTATGTACCCATCACTGACCTTTAACAATGACCAACTCACCGCCAATCTAGCTTCATACACTCACTTCACCCAACTCCAATAATTATATTGAAGCAAATCCCAGACATTGTATCATTTCATCTATAAATATTTCTGTTGTTATGATGTTATTATAAACTCTTTCCTATCTATGATTATATTGTGTTTTGCTTTATGAATGTTGTTTATTTGCCTTTTATCCCACCTCTTGTTTTCTCCTTCACTGATTTTGGAATCTGTACTTAGTTCCTTCCTTTGGCTTTCTATAGGTTTACTTTGTAGTTATTTTTCTAGCTTATTTCTCTAAATCCTAAAATCCTTTATTTGAATTATCATTTATTAATAAATTTATCTTTCAAGTATATTTCTAACAATATCATTTAAGATAGTGCACTCTAAGCACTGTGGTTATATGAAATTATTTGTTAATTCTTACCACACTGAGATAAGTACTATTATCCACACTACAGATGAAATAATTTAGGCGTAAAGAGAAGTTAAGGAACCTGTTGCTGAAGTTCACACTTTCTTGAAAGTGGGAACGGCTGTGATGTTTGTGGGAGCATAACCAAGGAAGTCTATCTTGGGAAGGAGCACATATGTATGGCCAATGGCTGACTTAGGTCAGAAACCAGGAGGCATTAAAACTTGTGGTAAGACCCAGAAGAAAGAAAGCTCAGTAAATGGTCC
>NW_027527378.1:1698048-1720675 GCF_008692635.1 Crocuta crocuta
TTCATCTGGCCAAACCCCAACCCTGGCCAAACCCAATTATCAACCATTTTCATGACTCCATGACAGGTGAACCATGCTGGAGAAAAATCAACCCCTATGACAGCATTAAAATGAACATGTTTTCTAAAATGAGTTCTTTTAAAATAAAACAAAAAAGATAAAAATTAAAAATAATATAAAATGGAATGATTCCTTTGAATATAATTAAAAAAATTTTTTTTAATGTTTGTTTATTTTTGAGAGAGACAGAGTACAAGCAGGAGAGGGGCAGAGAGAGAGGGAGAAAGGGAGACCACAGAATCCAAAGCAGGATCCAGACTCTGAGCTATCAGCATAGAGCCCGATGCGGGGCCCGAACCCACAAACTGCAAGATCATGACCTCAGCTGAAGTCGGATGCTTATCCAACTGAGCCACCCACGCGCCCCTATCCAATTTTTTGTATGGATAAATTTTTCAAACCCTGAAAGGTTTAACATCTAAGGTTTTCCATTTAAGTACAGGAGAATTACTCTCTAGCATACATCCATCAGTAGATAATGTTACAATGTGCTCAAGTTCTAAGGCTTTAAATCAGAGATCGGAAATATCACAAACCTGAACCAGATGGCAGTGACTTCCTAGAGCACGGAGGGGGCTCCTTCTAAGGTCCTGTCTCAATGGAAAGCATGCTATGTTCCAGTCGCAACGTCTCCCCTAAGTAGGGAGAGAGCGCAAGGGGGCAGGTGCACCAATGCCCCAGGTAAGAATGCTGCAGTGAGCAGGGACACACCTTACATGGTACTGCCCATCAATCTATCCACACGTGTTTCTGTGTTGTTTTTCCTCATGTAAGTACAGAGGTTATGACTTTGAATATGTGCCGGTATTTCAGATTCACTCAATAAACCATTTATACTTGAGCAGAACTTAATCAAATCCGTTTTCTCTCTTTCCAGTTGTGGATTAGATCACTCAAACTGCAAAAATGTGTAGACTCCAGTAGAGGAGAAGCAATTTTGGTTCAGAGGTGCCATATGAGGTAGGCAAGCCAAGAAAAAAAGGGGAGAGATTTTATTTTTTAAAAAGCTCTTAGGAGTGGATGAAAGGGACACTAGGGAGAAAAAAGAAAAAAAAAAAAAGGAAAAAAAAAAAGCTCTGAAAGAAAGCCAAAAATGTAGCAAAGGGAAACCTTACATGCTTGGAAATTCTGCCTAGTATACACATACTCCACTTAATGCCACCATGCAGTGCTAATTATAATGCTATTTGTCTCAGAAATATTTTCCTAACTGGTATATACTTACATGTACTAGAGTATATTTTTCCCATGCTCTGAGTGCTAAAGTATACTCTCAGCCAGTAAGTTAGAACAAGAGACAATACTCTACACAACTAGTCAGTAAGTGTTGTTAATATGCCACTCCACAAGCATTCCCTGCCAATGAGCACTCTATTGTACTTGCCTGTGTTGAGTGGGTTCTTCACGGTCTATCATCTACTCTGCTAGGGTTTCTCTTTCTATGGATTATTTTGTGTTTGACCCATGGTGACTGTAAGAGGTGTGCAAGTTATGTGCTGGACTCACGGCTGTGAGTATCACTTTGGATATTAAAATGCAAGCTGTAAGGCAGCATGCAGGAAACTTCAAGGAAATGGAGGAAATCAGCAGACAACTGGGAAGTGGTAACATTCCCTGGATACTGTGAAGGCCATCATACATATTACTGCAGCCCCAGGGTTACTATATGAACAATAGCTAAAGGCCTATCATGACTTCAGGGGATTTGAAAAGAATAGCGGGAATTCCAGGGTGCTGCCTGTGTCCTTCATAGGGGTAATGCTCCTCAACCTGGCATTTAAGGTCATCTATGAACTATCTTCCTTATATCTTTTTAAGGCATTTTTATTACTATTGCTTTTAACAAGCTTTCTCCAATTCTCAAAAAAATTTAGTGTTTATTTTTGAGAGAGAGCACCCGCACACGTGCATGCATCTGCGTGGGGGAGGGGCAGAGAGGGACACACAGAATTTGTTTTTGTTTTTGTTTTTTTACAAATAGTTTATTGTCAAGTTGGTTTCCATGTAACACCCAGTGCTCATCCCCACAAGTGCCACTCTCCGTGCCCATCTCCCCCTTCCCCCCCACACCCATCAGTCCTCAGTTTCTGTCAGCATTCAAGAGTCTCTCATGGTTTGCCTCTCCCCCTTTCCCCCACTATTTCCCTTCTTCTCCCCCATTGTCCTCCATTAAGTTCCTCCTAATCCTCCTATACGTGCAAACATATGGTATTTGTCCTTCTCTGCCTGACTTATTTCGCTCAGCATAACACCCTCAAGGTCCATGCATGTTGCTACACAAGGCCAGATTTCATTGTTTCTCATTGCCATGTAGTATTCCATGGTATAGATAAACCACATCTTCTTGATCCATTCGTCAGTTGATGGACACTTAGGCTCTTTCCACGTTTTGGCTATTGTTGAAAGTGCTGCTATGAACATTGGGGTACATGTACTCCTATGCCTCAGTATTTCTGTATCCCTTGGGTAAACTCCCAGCAGTGCTACTGCTGGGTCATAGGGGAGTTCTATTGTTAATTTTTTGAGGAACCTCCACACTGTTTTCCAGAGGGGCTGTACCAGTTTACATTCCCACCAACAATGTAGGAGGGTGCCCGTTTCTCCACATCCTCGCCAGCATCTCGAGGACACACAGAATTTGAAGCAGGCTCCTGGCTCTGAGCTGTCAGCACAGAGCCCGAAGCGGGACTTGAACTAGTGAACCATGAGATCGTGACCTGAGCTAAAGTTGGATGCCCAACTAACTGAACCACCCAGGAACCCCCAACCCTTTTCCAATTCTTGACAATTATGCATGTGACTATGATACAAGAGCTACAAAGACTGAGTTGATACTGTGTTTAAGACCATAGTCATTTAATATTTTTTTAAATTTTTTTTTAATGTTTTTTATTTTTTATTTCTAGGAGAGAGAGAGAGAGAGAGAGAGACAGTGTGAGCAGGAGAGGGTCAGAGAGAGGAGTCACAGACTCCGAAACAGGCTCCAGGCTCTGAGCTGGCAGTCAGCACAGAGCCCGACGCGGGGCTTGAACCCACGAACCGCGAGATCATGACCTAAGCGAAAGTCGGAAGCTTAACCGACTAAGCCACCCAGGCGCCCCTATAGTCATTTAATATTACAAAGTTCATGTCATAAGTAATTAATATATTCACAGTCACTAGAAATAAATAATAAGAGAAATGGAAGGGTCAAAGGACCAAGTTAAGAGAAAAGTAACACATTTCATAATTTTGTCTGAGGCCAGGCCTACTGTCAGTCACAAAATTACTGGATACCACCATGGTTCCTAAGAGGCACACTTTATCCCTGGTGAATAGTCTGAAAGGCCAGGATCACACTTTGGAAGGAAGAAGACAGTAAAATGAACACTTACGGGGTTCTTTCTTTGTGCTAGGCACTTAATTATCTCCTTTAAATCTGAAGCCTCAGAATAACATTTACCTCATACTGTAAAAACCATTAAGAGAATTATTTCCCTACTAAGCAAGAAATTGCTTTAATGATGGTTCTTGAATGACTGTAGAGACCTAAACAATCAAGACTCCCTGTTTCTTCAGCATGGATCATAAAGACATGGAGTCCTCTAGCCAGCTGAGAAAAGAGAAAATTCTGGAGTCTAGGAAGATACCTTGGCTTGAGATACTACAAAGCACTCTACCTTCTGCTATGAAGGTAGTCTCTCCTCAGCCCCACCAGAATAAAGGCTAAAAATAATCAAGTCTCCAGCAGGAGGGTGGAGAACAAAAGATACTGGCTAGAAAAAGTTAATTGGAGAGGAATTCAACAAATTATACATAAATATGGATTAATATGCAAACAATCCTGGGAGAAGGAGACAGAGGAAGGTGATGACTACCTGTTATATTTGAGTATGAATAAATTTAATTGGATAAATTTTCTTCCATTTTATGATACATGGAGGAAATAAAAGTTTTTTACTTCAGGTGAGTAAAGACAGGAAAGGACTGAACCTTTTAAAAACAAGAATAAAGAAAAAGAGCATTAAAATTCCAGAAGATGCAAAAGAAGTGGATGTAGGATGTGGGAAGAAGGCAGACTGCAGGGCAAAGAACAAAGGGAAGAAAGAGGTGAGGCGTGAAGGGAAACAATCCTGCCAGAATGAAATGGCTCTACCACAAACAGAAACCAGTGGACATGTTCAAGAGACAACACAAGGGCAGCTCCATATGTCAGGAAGGTCTGAGTGGAAGTATTCTGTTTAGGAGAAATGTGACTTCCTTTTATGATTATCATTCTGGTCAAACTGATTTAGCTACCTCTCACATTCCCCTCCCGACTTGGGCTTTTGTTCACACCATTTTCCCATGAGAATGCCTTCAACCAAATATTGACATTTACTTCTAAAAACCTATACCAAAATTTTGTCTTCTGTGAATTTCTGCCTAATTACATTAGTTATACTAGTTTTATTTTAAATTCCAGTTAACTTAAATTTTTTATCAATGGTTAAATGATCACATAGTGCTGCAAGGCTTATATGACAAACAAACAGCAGTACCTAGTACTCTTTCAGCCCTTTTCATTGCTCCCTCTGGTATTTATCTCTAGTCAACAACATAAGAAACAACAGGTGTCCGCCAAGAAAAAGGGGAACCCTCTTGCACTATTGGTGGGAATGGAAACTGGTACAGCCACTCTGGGAAATAGTATAGAAGTTCCTCAAAAAGTTAAAAACAGAACTACCCTACTACCCAGCAATCTTACTGGTATTTACCCAAAGAATACAAAAATACGGATTCAAAGGGATTCATGCACCCTGATGTTTACAGCAGCATTATCTATAAGAGTCAAATTATGGAAAGAGCCCAAGTGTCCATCAATTGATGAGTGGATAAAGAAGATGTGGTGTAGACACACACACACACAAACACACAGGAATATTACTTAGCCATAAAAAGGAATGAAATCTTGCCATTTACAACATGGATGGAGCTGGAGAGTATTATGCTAAGTGAAATAAGTCCATCAGAGAAAGACAAATATGATTTCACTCACAGTAGAATTTAAGAAACAAAACAAATGAGCAAAGGAGAAATAAAAGAGAGAGGGACAAAACAAAAAACAGACTCTTAACTATAGAGAACAAACTGATGATAATCAGAAGGGAGGTGGGTAGGGAAATGGGTTAAATAGATGATGGGGATTAAGGAGAGCACTTGTTGTGATGAGTACAAGGTGCTGTATCACTATATTGTACAGCTGAAACTAATATTACACTGTTAAATGGAATTGAAATAAAAATTTAAGAAAGGAAAAAGAATAACCTTATATTACTTCCTCTTGACTCATCAATTTCAGATTACCCTCAGACATTCTATTCTAAGACGACTTAACATTCATATTGCAAAGTATGGTTAAATCAATATTTAGCTTTTATAATTATTATGACTATGCAAACATTGTTCACTGCTAAGAAATATACTCTAGTTACATTTCTTATGTACAACTTCAATTTTCTTAAGTTTGCAGTTGGTTTGTTTTAATATTTGCTTTCTCGGTGCCTATCTCAAATTCTTCTCACTTTGCCTCTTAAGTGAATTTTCAATACTCCAACCTATTGGATAATTCATCACTTCTATTTTTTTTCCCCTGGAGACAGCCTTCCTGGAATCATCTGTCTGCTTCAATCTGGACTGAGTACTCTCTAAGCCTACAGAATGAACTAGTTTTCTGAAGCACCCTTTATTCATCACAAGGAACTGTCTTCATTGTGCTTATAAATGTTGGATCCTTTGTTGCCTGAATCTCATGTCTTTTTCTTAGTTACCAACCATCTAGTGTTGGCAGAGCCCATTTTCTAGCAACTTCCTAAAAATAGGTGTATGTTTGAAAATACCTTGGTTGAAAATCATTTTCACTAAGCATTTCAAAGGCATTATTCCTTGTCCTCTAACTCAATGTTGAAATGTTTGATATAATTCTTATATCCAGTCCTTTATATGTGATATTTAGAATAATCTCTAAAAGCTTGTCTTAGTCCATTTGGGCTGCTGTAACAGAATACCATACACTGAGTCACTTAAGATAATCAACAGAGATTTAGGTCAGAGTTCTGGAGGCTGGGAAGTCCATATCCAAACTGCCAGCAGATTCAGTGTCTGGTGAGAATCTGTTTCTTGGTTCATAGTCATTTTCTTGCTGTGTCTTCACATGGCAGAAGGGGCAAGCGAGTTCTCTGGGGTCTCTCTCATTTTTTTAATGTTTATTTTTGAGAGTGAGAGAGAGAAAGAGAGAGCGAGTGAACAGGGGAGGGGCAGAGAGGGAGATACAGAATCCAAAGCAGGCTCCAGGCTCCGTGCTGTCCGCACAGAGCCTGACACGGAGCCCAAACTCACCAACTGTGAGATCATGACCTGAGCCAAAGTCGGAAGCTACAGTCGGAAGCTTTAATGGACTGAGCCACCCAGGCGTCCCTCTGGGGTCTCTGTGACAAGGGCACTAATCCCATTCATGAGGCATCTGCCCTCATGACCTACCTACCTCCTACAGGTTCCACCTCCAAAAACCATTACATTGGGGATTAAGCTCCAATATATAAATTTTGAGAGAACACGTTCAGTCCATAGCAAAACTTTCAGGGTTTTCTATCTCTTGTGTTTGAGAATTCACAATAATGATTCTTCTTGAGAGTAGGTATTTTTGTTTGTCTGTTTTTATTAATATGATTTCAGTATGCTACTCAAATCCAGAGACTCAGAGTACTCACGTTAGGGGAAACTATTTTAATCTAAGAGCATGATTATCACTGTACCATCATGGAAGAAAAAAATGCTGCTAATTTAAATGTTTCAACACCATTGACTTTGACAAACATTCTGACTTTAGAGATATTAAAATGTGGCGGGGAAACAAGTATCTTACAATATTTCTTTAATAATATCTTCCTTTCCATTTCCCTGTTGTCTCTTACTAGAATGCCTATTAGGTAGGTGTCAGATTGCTTCTCTTTCTTTTTTCCTCCTATTTTGTATCTCTTTCTCTTTTTCTTTTATGGGAAATAGCCTTAGCATTAGCTTCTAAATAACATACTAAAATGTAAAATATTCCTATCTCATTTTTTTTTAAAGAGAGAGAAAGAGAGTAGGGAAGTGGGAGAGAGAGCATCTTAAGCAGAAGACAGAGCCCGACATGGGGCTCAGTGTCATGACTCTGAGATCATGACTTGAGCCAAAATCAAAAGTCAAACGCTTAACCAACTGAGCCACTCAGGCACCCTGCCACCCCATTTTTAATTCTAAGAATTTCTTCTTTTTCTGATTATAAAAAAAAAATAGCATCCTATTCTTATTTTGGCATTATCAATTTTGTCTCTTAACACTCAAAAGATATTAATTTGACTTTTCTTTTTTCCTTTTTTCTGCATTGTCTGATCCTTCAAGAGCTTATTTTTTCATTTGGAAGCCTTCCTCAAATGTCTAGTGATATCTGGCTTTTTAGTCATACTTAAAAATGAGGCACTAGAAAGTGGACCAGATGTCCTGGAGCTTGTCAACTGTCAGGCATTTTTGTAGGTTAACTAGCCAAGCAGCCAGCCTTTATATCAAAGATCTCCTAAATGTCAGTATCTGAAGGACTTTTATGAAGGACCATTCAATTTCTTTAGGAAAGAAGACTTTACTTTCCTGCCTGAAGATATGGTCCTGGTTGGTGCAATGGGTAAGGTAAGGGGACCATAACACCATTTAGTAGCAGGCTTTTACATGAACTCCCTGTTTCTAGCCCAGTGTCTCACCCCACTTCTTACTATAACTGGGGCTCTACAGGTCGAGCCAATGTGATTCATTTTTCCCTATAAAATACCTTCTATCTCTGCCAGGGGTAGGAAAGGGAAGAGAACGGAGGCTGTTNTCAGCCTCATGGCATTCCTCCACTTTCCATGGTACCTGGCAACCTCATCTTGAGCTCCTCTGGGGCTCTGAGGGTAATAAATAAGGCACTCTTCCTGCTGCTATGGCTCTCTAATAGCACTTAGGTACTTTAACTTAGGCCCTCTTGTTCTGACTTTTCTTTCTGCTTTTCATATTTATATGTTGTGGTTCAAATTACAGAAGTCTTCTAACTTCAAAGACCATGTTTCTGTTACTTATTCTCTTTGCTGTTGTGTGTGTGTGTGTGTGTGTGTGTGTGTGTGTGTGTGTTTTACCAGAAGAGAAGAGGACAAAAACAACTTTATTTTGCCATTTAAAGACTTCAAGTTTCCGAGGCGCTGGGTGGCTCACTTGGTTAAGTGTCCAACTTCAGCTCAGGTCATGATCTCACGGTTCGTGAGTTCGAGCCCTGCGTCGGGCTCTGTGCTGACAGCTAGCTCAGAGCCTGAAGCCTGTTTCAGATTCTGTGTCTCCCTCTCTCTCTGACCCTCCCCTGCTCACGCTGTCTCTTTCTCTCTCTCTCCCAGAAATAAAACATTTAAAAAAAAAAAAAAAAACTTCAAGTTTCCCTTAAATGCTTATATGTCTCCAACAACCTAGCAGAGTTCTTGGTAACTAATAGAAATTCACCAAGTACTTGGCTAATGAATGATGAGATGTAGTCAGAGTACAGGCTAAGCTGCTATAACAAAAAGACCCCAAAACACAATGGCTCCAACAAGGTAAGTGCTTATTTTTCTCTTGTGGAACAGTCCACAGGTAAGAGGGTAAATTGGGGTGAAGAGGTGTCACACGATCATTAGGTCAATAAAGGACCCAGGTTTATGTCCTCTTGTTATTCTCCATCTATCCTATGGGTCTTACTGTGGACAAAACTGGCTATTCATCATATTCAACATTCGACGTTAAAAATCGGCCAATCAACCTACAAGAAAGACTACCAGTTAAAAAGCTCCATTGACACAATTATTATTTCACAGTTTCTATGTGCCAAGAATCTGGGCTAACAAACATGTGAGCTTGGAAGCAGAATCCTTTTCAGTCAAAGTTCAGACGAGAACCTAGCCCTGGCCAACTCCTTCACTGCAATCTGTGAGACTCTGAACCAAAGGACCCAGTTAAGTTGGGTCTCCCAGATTTATAACCCATAGAAACAGAGGTAAGAAATGTATGTTGGGGGCGCCTGGGTGGCTCAGTCGGTTAAGCGTCCGACTTTGGATCAGGTCATGATCTCACGGTTCGTGGGTTCAAGCTCCATGTTGGGCTCTGTGCTGACAGCTAGCTCAGAGCCTGGAGCCTGTTTCAGACTCTGTGTCTCCCTCTCTCTCTGACCCTCCCCTACTCACACTGTCTCTCTCGCTGCTCTCTCTCAGAAATAAATAAAACAGTTTTTAAAAATAAATAAATAAAAAAAAGAAATGTATGTTGTTTTAAGCTACTAATTCTAGGGTAATTGCTACGCATGAAATACATACTGATACAACATCTCCATTTTTGCTATTTAAATTATCAGTAATTGACAAAATGAAAACTTTTAATTGTACATTAAAGGCAAACACAATTTAAAAGTATTAGGCTAATATATATTTTGACAATCTTTTGGATTTAATACCATGAAAGAAATAGTAAGTATTAGGCTTTTATCTTATACCCAATCCTAATTCCTATAATCTGGAATGATCTGCTAAACAACTTCACGCACATTGCTAGTAATATTTTAGTCCTGCACCTTTTCAACCCTATGTCTAAAATGCAATTTTCTTCTGTATGTAAATGTTACTAATGTTCTAGGGGAAAGTATGAGCCATACAATATCACAATGGAAAATGTTTTTAAACTAGGGAGAATAAAAAATTTGAAGGTTTTCTTTCCAAAGAAAGTGTTACATAACAAAAAATAAGTAACTGGTGGCAGAAAAATCAGTATTAACGTTTATGGTTTGTTTTTGTGTTTGATTAAATGCTAATAAATATATACTACAGATGAGTGAAGCAGAATGCCTCAAATGGCTTGGGAGGTGTAGAAATCTAGACTAAGTGTGAAGGTAACCTCAGGCACAGGTCCCATGCCTGGGTCCCTGTGCTAGCCAACACTTAGTTTATGCATTCATTTAATTAACAAGTACTTATTGAACACCTACTGGGTACTGGATTTAAAACAAGGAATGAGTCAGGCACGGTCAATACCTCATGCAGCTCATAGTTCACTAGGGAATAAGTAAATAAGTAATGGAATCGAAGGTGGTATTGCCATTTAGGGTACTCACAGGTTGCTATGGAAGCACAAAGGAAAAACACTTAGCTTGAGGCGGAAAAAGAAATGGTAGTTGTGTCAGGAAGACACCTCAGTTGAAGTGATATCAAGCTTGAACCTGAAGGATGACTAGGAATTAACTGAAGGGGGGTACTAAGGGAAAAGAAATCTGGGAGAGGGACTATCACCTATGAAGGTCCAGGAGCAAAAGAGAACCTGATACACTGGAGTGAATGCGCTTTCAGGAGAGGGCAGAGGAGTGTGGCTGGGGATTACACAAAGAAGTACACAAAGGCCTTATGATACAGGGCCTGATAGCTCACACTGTAGTGTTTGGACTTTATTAAAAGGAAGCCCAAAACTACTGAAGATTTTAAGAAAAGTACAATGATCTTACTCTTTCATAAGTGACAAAATGCTCATGACAATTTGTATGATTTCTGAAAACTTTCCCAATATACTAAAAAGCATATAAGAACATATAACATTTTTATATACGAGCAATAACTGGATGGAAGGCAGCAGAAAAGAAATCTCACTTATAACAAAAACTACAAAATACCCATGAATTATCTTAATAGATTAATGTATAATACTATAAGAAACCATAAAATTTTGATAAAAGGATATAAAAGAATATCAGAGTAAATGTTCTTGGGATGTGGAGACTCAACATTATTAAAATAATCTTCATGTTAATCAGAAAATTTAATGGAATTTTGATAAAAATGCCAATAACCTTTTCAGGAGTACTTGATAAATTGATTACAAAGTTCATCTGGAAGATATATATATAAGACCATAATTCTGAAAACTAAAAAGGCATATATATCTTGCCTTGCCACATATAAAAAACATAATAAAAGTACAGTAATTGAAAACGTATGTGAAACATTCAGGGATGCTATGGGGTGAGGTNATTCTAATCCCCAGTACCTATGAATATGATCTTATTTGAAAATAAGGTCTTTGTAGACTTAATAATGTTAAGATGAGGTCATAATGGAGTAAGACGGGCTCTAATCCAATGACTAGTATCCTTATGTGAAGAAAGAATTCGGATATGGAGACTTATAGGGGGAAAACGCCACGTGACAATGGAGGTAGAGACTGCAGTGATGTGGCCAAGGAGCACCAAGGACTGCTGACAGGCACCAGAAGCCAGAAGATACAAGGAAAGATCCTCTCCTAGAGCGTTCAGAGAACATTACCCTGTCAACACCTTGATTTTGGATTTCTAGTCTTCTTGACTGTGAAAGAAGAGAATAATTTCTGTTATTTTAAGCCACCCAGTTTGTGGCACTTTGTCAGGGCAGCTGTAGGAAACTAATACATGGAGGATATGGCAATTTTATATATGATAAGAGGGATCTTGAATGAGTAGGATATACAGATTTTATGTGTTCACTAAGTAGAGATTAGGACAAAAGGCTATTTGGAAAGAAAAGTGAGATTTCCACATCATAATGGGAACTAAAATTCCAAACAGATCACAGATCTAAATGTAAAACACAAAACCATAGAGGTGGCAGATGAAAATATAAGAGGATATTTTTATAACCTTGGTGCTGGGAAGAATCTTCTAATCAAAACATAAAACCCAGAAGCCAGATCTGACCATTTAAAAATGAAAACTTCTGTACACATACAATGAAAGACAACATAATAAGTGTTAAAAAAAAAAATAGGGATAAAACATTTGCAAGAGACATTATAGACATGGAGCTAATATCCAGAATATATTTGGTCACATAGCCCATGAAGAGATAACAAGCAACCCAAAAGAAAGTTGGGCAAACACAAAAATACAAAGGCCAGTAATGCATGATACTCAACCTCGCTAATAATCAAATTAGATGCAAACTGAAATGAGAAAGTATTATTTATTAGAATGGCTTGAATGAAAATTAATTTCTAATAATATCCAGTGTTGAACAGGATATGCTTGAATAGATACTCTCATATACTAACATTTTTACAAACTTTTTGGTTTGGACAGCAATTTGGCAAAGTTCTATTGAGATTTATATGTTCATACCTGTTGTTCTAGCACATTCTTCTCTAAGACTATATCCTACTGAAATACAAGTTCCCAAAACTAAATAGGGGTAAAATTATATTAAGTGTACGACATGCATAAAATAGAATATTACGCAAGAATTTAAAAAGGGGGCGGATTGGGGCACCTGGGTGGCTCAGTCAGTTAAGCAACTGACTCTTCGTTTTGGCTCAGGTTATGATCTCATGGTTTCCTGAGTTTGAGCCCTGCGTTGTTGGGCTCTGCACTGGTAGCATGGAGCCTGCCTGGAATTCTCGGTCTCTCTCTCTCTCTTGCCCCTCCCCACATGTGCTACCTCTGTCTCTCTCAAAATAAACAAATAAACTTAAAAAAATTAAAAATAAATAAATAAGAGGCAGATCTTCATGTATTGCCATAAAAAGACGTTCAGGACTTAGCAGGTGAAACGAGCAAGCTGGAGAGTATATATAGTTCATAAATATCAGTAATAATGATCTTATGTATGGAATAAAAATAAGTGAACTGCTAACAATGAATCTCTTACAGATGGGAAATTTATTAATCCATTCATGTAATATTTAACGAGTGTCTATTATATTCCAGTCACTGGTCTAGGTGATGGGGACTTAGGAGTAAATAAAAAAACAAGATGAGGAAGTGGTGAACGTTCATCTTCTACATTAAATATTTCTTTTTTAAAAAAATGTTTAGTGGAAACTAATTTGACAATAAACTATTAAAAAAAAATGTTTATTTATTTTGAGAGAAAGAGAAAAGGAGAGAGAGAGGGAGGGTGGTAAGGGCAGAGAGAGAGAGAGAATCCCAAGCAGGCTCCACACTGTCAGCACTGAGCCTGATACAGGGCTCAAACTCAATGAAATCATGAGATTTTGACCTGAGCCGAAATCAAGAGTCAGATGCTTAACCAACTGAGCCACTCAGGCGCCCCTACATTAAATATTTCTATAAAGAATCACCTTTATATTTTTGTCTCTAATGTATCTATGGTTAGTGTGATTTAAAAAAAAAAAAAGCTTTAAGGTACTAATGAAAAACTTTCAACAACATAAAGCAAATTATTTTGTCATTCTCTTAAAATCAGTCTTATCAAACAGTTCTTTTTTAATATTTTATTTATTTTTGAGAGAGAGAAAGAGAGAGAGAGAGTGTGAGCAAGTGGGGTAGGGGCAGAGAGATGGGGGATAGAGGGTCCAAAGCAGGCTCTGCACTGAAAGCAAGGAGCCCTATGCGGGGCTCGAACACATGAACTGTGAGATCATGACCTGAGCCAAAGTCAGACACTTAACCAACTGAGCCACCCAGGCATTCCATTAAACAGTTTTTAAAAATGGCACTGGGAGGGGGCGCTAGGTGGCTTAGTCAGTTGTGTTTGACTCTTGATTTTGACTCAGGTCATGATCTCATGGTTCATGAGTTTGAGCCCCACACTGGGCTCAGCACTGACAGTGTGGAGCCTGCTTGGGAATTCTCTCTCTCTCCCTCTCTTGTTGCCCTTCCCCTGCTCATGCTCTCTCATTCAAACGAAATAAACTTAAAAAAAAAGGCACTGGCATTTTCAAAATTATATTTTGGTAAAATTAAATCATAAAAAAACTTCTAAGTACAGTAAAATATTATTTTGCTCAGTTAAAAAAATAATACTTAAATTTTATGGTATCTGATTTATCTATATCCCTTATGATACAATATTTTACTTACAGTTTGTGGATTAATCTCCTCCTCTCCCATAGGTTCATCCATAATTTGCTGTCCATTCTGTGAAAAGTACAGCAAGGAGAAAGTTACCAACACAGATCTCATATCAGTTAAAGTTACATGAAGGCAGACAAAGCAGAATCATAATAGGAATACTGTCACCCTTAAAGGATTCTAATGAAGTGCCAAACAACCATATAAGTATGTAGTTGCCAATATGCAACAGGCTGTGCTTTAAAAGTTAACTATAAAAACATTTTTCCATGGAAATTATATAATAAATGATGATTACCTTTCCAGGTAAGTCCTTGAGTTTATTTTAATAGTTAAATGAATTACAAATAGTATTATTTAAATCTCACCAAACATCACTTACAATACTTTCTATGGCAAAACACATTCTAAAATCCAACTCTACTGATTGATCAGGGCAGCTGATTAGTTATTTTAGGGTTTGAAAAGTAAGCTAGATCTCCATATCAAAATCGATTCCACATAGATTAAACATTTAAATGTGAAAAATAAAATTATATAAGTATTAGAAGAAAATATAGGTAAATAATACTTATGGGGTAAGGACGGTGGAAATCATAAAGGAAATAAATGACATTTGAGTTGATAAAAGTTTAAAATGTCATCTACCAGACACAAAAAAGATAAAAGACGAACCGATTACAAAAAAAGCAACATATGACAAAGGGCTGGTATCTTCAATTACACAAAGAGTTTTGTTTTACAAACCTGTAAGAAAAAATGATGAACCTCAACAGAAATGAGCAATAAGGGAAAAAAGAGTTTAGCCTTAGTACTAATCAAAGATATGTACTGGTAATGATTTACAGAAAAAACAACACCCAGCACTAGTAAGAGTAAGGGAAAAAGAGCACTCAGGATATACTGCTAGGGAAAGTATAAATCAGCACAACCTTTTAGGAAGATAATCTAAGTCTGTATTAAAACAAGTGTGCAAAGATGTACATACAAGAATGCTCACCATAACTTTTTCCAAAAAGAACTCCAAATTGGAAACCTAAATTCTTAACAATAGAGAACTAGTTAAATATATGATGGTACATCCATATAATGGAATACTATACAGTCATTAAAATGATAATAAAGATGTAAATTTATTGACATGGAAAGACAGTCACATGTAATAAGTGAAAAAGCAGTTTACAAAACAATATGGATTGTAATGATCCCATTTTAAATAAATATATACATGTTCCAATGTATATATTTCTATGGGAAAAACTCTGGAAGAATATACACCAAAATGTTAACAGTGGCTATTTCTGGGTGGTAGAATTTTAGACAATTTAAAATGTTTGTTTTTGCGTATTTGAATTTTCTGATGTGTCTACAATGAATATGTATTATTTGTATAATTAATAACAAAACAAAACCAGAAGTCAGGAACACAACATCTTGTTTAGTTACTTCAGTGAAAATAGGAGTAAGTGCCCCTGACCACTTGTCAATTCAACAAATGTACAAGGATCTAAGCTATCCATCTTTGGAGCATCATCAACTAGGCTATAAAAGGTAGCCCACCCATCACACTCCCCACATGAGGCAGATGCTCTGAATCTGAACTCTCTCTACTCTCCAAATCCCTATTTATCCATCCATTCATCCACCCCTTTTGTTTCATTCATTCTAAGTTTTAGGTGCCAAGCTGGAGATGAAAGGTTAAGAAAACATGGCCCCATCCTAGAGATCCATCCTAGAGGGTCTCACAGGTCTACTGACCCATAATNCTTTCATTTTCAAACACTCAGAGAGTATGTTTCTAGGTTAGGGGATGCCTATACGATATTAAAAGCACAGAAACAGTGCGAAAATGCAGAAAAGGAGGAGACAGGTATAAAATCTTTACTATCCTAAGACACTTGCAGAAGCTATAGTATTGCCCACTTCATGGTAAGGAGTCAGATAACTCCAGGATATACCTTTCTACCAAAAGCCACAACCACTTACTCAATTAAATACTGATCATTTTAATCCAGACATCACAGACAAACCTTAAACTAGATCATAAGAATGCTGGTTTTGGAGTCAGACACCAAGATTCAAATTTCTGCTCTTACACTTATTATGAAGCCTTGGACAAGTTATTTAAACTATGCTTTAGTTTTTTCATATGAAAAGTAGAGATTAAAAAGTCTCATCTTCAGAGAGATGGTGATGAGGCTAAGTGAGATAAAAGATACAAAACCCTAAGTACAGTGTCTGGCACTTAATAAACAATCAACGGTAGCTATTTTAATTACATCCAAAATGCAGTCACCCGCTTCATGGCCCACCAATCTGCTACGTCTCCTGTATTTGCTATCTTAGTGAATGGGGGTGTACCATCATTCATCTAGAAGTGCAAACTAGGTTTTTTCATTAATTGTACACAGAGTTCTCTTTCTATAACATAGATCTGCTGAATGGCTCCCCATTATTTGACTTTTATTTATTAAATTTTTTTTATTTGTTTAATGTTTTATTTATTTCTGAGAGAGAGACAGCATGAGCAGGGGAGGGACAGAGAGAGAGGGAGACACAGAATCTGAAGTAGGCTCCAGGCTCTGAGCTAGCTGTCAGCACAGAGGGTGACGTGGGGCTCGAACCCACGAACTGTGAGATCATGACCTGAGCCGAAGTTGGACGCTTAACCGACTGAGCCACCCAGGCGCCCCGTTGACTTTTAGAACCCTTGGTCTAACTGAGCTGCAATTACATTTAATATGGGAATATAATTTGAGAACCATCTGTTCCCTGTAATTTTCAGTGCATACAAAGCAAGAATCACAACTTATAACGTACTTTCTAAGGCAAACTGGTATAGTAAAAACAGCACTGAACTTGGAATGGTAGACCTGAGATAGAGCCCTAGGTCTACCACTTATAAGCTTTATGATTGTGGGCAATTCAGACTGTCTCTAGCCTACCTTATCTGTTCAAAATGGGGATACTTACCCTGTCTACCCAAAGGGTTAGTGTTAGACACAAAACTGAGATAACTCAAAAGAAAATACTTTATAATTCATAAAGAACTGCACCAATGCAAATTACTATTATTAAGGTGAGGTGGCTTCATGGGGACAAAGTAATACTTCCATAAAGTCCTTTTAATCTTTGAATCAAAAAAAGTTTAGGATTGGTAAGAGATCTTGAAAGTCTTCTGTTCCAAATAAAACATCATATGCTTCAGTTCTTTCTTTGCCATTCTACCTAGATTTGAACACTATCAGGACAAGAATGTACTACCTCACCTGGCAGCCTACTAAACTATCTCAGAAAAAGTACTGGCTGCTAGATCAAGATTCTTCATTATATAGTACTCTTCCTCAGCTACCAATTCCCTTTAATAGGATTTTTAATATACGATGACTAACTTGTCTGTAGTCTACCTGCAAAACCACAGGAAGCAAATCTACACTGTGACTGTAAATCATCCTGAGTCTGTTCTTTAGCGGATAACTCAAGTTCTTTCAAACATTCCTTTTAGACAGATGAGACTATCTTCTTTTCTGAGCACGCACTCAATTCATCTTAAAGGGTGGTATAGAGAACTGCATTCAATTAACACTCCAACCTTGAAACGATCAATGCAGAGTAAAGATCATCATAATCTTCCTGTTCTAGATAATAAACTTTTATTAATGCAGTTCTGCCTTTTAAAATGTCCAAAACACATTGCTGAGTCATATTAAGTTTTCTGTCGATTAAAAGCTTGTCTTCTTTCTATTGCAACTAAGTCCTGTACTTGTTACACTTAGTCTCATGAAGAAAGCCTTAAGTTTTTGATTCATCTGTTTCTAGTTGTGATCCTCTATAGGATTACTACAGTTTCTACAGGATGGATTCTGAATCTGCTAATCAGCCTCTTCACTATTTTTATCTTCATATAATCCATAAATTTTACAATATATTTTCTTTTCTAAGCTCTGTACCCAGCTAATTAACAGTAATATACTAACAAAGCAATCTGAAAAAAAAATTAAGTGAACCATGATCTAAAGGCAGTTGATGCTCTTTTGCAAAAATATCAACTTCCTTTGTGAGTTTAGCAAAGACTGAAAATTTTGAACAATTTAATTTTAAGGCAGGAACACATAAAAGCCAATGCTGTCCTACATATTGGTGAAGCTTTACAAATATCTACTTTAAAAAGCACTTTTACTTCAACAAATCCTTTGTATCATTTCATCAAAATAAAGATTCAAATGGTATCTATTAGAAATGAGCATAATTACTCCCGTAGTTAAGAAGTTTCCTCTTTGAAAATGACCTTTGGCTTCACTAGAGATTAGGTTACAATGGGCCATCAGTCTGACTTGATATTTCAACTTCTATAGTTTCAAAACACATGTGATCTGAACCTCACTAGTACCAGGTTTAAACCTCAGCTCTGTTACCTGATCTTGGGTACGTTACTCAACATTCTGAGCTTCAGTTTGTTCATTTGTAAGATGCATATAATACTACCTCACAAAGGTGTTGCAATTAAATGGATACATCAAGGAACAATAGATGCTCAAGTAAATGCTACTTCCTGTTCCTTCTCTTTTGCCTGAATTATGAAATACATATATATCTACAGTTAACTACTAAGTTAGTGCAATGAAGAAGTACAGGAGAGTGTTGAGATACTTATTTCACTACCTAATACAGCCAATTTCCCACCAAACAAGGTGAAAGAGATCATTCATACCTGTGGTATATTTTTATACAATGTGGTCAAAGAATGAGTACAGACAAAAAAGGATAGTTTAAAAGTGAGGCAAATGTATTTATCCTCTCTCATCCCACCATTATGCCTTCTAGCCAAAAAACTACAGAGCTTGGCAGATTGTACATATGCAAATATTATGTGAAATACTGGAAAAGGTTAGGAAATGCTAATCATGCTTTACTCTGTTAGTCGGAAATGTGTAAAAGTCAAAAATTAGAATAACGTACAATATGGGTCTCATCAGAACATTCAGACAAAGGAGACTGTTAGCTTGCATTTCAGCAGGAATTGTTTTCAAAATAACTTCTAAGGTTGTGATACAAAATTATCACTTAAGATCATCTTTCTGGTTTCAAGAGGATGAACAATTCAAATCAGTAGTTCTGAACCAAGGTTTCAGGACTTCTAGAGTATTCCTAAGTACTTTAAGAAAAAATCTGAAATGTTAAAAATACGAATATTTTACTAAATAAAAGTTTCATCTTAAGCAACTTCATTAAACAGTTTGTTTTATTGTAATGGCATGTTACAACAATGCACATTTCTGGGTTGCTGTTTGATCCCTTTGAAGAAAATATAAAATATGCTAAAAAAATGCTTTGAGTCCAGTAAGAGATCATCATGTACAAGTAAAAATAGAACTAAAAAAAAAAAAAAAAAAAAAAAAATCTGTGATTGGTAAAATGCTACCTTGAGGCTATTAGGAAATATCTACTGACATCCTCCAATGTAGAAATGAAATATACATATGAACATTGGTAGAAAAGACTTCCTCACAAAGAATTAAGAGCCTGAAATAATAGGAAGGGAGGAGGAAAATAAGGGTCCACAGCTCTAGTGTGCTAATTTGGAGATCCAAGTTGTAGGAATGAGCAAGGACCGTGTGTGTGTGTGTGTGTGTGTGTGTGTGTATACACACATTTTTTTTTTACCACCTTCAAATTCCCACAAGTACATTTGCCTTTCAAGCTCCCTGATACCAGCAGTAGTTTTCTTGCCCAAAACATATGGAACAGGAGTTGCATGAAAGTGCTGAGGATGAGGCACGAGAAACTTCTCTTGAATTTCAGTTCAGATACCATGAAATTGTTCAGAATCCAAAGAATCTTCTATGCAATCACATTGAAACAATAAGAAACAAGCATTTTATATTCTTAATAAGGAATGTATATAATCCTTACCAATATGACAGGATTAAGAATCAGCTCCTCATTTATCCTAAGGAAATATCAGAGATGTGTATAAAGACTTATATTCATCATACTCATTATACTGAAAAATAGAAAACAATCTAAATGACCAACAGGGGACTGGTTAAATAAATCATAACACATCTATTCATATGTAGGAATACTATGCAAATGTNACGGTTAAAATAAGGGCATCAAAAAATTAATGATGCAAAAATATGCTTGTAATATATTAAATTAAAAAGGATACAAACTATATAGTATGACCCCAATTTTGCAATACCCCCAACATGTGTGCATGTAACTGGCAAAACATATATGAAATCTTATCAGTAGTTACCTGGGTCCTAGGATTTTCTTCTTGTACTGTATTTTCAAAATTATATGCATTTATTATCTATTTTTTTATAATGAGAAAAAACAATCAATATAATTAGAAAAATCCATTATTTCTAATTAAGGTGCCCTTATGCTTGCTTTGCTATTCCTTGAGTAACTAAACACCTGCTAGTACTCAAGACTATTCTATTTTCTAGACTAGGGTAGAAATGACCTCTGGTTATATCCATGTTTTTAAGTTTTAGAGGACGCTTTCAAAAGCTTTTTTTTTCCTGTCTGGTCCTGTGGTTGTGGCCTCAGAAAACAGATCAGATCACTTTTAGGCTTGAACCCCACCTTGTTTCTTAGAGTGTACCCCTAAGGGAGATTCAGCTTATGAAACAGGAGTATGTTGAAGTAAGAATAAAGAAATGAAAACAGAGTAGCCAAAATTAAATCTGCATTGTGAACAGCTAATATTAGAATTGACACTGCAGAAAACAATCCATGCCACAGAGGACAAACTTGTGTAAATGAAAAAAAAAAAAATGAAAGAAAAGATTAAAAAACTATGGAAGACAGACAGAGAAATAATCTATGAATAACAGATGTTCCTAAAGAAAAAAAAACAGCATTTTAATCAATCAAAAGTATAAGAAAACTTTCCAGTTCTGAAAAAAAATACCTGAGACTGGAGACTGAGAAGGTTCAACAGAGATCATCAACACCAAGACATGTCCTGGCAAATGTTTTTAAATTTCAAGGATAAAGATATAATCCTACAAGCATACAAGCAGAAAAAAACAGGTTATTTTCAAAGGAACTAAAATCAGATTGACCTCAGATTTTTCCTCTGCAACAATAAAATGCCAGAAGACAATGAAGTAATGACTTACAGAGAGCTGAAAGGGGAAAGTTATGATCTAAGAATTGTATACCTTGTCCTAGTTTTTCATGTACAAAGGTCACAGGAAATTATTCTTAGATCTGCAAAGTCTTATAAAATTTCACCATCCTGTTAGTACCTTTTTTCATCAACTGTTCAAAGGTATGTATGTCCTAGACCATTGAAAGAGAATCAAAATAAGAACTTAAGAATATTGAAGTAGGAAAGAACTGGTGAAGTATACTAACACCAACTTACTATTTAGAAACAAATGAAAAAAATAATTAACCCCACTAAAGGAGAAAGGGTCAGTAATGAAAAGTAAATAGTTGATATAAGTATATGAACAATATAAAACTTTAGAAAGCTAAAGGCAAGATTTGTAATCTTAGGCTAAATTAATGTGGACTCAAATAAGGTAGTAGAAGAATTGATAAAAAGATTTTCAATTCTCTTTCCTAAAAGGATTATTTAAAAACCACCATGTTTAGTAATTCCCTAATAAATAAATTTTTGCAATGTTCTGAGAAATCACAGGACAACCAATAATTTTATTTATTTATTGCAGTCCAAATCACTAGAGAAGATAATAACTGACAAAGACTATATAAAAAAAAGTACTTTACGAAGGCATCACATTCAACCCTAAGAACATGAGGTAGTTATAATTCACCCCAATTTTACAGATGAGGAAACCAAAGCTCAGCAAAGTTATTTAGTGAACAGCAAGAGTAAGACTCAAACCCAGGTCTTTCCAGCTATATAATTCTTTCTTCAATATTTCATAACCTCCTCAAACAAAAACCATCCATATGTCAAGAGAAATAAAAGAATAAAAAACTTACAACAGAAATTATTCCAAAAGTAATAATGTAAGAAATGTAAAGTTTAAAGTGTCTATTTAAAAGAAAAGTGTCTTACTAGAATTTGATGCTATTACAGAATTATTGACATTTTTATGAGTGATGATGGTATGGTCGTTATGTATTTTAAGTCTTTATCTTTTAAGAAATATAAATGAAATACTGACATATAAACTGATATATCTAGGATTACCTTGAAAATAATCTACCGGAGGCAGGGAGTAAAATAGAGAATGTGTATGGGGGTGGGTGAAGGGAGTATAGATGAAACAAGACTGGCCATGAGTTGATAATCTTTGAGGCTGGCTTATGGGAATATGGTAGTTCATTAGACTATTCTCTCTGGGCACCTGGGTAGCTCAGTCACTTAAGCGACCGACTCTTGATTTCAGCTCAGGTCATGACTGCACAGTTTGTAGGATAGAGCCCCACAATGAGCTCCATGCTGACAGTGTAGAGCCTGCTTGGGATTCTCTTTTCCTCCCTCTCAAAAATAAATAAATATGTAAACCTTATATATATACTATAAGAGTATAATATATATACTATTCTCTCTTCTCTGGTATGTGTTTGAAATACTTGATAATAAAAATTTTAAGAGTCACAGGTTGTATTTTCTAAAAAGTTAAAAAAACACACAATTATTTACTGTCTTAAAAATTTTTTCTTACCATTTATTTTTGAGAGACAGAGAGACAAAGCATG
>NW_027527378.1:1720882-1725041 GCF_008692635.1 Crocuta crocuta
AGCGGGAAGGGGTAGAGAGAGAGGGAAACACAGAATCTGAAGCAGGCTCCAGGCTCTGAGCTGTCAGCACAGAGTCCTAAGTGGGGCTACAGCCCACATGGGAGATCATGACCTGAGCCAAAGTTGGATGCTTAACCAACCGAGTCACCTAGGTGCCCCTATTTATTGCCTTAAAAAAAAAGTGTTTATTTGGAGAGAGAGAGAGAGAGAAAGAAGAAGAAAGCCAAGGAGGGGCCGAGAGAGAGGGAGAGAGAATCCCAGGCAGGCTCTGTGCTGTTAGTGTGGAGTCTGACATGGGGCTAGAACCCATGAACTGTGAGACCATGACCTGCGCTGAAATCAAGAGTCAGTTGCCTAATGGACTCAGCCACCCAGGCCCCCCAACTACTTACTGCTTTAAAGAGAAATTCAAACAAAACAGGTAAGAATAGGACAAAGAAAATAAAGTGTTTGTAATACTGAGGCCAAAAATAAAATGTGAGTCAAAAACCTTAAACCAATTAAAAAGGTCATCTGATTTGGACTAAAAATATAATTAGTGCTTAATACATATAGTGATAATAATTGCTATCATTTACTGAGCAATTAGCACACACCAGGTAAAGTGTTAAGTACTATAGATCACCTTTGATGCTTTTAACAACTCTGTGAGGCATTATCACTAATTTACAAATGAGGAAATTAATTCAAGATGGGTATGTCAATCTTTTTAAGCACTATATCCTCCGGACCTAGCAAAATGCCTGGCACACAGATGTTCAATAATATTTGTCAAAATAAATAAAGAAGTCTAATATCCTGCCTAAGGCTAATAAGCAGGGCCTAAATTCAATCCCAAATCTGAATCTAAAACCTGTACTCTTAATCACATTTGTATCTTTTAATAATGATATTTCATAGTAATTAACAGTAAAATTGTTTATGTTCCTTCTGTATATGTTTCGCTATTTTTTGTATCTTCTATAATTAGCATGTTATTTTTTCAAACAGGACATTAAAAATAATAAATGCAAAATAGTATTTAACATTTAATGACAGAATAACCACAAAACACAAAAGATGTTTTGGGGACTATAGCATGAAATGATCACAAAATAGAAGGGGAAACTTTAGCACACTAGTATGAGCTAGCATAATGAACAAAATAATGCAAAGCATTTGAAGTAATTTACATTAAGAAAGGTAGATATTGGATTTTATAATGTAAAACAAATATAGGTTCAAATATCTATGAAAATTATAAAGACTGCATCTAGACCATAAATTAAATCCAAAATTCTTCAAATCAGGAATTGTATAAATATTTTCTGATTATGATAAAGAAACTGAATAAAGAAGTAAACTAAAGCACTAGTTCAGAAATTAACATTCTTATAAATAACTACTAGGTCAAGTATATAATAATGGCAGTCATCACTTATCCCATGCTTTTTTTGTTCAAAGTACAGTGTTAGCCATGTTACATATCTTCTCTCATTTAATCCCAAATAATAGTTAATAAACAATGAGATGTGTTATTATGTATAGCAGATAAGAAAAATTGAGTTACAAACCTGCTCAAGATCACAAAGCTATCAGGTTTGCCAATAAGATAACTGAACCCAAGTTTGAATTCAAAGCTCATACTCCTACACAGAAATGCTGTCATATTAGTCAGAATTCATGTACAGATATCTACCTATGCTCATTTTTCTCTATTTATAAAATAAAAATTTGTACTAAAAAGTAGAGAAAGCTAGAGTTCCTCCATGACTTACACAACATGTTCTGAAAGTGTCATTTGTTAAATACACTATTCTAAGAAGGTAATGGTTCATTTTCTAACATATCGTTCAGACATAGTGTTTCAAATTGTATAATCTTCTAAAAGTGATCCCTTTGAATATATTCACACTCTCAGTACGGCATTTAAAGAAAGAAGAAACCATAAAATTAGATAAACAAAGTAGGGAATATACGGTAAACAGGATTTGCCACTAAACTTACTTCCAAAAAGTAATATGACTGTGGAATAGTCATCATTTTCTGCTACTTATCTGCAATCCATGAGTTCCATGGAACCTTGGCCCGCATGGATTTGAAAGTCTGCCACAGGACTGTGGGCAAATCCTTAAGCCTCTCTGAGTTGTGGTTTCTTCATGCATAAAATATACGGATATCTAAGAGCTCTCTCAGCTTGAGAATGTTATCATTTTGTGAGTTTAAGGATTAAAGTCATTTAAATTTTCTAGAGCTTTTAACACCTGAGGAAATTACTGATTCTGTATTTAAAGCTGTTTTTATGTTATTTCTTCTTTTTAAAATTTTTAAATGTTTATTCATTTATTGAGGGACAGAGACAGAGCGTAAGTGCAGGAGGAGCAGAGAGAGAGGGAGACACAGAATCTGAAGCAGGCTCCAGGCTCTGAGCTGTCAGCACAGAGCCTGATGCGGAGCTTGAACCCACAAATCATGAGATCATGACCTAAGCTGAAGTCAGATGCTGAACTGACCTAGTCACCCAGGCGCCCCTGTTTTTATATTATTTCGAAGTCTAACTCCTTCTTTTTCTTCTGCATCCAAACTACAGTCTTATCTGTATACTTCAGTGGTGCCTTTGTTCCCAAGTGTAAACAGGAGAGTATCAAAGAACAATTGTCTAAATGTTGTCACCTGAAAGAGAAATACTAAGAAAAAATAAAGCACTGTTTTTCCATGCAGCGTAAAGGAATCTAAAGCAATTTTATAATTTCCACAACCCAATTTTACTATGTTTTTAAAAAAATATTTTATGTTTATCTTTAAGTAATCTCTACACCCAATATGGGGCTGGAATGAACAACCCTGAGATCAAAAGTTGCATGCTCCATTGACAGCTAGCCGGGTGCCCTCAATTTTTCTGTTCTTAGTTCACTTGTATTGAAAACTAATTGTCAACTTGTTGTTTAAGGTCCTCTATCTATTCCCAAACGATTCCTGCCTTCCTAATACCTTCAAGTCTCACCTCTTGGTACTCAGATGGAGTTGGCAGTATTTTCCAAACCTGTCTGATGACCAGAATCACCTAAGATTCCTGGCAAGGATATATTACCTGGCCTCATCCCAAACTGAATCAGAAGTTCCAGAAGCCCCATGGCCTCATGGCATTTCATTTTTTAAACAGGTACTTTAGATGTCTCCTGTGATTAGACAAGTCTGGGAAATCACAGTGTAGAGAAAAGGTCATGGGCTTTGGAGTCTGACATATTAAGCTTCAAAACCTGACTTTGCCCTTTACTATAGGTGTGAGTTTGGGCAAGTTACCTAACATGAGCCTCAGTTTTCTAATCTGTAATATTTGGATACTAGTTATGCTGGAGGTTGTGGTTAAGTTCAGTGTCTTGGGTGTTCAGTGTTAGCTTCTCTTTCCTCCAATGTATTGATCTTGCCAGAGGAAATGACAAGTACAAATGTTTGAGGGGATTCTGAGGAGTCTCATATCCTAATGGGTCCACCTCCATTTAGAGGGCTAAAAATCTGAGTACTAGAAAACTCTTTAAAGCATTACTTGGGTTGCCTAATTTAAGAGTCTCAGGAACAAGTCTAATGATTTCATCTGGTTTCCAGCGGCTTAATGAAACCCTTCTATCTAAAATAGATACACTGTGATGATGGGCTTCAAAGCCCAATCTGTGTTATCTGACTGTGTCAAAAGGACCTGAACCTCTGTTTCCTCTGTTTCCGCATTGGTGAAACAAGTGGTGCTGAAACATTTGCTGAAGTGAACCCAACATACATTACTGATAATGTAATGGTTAACAATCACTTAAAATAAAGATATACATAGTCTTACAAACATCCTTATGAACAAAAAGAAGGCAGCAATAATAGCTTGCAAGTAAATAAAACAAGACAGAATGGGATTTGCTCAAAGACACAATAAATCAGAGCTTAACATCCAAGCAAAATTCCTATTTGTGTACTATCAACTGGATCTTGACACAAGGTGTTTTAGACAGCCGGGAGTTGAATTTACTTGGGAAAAAACAATCCAAACTACTTACTCATTACAAAATATGGGTATACGTACTTAAAAATTACCACAGGTATAAACACAACCTGGCAGGAAGGCTTATTTCTGAAAAAATAATCAAAGATATAGTTTCTAATTATAGCTCCATTATTAATTCTAGCTGCATAT
>NW_027527378.1:1725067-1731113 GCF_008692635.1 Crocuta crocuta
TATAAATAAAAAAGCCTAAGAAATTTTTTAAAAACTAAAAATCTGGGAACATTCAAGACAGAAGAGTTACTCTCAATTCTTAAAAAATAAACAATAAGAAAAAAACCTTAAATCATATTGAAAGTAATTTAAAGAACCATAGCTTTCCTATCAATTTATTCAAATTATTCTTTAATGCAACCAATTTTTCCATTTAGTTTCTGCCCTTTGCTTATTATGTTAATTTTCAAACATTTAATCTTTTTTACTATTTTGGATCAGTTTTTTTCCATTACCATTTCTAACTAGGAAAGCTACTTATTGATTTCTTCCTACATTGTTTAAATACCACCTTATTAGACTCTCACTGGTTTTTTAAAATGTTTTTAATGTTTTATTTATTTCTGAGAGAGAGAGAGACAGCGTGAGCAGGGGAGGGTCAGAGAGAGAGGGAGATACAGAATCTGAAGCAGGCTCCAGTCTCCAAGCTGGCTGTCAGCACAGAGCCCGACACGGGGCTCGAACCCACAAACCGTGAGATCATGCCCTGAGCCGAAGTCGGACGCCCAACCGACTGAGCCATCCAGGCGCCCCAGACTCTCACTGGTTCTAAAGAACCTTTTTAGGGGTTTCCTTAGATTATCCAAGTAGATGACTGTATCAACTATGAACAGTAATCCTTTATTATTCTTTTTAATACTCTGATTTTCTGGTCTAATTGCATTAGTAAACTCTTCCAGAATGTAAAGTAGAGGTAAAAATAGAAGGCGTAGTCTTAATGAGATGGCCTTAAAATATGTCCCCATCAAGAATGATACTGGCTATTGGTCTGAGATTGTTTTTTAAAAACATTAAGGAAACACTTTTTCGTTCCTATTTTACTAAGATTTTAATTGAGAATAGACATTGAATTCTATCTAGTGCTGACTTTTTTTAAACCTTTAAATTAGAAATAATTATAGATTCAAAGGAAGTTGGAAAAATAAGAGAGGTCCCATATACCTTTAATCCAGTGGTTGCATCTTACATTAACTTCCTGTCAAAACCAGGAAATGTATACTGTACAAAGCCCAGACCTTATTTAGATTTCACTGGTGTTAAAGGTTCTTGTGTGTGTTCTACACAATTTATCATATTATAGGCTCCTGTATCTACCACCACTATAAAGATACTGAACAGTTCATCACCACCAGGATCTTGTGTGCTGACCCTTTAGAATCCACCTCCCTCCTATCCTCTTTTCAACCCGGGAAACTACTAGACTAGTCTCCATTTCTACAATTTTGTCATTTCAACAATGCTTGTAAATGGAATCATACACTATGTAACTTTATTCATGGAGTATGAATTCCCTTGGGATCCATCCAAATTGCTGTATGTATTAATAATCCATTTATCCCAGTTGCTGAGTAGCATTCCACAGTGTGGATGTACCACAGCTTGTTTAACCATTTGCCTACTGAATGACATTTGGTTTCAATTTTTTCATATTACAAATAAGGTGCTATGAAAATTAGTGTACAGACTTCTGTTTGGACATATGTTTTCATTTCTCTGGGATAAATGCCCAGGAATATCACTGCTGGGTCATAGAGTAAGTTTATGTTTAGTTTTTAAAGAAAAAGCCAAACTTTTTTCCAGAAAGGCTCTATCCTTTTTACATTCCCACTAGCAATGTATGAGGGATCCAGTCTGTCAACATCTTCACCAATATTTGGTATTGTCACTATTTTTTAACTTAACTGTTCTTATAGGTATGTAGTGATTCTCTCAATTTCAATTTTAATTTCCCTGATAGCTAACCATACTGATATCCTTTCATATGTTTATTTGCTAGCCACATATCCTTTTCGGTGAAATATCTATTCATTTCTTTGGTCAGATTTCTAAATGGACTGGTTGGCTTAAATTAGTTGTTTTGAGATTTCTCTATATATTCCAGATACAAGCTATGTCTCAGATACAGGTTTGCAAATATTTTCACCCAATCTATAGCTTGTCTTTTCATCCCCTTAACAGTTTTTTTTTTTCCATAGAGCAAATGTTTTGGATTTTTATAAAGTCTACTTTTTTTTCTTTTATGGATGGTGTTTTTGGTGTTTGGTCTAAAAACTCTTGATTTAGCCCAAAGTCCTGAAGATTTTCTTTTAGGTCTCAATTTTAAAAGTTTTTTATTTTACATTTAAACCCATAACACATTTTTTTCTGTTGAAGTTGATTTTTTTCTGTCTTTTTAGCAGAAGTTTATTTTCTATTTTTTATTTTAAATGCCATATAGTTACCAGTGTTATATTAGTCTCAGGTGTACAATATAGCAATTCAACAATTCTATACATTACTAAGTGCTCATCAAGATAAGTATATTCTTAATTTTTCCATGATACCTTTTGAATTAGTTTTCATATGAGGTATGAGGTCAATGTTTATTGTTTTACCAATGGATCTGTAATTGCTACAAGCACCACTGCCAAAAAGGCATTTTTCCAGTATATTACTTTTGCATCTTTGATAAAATCAACTGGCTGTACTGATATGCATCTATTTCTGGGTTCTACATCATATTCCATTGAACTATGTGTTTATCCCTTCACCAATACCATAGAATTTTGACTCCTCAAGCTATATGGTAAGTCTTAAAATTGGATGCAGTGGATCCTCCCACTTTATTTTTATCTTGTATTAGATATTTTAGTTCCTTTACCTTTCCATATAACTTTTAGAATAAGCTTGTGTTAAACCTATACAAGAATTTGGGGAGTCTTCCAACCTATGAACATGGCATGCCTCTCTCTATATTTAGATCTTTGATTTTCTTTTATTGGCACTTTTTAGTTTTCAGTATTTAAGTCCAGTGAAGTCCTATACATGTTTTGTTAGATTTATATCTGAGTATTTTTTGAGCAATTACAAATGGTACTGTTTTTCATTTTAGTTTCTATACACTGACACATCCACTGCCAGTATATAGAAATATAATTTATTCTTGTATTCTCATCATGTATCTTACAAATTTGCTGAACTCATTATTTTTAGGTTTATGTAGATTCCTTGGGAGTTTTCACTGAAGATCATCATGTCACTTGTAAATAGGGACAGTTTTATTTCTTCTTTTCCAATCCATACGTATTTTACTATTTCCTTTTCTTGCCTATTACACTGTTAAGAACTTCCAGAACTATGTTGAATAGCAGTGGTGAGAAAGGACATCCTTGGGGTGCCTGGGTGGCTCAGCTGGTGAAGCATACAACTGCGGCTCAGGTCATGATCTCATGGCTTGTGGGTTCGAGCTCCACATCAGGCTCTGTGCTGACAGCTCAGAGCCTGGAGCCTTCGTTAGATTCTGTGTCTCCATCTCTCTCTCTTTCTCTCTCTCTCTCTGTCTCTCTCTCTCTCTCCCTCCCTCTCCCCCTCTCCCCCTCTCTCTCTCTCTCCCCACCCTTCCCCTGATTATGCTCTCTCTCTCTTTCAAAAATAAACATTAAAAAAAAAAAACCCATCCTTTTCTTGTTCCTGATATTAAGGGGAAAGCACTCAGTCTTTTACTATNTGAGAAAGTTCCCTTTTATTCTTAGTTTCATGAGTTTTTGCTATGAATGTTTAATCCAGTTCAATGCATTTCTGCACAATTAACAATGTGATTTTTCTTCCTATTTAATATGGTGGACTATACCAAATGATTTTTGAATACTGAGCCAGTTTTACATGCATGGAATAAAATCCATTTGTTCACCATGTATATTTCTTTTCATATGTGACTTGATTTCTTTTGCTAATATTTGTTGAGGATACTGGTCTATACTACTTTCTTTTCCGTACTGTCTTTAGGTCTTCGTTTCAGGCAATACTGGCCTCATAAAATGAGTTGTGAAGTGTTTTCTTTTTTCTGGAAAAGACTGTGTAATTCATATTATTCTTGTATTCTTGATATTCCAGATCCTTCTTTTAAGATTTCCTTTCTACCTGAACAACTACTTGCAGTCATTCTTTCAGGGTCTGCTATAGACAAATTCTCTTAGTTTTCCTTTGTGTGAGACTGTTTGTTTTGAATGCACCTTCATTCCTGAAGGATATTTTCACTGGGTATAGAATCCTGGGTTGATAATTATTTTCTTTCTGCACTTGAAAAATGGTGCCATTTCCTTCTGGCTTCCATGGTTTCTAATGTGGGATCTGCTATCATTTAAATCATTGTTTCCTTATATGTAATAGTTCATTTCTCTTTAGCTGCTTTCAACATTGCCTTTTAGTTTGATTAAATTTTTTTGAAAATTGTGGTAAAATACACACAACATAAAATGTACCATCTTAAACAGTTTTTAGTGTACAGTTCACTGGTGTGTTAAATATATTTCCAATGGCATCTAGGTGGCTCAGTCTGTTAACTGTTCTAGATTTTGGCTCAGGTCATGATCTCACAAACTGTGAGATCCAGTCCCACATTGGGCTCTGTGCTGACAGCATGGAGCTTGCTTGGGATTCTCTCTCTCTCNCTTGCAAAACTGAAACTCTATACCCATTTTTCCAAAGGTTCGATTTTGATGAGTATGAGCATGGATTATTTTGGGTTTATCTTGTTTGGGTTTTAGTCAGTTTCTTGAAATCTGTAAGATTTTGTCTTTTGCCAAATTGGGCAATTTTCAGCCATTATTTCTTCAGGTCCACTGTAAATCTTTTGTTAATGTTCCCCGGGATCCTAAAGCTCTCTTCTTATTTTGTGTCAGTTTTTTTTTTCTCTGTTGTTCAAATTAGGCAATTTCTGTTGTTCTATCTTCAAATTTACTCTTTCCTGTTATCTCCATTCTATTAAGCCCATGTAGGAAGTTTATTTCAGTTACTCTCCCTTTCAGTTCTAAAGTTTCCATACCTTGTTTTATATCTTTTCTAAGACTAATTTTTCATTTGTTTCAAATGTGTTTGTGATTGCTCACTGAAGCAGTTTTATGATTGCTGCTTTCAAATCCTTGTCAGATAATTGCAACATCTGAAGCATACTGGTGTTGGTTATCTATTGACTTTTTTCTCATTCATGTTGTGGTTTTCCTGGTTCTTAGTAAAGTGATCTTTAGTTGCATAATGGACATTTGGAGATAAGACTCTGGACCCTAATCTTTTCTTAGCAGGTAGTCCACCAGTTGAGATGTAGTGTGAGGGCAAGGTGAATGTGTATGTTCAGCTTCCTGCTGGGTCCCACTGAAAACACCCTGGGAAAAATGGAGCAATGACTTGCTTTCTTGAACAGGTGTGGGATGGAAGCTCAGCTATATTCTTGGTCCCAGTAAAGATGGGGCAACAACTTGTACCATCGCACTTCTTCTGAGTAGGGCTGCAAGCTCCCTGATGGATCACATTGACAAAAGGGAGAGAGAAAGCAGAGAGCTGACGCACACTGCTTTGTTGCTGTAAGGTAGAGTGGAAAGCTCAGCTTCCAGAAGGGCTCAACTAACAGGATAAGTGGAGGGCCAACCAGCCCTTCCATCCACCATTTTATTCTGCCTTATGGATGCCAGATGGGGGTGAAGGCTCAGCTGTCCACCAGGCCCCAATTACACCAGGAGGAGGAAAGGAGGGAAGCAGAGTTGACTAGTCCACCTCCAACCATCTTGTTCTGCCTTGTTGATCTGGGTGAGGGTGTAGGCTCAGCTCCTCAGTAACAAAGGGCAGGGGGAAGCTTACTGGGGACTAACTAGCCTTGCCTACACCACTTTGTTAAGTCTCATTGTTTCCAGATGGGGGTGGAGGCTCAATCTGGCTCCTAGACCCCACTGACACTACCTTAGTGAGAGCATCATGTCCTTCTGCAGATGGGTGGGATGGGGCAGGGGGCAGTGGGGGAAGATCAGACCCCTGCTCAACTTGTCAAAACCACACAGCAGGGGGACTCAAAGTGTTGTCTGCTTTTGCTAGGCAGGGAATGGAATAGGAGGTCCTTGAGCTGCATAGCTAACATCACCAGGTGGAGGAATTCAATCACTGCCACTTGCTTCTTTGGAGTAGGATAGGGTTTTTCTGGGGTGTCTGGCTACAGTAGGGTGGGTACTGCCAAAAAGATTTACTGTTATTTACCGAC
>NW_027527378.1:1731667-1731891 GCF_008692635.1 Crocuta crocuta
TGGGAGCCACTTTTATCTGTGCCTGTTGGTGGTTCAGGTTGGAGGCTTTTACAGGACCTGTCCAAGATATACAGGAGGCAATTAAAAAAAAACCCCAAGGAACTCACTCTTAGTGTCATTCGGAGTAGCAAAGTCTGTAGGCAGTCTGCCTTCTTAGTTCCACCTTTCAGTGTTCCTGTGCTTGTTTAACATTTATGTCTAAAATATTTTAGTTGTAAAAGAGA
>NW_027527378.1:1732115-1739856 GCF_008692635.1 Crocuta crocuta
AGGACTCCTCCAACTTGGCAGAACCAGAAGTCTTCCCCAAATAATTAATTTTTAATGTTGAAAATAACATTTATCTTCTTTGTGTGTATATGTGTATTTTAAAAGGAACTTTATTACGTGTCAAGGGTAGTAATATTTGCTTTCCAGTCTTCTACATTATGGTTAAAAATACACTATGGAAAACTGCTATAGCATTATGGTTCCTAATTTTCTCTTAAAGTTCGAATTATATCTGTTTGTAACATTCATGGCTAATTTGGCTTGCTTCATGTTATTTAACTACCTGCCCACCTCAATACCTTTGAAGTATAATATTCTAAAGGAAATAATTCTATTTCATTCATCGTCACCTAGTAATATACTTTACACACTCAGAACAGCCAGGGGGAAAAGTTCACTTTAAAATTCATTTATGAGCTCTTTGTGATAATCCAAAGGAAATCTTATTTTTTTATCTGTTACATTCCTCTAAGAAACACCCACTCTGCTACCAAAATCCATTGTGATATACTCCTCTTGAATTATACCAACAGCCAGCAGAACTTAAAGGAAAGGAGGCAAATAGGTTTTGTTTTGCATTTTCCTACTTCTTTAAATGAAATACCTGTATATCTCACTTAACCTAAGAAATGGATTCTTGAATTCATTTATCTACTGACTTGTATTTAATTTCAGATAGTCCAGACATTTGGTTTTGATTGGCCTTCAATTATTTCCTGTACTCTTGCTTTAAATAAGAAACTACAAAACAGTATAACAAGACTGAAGACACTGTAAGGAAAAAGTCACTGCTTTGCTCTTTGCCTTCTTGCTATAAAATTTTCTATAATTAACATTAACTCTTCATTATGTTCCTCTAGAAACTCTGCTGTGGCTGGGAAAAGCGGTGGTCCAGGTAATGAGGTAACATGAGGTATCTCCAAAGAACACGGGGCTCTATTGACCTACTTGGAAAATCAGCATTCTAGGAAAAGCTTTGAATTTATCATATACAAAAATGAAAACAAATTGACTGAAAGCACAGATTGAAACTAAGTTTTCTGAAGAACTATGTACAGACTGTCCCTGACTTATGATGGTTTGACTTCTGATTTTTTTGACTTTACAATGGTGCAAAAATGATTATTTAATTTCATTCAGTAGCAACCACACTTTGAATCCTTATCTTTTCCTGGGCTAGCTATATGTGGTAATAACACTCTCTCATGATGCTGGGAGTTGCAAGGAATGGCAGTTCCCAGATGGCCATGTGATCACGAGGATAAACAATCAGTACACTTAAAACCATTCTGTTTTTCACTTTCAGTTCAGTAATCAATAAATTACATGAGATGTTCAACACTATGTTATAAAATAGACTTTGTGTTAGATGATTTTGACCAACTCTAGGCTAATGTAAGTGTTCTGAGCATGTAAGCATGTAAGCTAGGCTAAGCTATGATGTTTGGTATGTTAGGTGTATTAAATGCATTTCTCACTTATGTCATATTTTCAACTTATGATGGAACATAACTCCATTTAAGTTGAGGAAGATCTGTATACAACATAGCATAGATAAGGATCTTCCATCAACAGCTTTAGAGCAAACATTCCATTTAAGTCTCTAAATCAGTAAAAAATAAGCACAAGAATTAGTTATGTATACACATAGACGATAAACACATGAAAAGATCCTTACCGTCCTTATTTATTAAGAAAATGCAAATCAAAACCACACTGAGATACCACTTCTCACACACTATGATGGTTATAATGAAAAAGAAAAGTAGCAAGTGTTGGTGAGAATGTGGAGAAACTGGAACCCTCACACACTGCTGGTGGAAATGTAAAATGATTCAAGCAAGTTGGAAAACAATTTCTCAGTTATTTAAAACATTAAATACAGACTTACCATATGACCAAGCAATTCCACTCCTAGGTATATACCCAAGAGAATCGAAAAACATACGTTCACATAAAAATTGTGATACAAAATGTTCACAGCAGCATTATTCACCAAAGCCAAAAAGTGGAAACAATCCCAGTGTCCATGAACTGACAAATGGATAAACAAAATGTGCCATATCCACACAGCAGAATATTGCTCAGCTGAAACAAAAATGAAGCACTGATGCATGGTATAACATGGATGCACTTTAAAAATATTGTTAAATGATGTCAGACACAAAGGCCACGTATTATATGATTCCATTAATATGAAATGTCCAGAGAAGGCAAATCTATAAAGTAGATTACTGGTTGCTGGGGCTGGGGAAAGGAAGGAATAGGGACTGACAGCTAATGAGCCTGGGATTTATTTTTGGGGTGATGAAAATGTTCTGGATTAGTGGTGATGGTTGCAGAACCTTGTGAATATACTAAAACCTACTGAATTGTATACTTTACAAGAGTGAATTTTGTGATATGTAAATCATATCAAAATTTAAAAAAAGATTAATAAAGGTTTTTTAACCTAACAGGTAAAAAAACACAAAGGAAAAAAAGCCTGCCAACGATCATGCGAAATTTCTTTAAATTTCCTTTTCTTATACTGTACCAAGATAGATGGTAACTTTTTCAGACTGAGTCAGATCCTATTTTCTGACACTATGAAGGAGTGTCAAATTCACTTTTCTGAAAAGATGCAAATATAAGGAGATAATGATTTAGTAACTGGCAATTCAAAAACAGAGCACAGGTACCTGAGCACACACCTAGGGACTTCTATATGAAGAGTTGATAACTAACATCTGGGCAGCCCCTCCTTTTCCAAATACTGTAGTTTTTATTTCAAATGTTCATTTATAAGACAGCTATTTAGAAATCCCAAAACATTTTCCTGTACAATGTCACCATGTTTCTCAGGCCAGCTCACAAAAGCCTATTTAATCCACAATTTGTTTGGCTGGAGAATAGTACCAAATTAACTTTTCTAACTCTACCTATACATTCCCATAGAAATATCTTCTCATGTAAACCATCTAGAACCTTTCTCCCTCATAGGAGATTTCATCTAGAACAAGTCACTCACCTACCTGCTGTTCTCAATTCAAGCACGGTAATCTAGTGGAAAGTCAAAGGAATTTGCAACCTGGGAGACTTGGGTTTGAATCCTGCCTTCTCTACTTACTAGTTGTGCAACCATGAGCAGCTTATTTAACCCTTCTAGGCTTCATTTCTTCATGTGTATGTTGAGAAGAATTATATCTACCTCATTCAAGTTGATATAGACACTGTCCAGTCAGAGAGGGCATTCAGTAAACATTAATCTATAGGATGTATCAATCCACTTTTCCAGTATTAATTAGCATAGTATATTGAACAAAATGCAACATTTTTTGATAGCTAAATTTCCCCAGTGTTATCATTTGAATGAGAAATGTCACTGTAAAACTACCAAAACTAGAAAGAGAAGAATGGTAATNATGTAGTAGAGTTTATAAAAAATTTTCAGGGTAGTTGAGGAACAAGACAAAGCTGATTAAACGTAATTTGAAGGAGCATAGTAAATATTTTTTTCATTTAGAAAAAAACTTTAGCCTATTAATTTCAAAATACAATTAATAGAATCTAGGGCTTGAAAAACACTGATGTAGGGGGAAAAATAGTTCAATTTGTACTAATCCTCTAATCTAGAACTGTGCTGTTCAATGTGGTAGCCAAAAGCCACACATGCCTATTTAAATTTAAATTAAATTTAAATTCAGTTCCTCAGCCACACTAGTTACATTTCAAGTGCTCAATAGCCACATTCGGATAGTGGCTACTAAACAATGCCATCTAGAAGTTCTAGAAGTTTTTGTTTTTTTTTTTTAAGTGAATCTTTCCAATTATTTTATACTGTTTTGAAGCTCTTACAAGTGAAAAACTGAAATAACGTTTTGGGTAACTGAGGTTTTTAGTATAGGTCCTACGAGATTTCTGGAGAGAAGTTTTCTGCCAAAACACTGTACACGAGATACACTGCAATCTATTATGCCAAAATGATCTTTTGCTTCAGACGATCATTTGACATCTGCTTCTAACACATATCAAATGACTGAACCATGTTTCCTATAACAAGCTCTGTGGACGACAGGATTAGAGAGGCAAGCTCACAGAGATCTAGATGACCAGGTCAGGTTTGAAGATGAGATCATGATTATCAAGATTATAAAGGGCAATTTACATGGTAGACTAAACATAACTAGGTTTTAAGGTACATAAGATACCATGGATATATTAGTTAAGAGAGGGAAATCTGATTTAAATTATGCTACTGCTGTAATTCTATTCGTACTAATAGAAGAATGACAGGAAGTATAAAAACACTTTCAGATTTACAATAAATGTACAGTANCTAGTTGACAACTTCCAGACAGGAAGGTAAATATGTAGAGCAGGCAATGCCAGTAAGTGAACCATTAAGTCACTGTATGTTGAAACATAAAACACTGTTTTTCAGCAGGTAATATGTCCAAAATGCCCTTGATCCCAGAGGTATGTGTATATGACGGGCAGAGATCACAAAAAGGGTAAGGATGCTATTTTACATTATTAGGTAAGCTGCAAGTGTAACAAGGTTCCCAAGTTAAAAATGACTGCATCAAAATATCATTAACCTTAGCTATCTGTTTTCTAGTAACTGCAAATTAGAAGCAATTAATTTAAAAAGGAGAGTGGGAGAGGTAGACAGATTGATGGCAGCATGAAGTTGCCAAATGATAAAAAGAGTTTTTAAGAATTACGAATTGGAGACATAAGTTACAGAGCAAGTCAATATAGAGACCACCTAATAAGGGCAACTAGCTTGATATTAAGGTAGAATATGACCATTAATTTTCAGAACATGGAGTAAAAAAGCTTGTTATCTTAAACTTTTATTTAGATTATTATATTTAAATATTTAGCCNAAAAACTGTTGAAAGTTAAAGAAAAAAAGCTTTGAGAGAGTCAATTAAACATAACAGCCCATTTGCAGGCAATGCTGGATTATGTTACTATAGTTATCAGACTGTCCAAAACTGTTCTTCAAAGCACTTGTGTCCTTTGAGACTTCAGTATGGTTCATGAAAAAGGGGTTCTGATATCAAGTCTCAAATGCTGTAGGCTATATCCTTTTTGCAGATTCATCATGTACAACATCATCTTAAAAGTTCTATGAAGTTATACAGTAAAGACATTGGTCAAATCCTGTTTAATTCTATAATTCCCAAACTTATTTGATTAGGTCACACTCCTTTGGTTTGTATGTTTTTGGTTTTGGATGGCAGAGATGGTTGCTGGGGCACAGATACACCGTTAACATTTAAGAGACTTCTCAGTTAAAAATACTGTATATTGTATATAAAGTTCCTTAAGTACAAATACCACATAACAGACCAAATCCAAAGGATTTTATATTTAAACAGAAAAACCTAGTTTCTCACGGTATATTCAAATAACCAAAACAAATGTATTTAGAGTAATGGGGAGGGAGGCGTGTCATATTAATTTCTGTCCCTAAAAGTAAAATTAACAGAATCAGTCCTAAAGTATAAAAAGGTGTGTACATTTTGTTTTGGTATGTTTTAGAAAATAAGTTAAAATTTTACGTCTTGAGACTATATATTGACTTCATACATTTCTTCAGGGACACACCTCCTTCAAGAAGTTGACAACCAGGATACACCAGGTTTCACCAATTATAAGACACTATCATGTGCAAGATACACTATCATCTTCTTAATCACTACAGAAAAAGAAAAACCACTGCTAATTAAACTATGGCATGCCATGGACTGTGAGATGCCTTCCAATTTGACCAATGTTGAAATGTGAACTTTCCTTTCTTCCTTCTTCCACACATATTCTTCAAATGTTCTTTATGTTTTTCCCCTTTAAAGATGATATCAAAGAGGGGAACAATACAAAAAGGGACAGGATTCAAGAGATTTGCATTTACTATACCCTTACAATTACATTTGGATATTACAATGGTTCTGTTTAAACAGATCAAACAAATCATTTTTAATTGTTCTACTTGATTCTACAAAAATTACCCCAGAGGAAAAACACAGAACTTCCTCAGACAATTCTGTTAGAGAGAGGATTCATTATATTATTTATTAAACACTTAAACCATGCACTGAACCACGTACTTTTTCTATTTTCATTTCATTTCTTACCACAACCTCTTACCTATGAGGTAGGTATTATTTCATCCTTATTTTACAGATTAGAATGTCGAAGCACAGAGACCTTAAACAACTTGGATAAGATTATTAAATTATTAAGTGGCAGAGCCAGGACTCAAACCCAGGTCTGTATGGCTCCAAAGCTTATGTTCTTTAACATTTTGCCATACATCCAAATTATCTCATAAAGTGCCTTCTCAATTTTAAGGAGGGAAGTGAAACTGAAATATTTCATTGCTAGTAACTAATATATTTGCTTAAAATAGGTCAAATATATAAAAAAACAGTTATGTCTTATATGGATACATTTTATACTAAATCTGTTTCATAAAATGCATATATTATGTTTTTTAACTCTACATTTTATAACAATTAAAATTTATAGTTATTTTATCTTTGCTTTTATGTTATTTCGTACTAAATTGATAAACTGGACTATATGAGATCTGCTAATTGTTTCAGATTAATGATATGGAAAACTGTATCAATTCTGAAGTGCAGTAGGGCAAGACAGCTAATGCCAAGTATTAAAATGCAATTGATTGCTTGCATTTTATATTATGTGAATTGGGGAATCAGATATACAATACATGTATTTGCACAATTGTATCCCAATGCTTTAAAACTTGTTACCAACCAAAACACATAAACAACTGAGCTCTCTCACACTCGTGCATTACCAAGAGACCACCAAGATGTCACTGTTGTACACTGTAATCTGAATCACTGGGTCTAAAGCATCTGGTCTGCACTTGCCAAACCGGGGGTTTCCACGTCACCCAACATTCACAGCCTGGTATATCACATGTCCCTGAGCACGGAACTCAAGCAAATCTCGTTCATGATCACAACAGTATGAATTTTTTAGTATGTGACAAATTTTAAAAAAATCTTTGCAACAATTCTGCCATTCTGACTTCTGATAAATGAATGATCTGCTACATTTTTGATCAATCTCTAATGTCCCTGGTCAAGAGTGCACATCCCAATTATGCCACTCTCCTTATATAAAAGTAAGATAAACTCATTGTGATTTCCAGAAACATATTTTTAAAAAGGCAAAGTCTGCCTATGCTTGTTTATCTTTTTATGTTAAAATTTAAATGTACCAAATAAATTTCACATTTTGGATCAACCCAATTAGTATAGGAAGAGCTGCTAAAATAAAGCAAACTTTCCTAAATTTTAGTTTAACAAAAACTGACATCCTATATCATAATCACTGAAAACAATGAAGTGTTCAGTAATGTGTCACAGTTATTACTGACAGTTGACATGAAACAATACCTGTCCTCTCCTCAGATCTTCACTTGGGGGAAAGAAAAAAACCTGAAAGGTGGTAGAAATGAAACAGGAGAAGGAAAAGAAACTTAATAAAACATTTTTTTCCAATATCAATGATCATACTTTAATAGAATGTTTTTTCCTACACACAAAATATAAGAAACCTGGTATCAATATAGTAGAAATACTATAGAATTTGATATGATCTTTGAAGATAAAAATGGATGCACATCCACTGAAGATGGTTTCCAACACACGGGTCTCAATTTTTTATAAAGGAAATATTTATATAGTTACTATTTTTAATGCATTATAGGTACTCT
>NW_027527378.1:1739895-1742463 GCF_008692635.1 Crocuta crocuta
GCACATTTCTATAAAGGAAACATAACCTTAATTTTATTATTTTTGAAAAGTGTTCATATTTATATTCACTCTCATTTATCCTTTATTGAAAACTGAGAAAAAGTGGCACTTGAGGTCAGGCTTACGATCCAGTAAATGCTATCTCTGACAGCAGTGGCAAGGACTTTACAGAATAGTCACAGTCCTTGATATCCATCGCCTAAACAGATACTCAAAAACATACCAGCATCTTTAAATAACCCATTAAAAAGTCATGAATTCAGCTAGACTACTTAGGAAGCTATTTTGTTTTTAATCTTGTACCAACCTTGACTGCTTACATAGTACTTTCTTTATTATCCTAAATTTGCTTCTTTAAACATTTGGCCTAGTTCGAGCCTATCATGTTCTGACCCACGTTTGAGTTAACCACAAGGGTTTTTTTGTTTTGAGCACCATGAAACCTATGTGAGGTCTTAAAGCAGGAAGGCCATGTAAAGGAATGAAGAAACTGCCTGTACTTTCAGTGAGGTACTCAGGTCTTTTAAGATTGTTCATATTTCAATGTAAGATTAAAATAAGAACAGAAAGAAGATTGATAATCACCCTATTTCTGACCATTATAATTCATTCAGTGGACACCTATTAGGTCCATAATACATATGTGCCAGGCACTGTGTTAAGTGCTGAGGATACAGAGGAAAAGAAGTCTCTGCTTACAAGATTTCACAATCTACTAGGAATGAGACCACAAGTGTAAATTCCTATAGGGACCGACCCTGAAACCTTTCAGCCTGGAGAGAAAACATTTAATGTATTTTACTCAAGTATATGACTTTCAAAAATACCCAATTATATTCTGGTAAAATATAATTACTCTCTGATAAGTACTCCTTACTGGGGAGGAAAGAGCATAATAGTAGGCATAATAATAAGTCCAATATTAGACTTGTGAATGAAAACTCTCGACCTTTTCCCTTACTGGCTTCAATCTCCAAAGTTGTATCAGAAGTAATTTACTTGACACAGCTGAACAACCAAAGGCAAAATATCTACAGGCAATTTTAAAAAATCTTTCTAAAATTAATCTAGGNAATATTAGACTTGTGAATGAAAACTTTCTACCTTTTCCCTTACTGGCTTCAATCTCCAAAGTTGTATCAGAAGTAATTTACTTGACACAGCTGAACAACCAAAGGCAAAATATCTACAGGCAATTTTAAAAAATCTTTCTAAAATTAATCTAGGCAACACTAGCTCCGTGTGACATACCTTATGCCAGAGTATCAAGAAAATTCTTTGAACATGGCAAATTATGGAATCCTATCTGCCAGGTTCTGGAAACCATGACAGTAACTGAAATAACTAGGCTTTAACAAGTGAGATCGCTTATAAGATCATAACTGTTTCTGAAAAATACATGACCTCTAACTACTGGCTTATTTATTTATACCCTAAATTTTTCCACAAAGGATTTGAAGCAGCTACCCTAATATAAAGCGAAGCACATGAATTATATGCACCTGGCTTTGAATTATGGCTATGCCACTTACTATTTATACTCTTTGTGCCCTTAACTTCTGAAATTCAGTTTCTTAATCTGTAATAATAAGGACCACGATCCTACTATGTTGGGTCATAGGAAGGATAAGATCAAATAGCACGTAGCACAGTATCTGGCATATAGTAAGTGCTAAATAAATGTCAGTTTTGTGCTTTCCTTATCCAAATGTACGCTGTGTAGAAAAAGGATAAGGTGGAATTTTAAATGACTTTTTAACACAATGATACGTGCCAAGCAGAAATGTGGACTGATTATGAGTTGCAAATGTTACCGTTTGCATGTAACAATCAGGATCAAAGCAAATGCAATTCTTTTTCACAAGGTCAGCACTTTAAGAACATGTTATTAACCTTTTAGCTATATTAATTAACGCAAAAAAATCTGAAGGAGAAAACTGAGAGGAAAGAGCCCAATGGCATACTGATTTTCACACTATCCACTCAAAGAATGATTAAACATTCTAAACTCAATTTTCTTATAAAACAGCTATAGAATTAAACGAGCTAACATAATTTTAAATGTAATTCTGCTAGTCTCAAGAACGTGACTTCCTTTAAAAAATATTCAGGTAACTTAACTCAATATCTTTTCTATTCAAGAGCTGCGTTTAATTTAGGTTTTTAAAATACGGTCCAAGTCACAAAATCCCAAGTACCAGTCGGAAGCACTATTACAACTCTGCTCACGTTAAGGAGAACAAATAAACATTTTAAACAGCAGTGGAGGTGACTAGGAAAAAAAACTGAAAAGCGATTTGAACTGATCCCCCTCCCCCTCCATTACACCCGAGAATGCAAGTGTCCCGCATCTCAGATCAAACTGAGCCTCGGTCTTACTGACGTAACCGGTAACCCTATCCACCTCTCACACTGCGGAGGCCGGCAGGGCAGCGGCTGCCGCCAAGTACACCACTCATCGGAGCCTGCCCCATTCCACCCCCGCGTTTCAGTCATGCTTTCCAGAAATGGGGTCACTCACTAACTATTACACACACGCAGCCTATCATCCTGTAATCTCCCAAAGTC
>NW_027527378.1:1742584-1742852 GCF_008692635.1 Crocuta crocuta
TGCGGGGATAGAAGACAGCAAAAAGTCAAGAAGCAACAATCACAGACAAGCCACCATCAGGAATTGATTTTCCACTTCGGAGAGGAGCGCTGATGCCCAGGAATGGGTCTTGTCTGGATTATTTTCACAGACCCCGAGCTGGTTCTGGGACAGGGGCGGCCGCGAAAGCTCGATGCAGTGTTGTGTCCAGGGAAATTCTGGTCTGCCGTGTTTGGGTGTTTGGCACTCGGTTGGGTGTCTCAGAGACGGTCACCCCGAGCGAAGAAAA
>NW_027527378.1:1742974-1743236 GCF_008692635.1 Crocuta crocuta
GGGGTCCCTGAGCTCAGTGACCTCAGAAATGGGGGAGGGGGGAGGACCTCAGGCTTCCACTTTCCCCCGTGCACCAGCAGAAACCGCTGCGGCAGATAGACTAGGGGAAGGCAAAAACCCCTCGCTGTCCTACACCCCTTAACCGAAACCCCCACAGGTCGCCAGCCCTGCCTTGGGCCCCCTTCCAGTCCCCGCGCGCCCGACTCAACAGCACCAACTCTCTCCCCGGGCCGAACTTGAGAGTCCCTGCTCCCCGGTGAAC
>NW_027527378.1:1743988-1744234 GCF_008692635.1 Crocuta crocuta
GGGAGCCCCCAACCAGGCAGGGCCAAACTTCCCAACTCCTCTCTGGCCCCCGCTCCGCTTCCCGCTCCCCCCACGCAAAGTTGATTAAAATCGGCTTCTTGCAAAGCCCCAGCGCCCACTCCAAACCCCACGCGCCGCCACACCACAGCCCCCCGAGCGAGGGAGGGGAGGTGCGGGTGAAACAGAAGGGCAAACAGACCAACCCCAACTACCCAAACCGGAATCGGGGACCAAGGGGAGACGCGA
>NW_027527378.1:1744398-1744882 GCF_008692635.1 Crocuta crocuta
AAGACACGCCCCCGGCCGTCGCGCTTTGCTCCTCCCTCCTTCCTCGCCCCAGCCGGAGCTTCTGGGCCTCGCCTACTTTCAGGAAGGGCGAGCCGGAGAGATCTGGGGGCGTCGGCGGACGGTGGGGGAAAGAAGAGGGGAAGGGCAAGAGGAGCGAAAGGCTAAGAGCCTTTTACTGCCAAAGGTCCGAGCAGATCGGAAGCTACTTAGGGATGTAGAGAACAGTGGTCCCCGCCTAGCTGGGGAGACGGGAGAGGTGCAGTGCGCGCAGTCCGGTCGGTGCCAAGGACCCGGGGAGGGAGCGTGGGGTGTCTTTTCGGTCTGCCTCCTCGGTGGGTGTTTGTGGGCGCGTCATGTCTTCGGCACATCCTTTAATGGGCCAGCACCCGCCCTATCCAGGCTCACACGCTGGGCATTCACCTGCCCCCCCCTCCTTAACGCCCCCGACGACGGGGACACATAAGGCCTTTTGCCCTGGAGTCCT
>NW_027527378.1:1744949-1745190 GCF_008692635.1 Crocuta crocuta
GCCTTCCCGCTCCTCTTGTTGACTTTAAATAAAAGATTAGATTTGAAAATCAGGCTGGCCAAGGGTGGAAGAGGGAGAGTGAGGGAGGGGCCCTAACTCCTCCTCCGGCCTACGATAGGGAAGCCCTGGGTTAAGGAAACCCAAGCCCCAGAAGGCAACGGAATCCAGAAGGACGGAGTGTTTGTGGGGAGAGGCTGGGGCTCCTGGACTGAGTCCTGCCAGGGGTGGGGCGTTCTACCCC
>NW_027527378.1:1745266-1750873 GCF_008692635.1 Crocuta crocuta
TTCTACCCCGTGTTCCCCGAGCCAGGTGCCTTTGGAGCTCGGTACGCGTGGGCAAAATTGGGTAAAAGTCTCCGGGCTGAGTGGAAAGCTACTGCAGCCACCCCCCCCTCCCCCCAAGGAGAAGGAAAAAAAGTAATGGGAAATCTCCAGGCTGGCCAGAGTGCCTTCACCCCTTCAGGCCTTGGCCCAGGCGTCGTAGTCCTCCCACGCCCAGCGGCCACAACGCGTCCCCCGCTGCGCTTCCGGTGCACGCCTTTTAACAGCTCTCTTTCATCATCCCGGGACCCAGACACCTGGAGAGCCCTCGTCTTCCTCCCTAACGCAGGTGTGAGGTTGAGATTAGAGCCCCACACCTAGACTGCCAGGTCTGCGCGGGCGGTGCAAGGTTTCTCGCTGAGCCCGAGGCAGGTGTTGGGATCTTTCTGCTACCTTCGCCTGCGCGCCCTCTGGATCAAGCTTGAGGCCCAGGAGCCTCGTGGCCACCTGAAGGGGCTACATCTGTTTAGGGAAGCTGAGTACGGAAGTCCTTGCTGCGCGCCCTGTCTCGCAGCCTTGGACTCAGGGGGACAGCTCAGGGTTGAGCAACATCTGGGGAGGCTCAGCGTGGTCTGGAGGGTGGGGAGGATTTAGCTCGTGATTTTGTCACCTCCCCCAACATGCTTGACTCAAGTGCTGCACATCCAGTCTGAACCCAAACTCAGCTAATTTGGTAGCACCGTCTCCGTAATTCCTGACAATAAAAGCAGTTCACAGAAGTTCAGGATAAGGAGTGGTGTATTGTTTTGCATTTATCTAGGAAGTGCCTAATGTATCTTTCATTTACATTGCAAAGCCACATTACATTCCTTATAGCGAAAAGAAGTTGGTCAGTGTAGTTAATTTAAGGTAAATTAGCCCCTAAACAGCGATCAATTATTCCAACTAACATTCTTGCTTGGGTAAAATCATACATATTTAAGGAGACAGTTATGTGTCTTAACACTGCCCCTTGCGAATTACTCCACTGTAAGGGTGAACTAACCTTTTTAAAATCAAATTGTGTACTGAAAAGTTGATTTCAGCATCACCTTTTATTCTTTTTACCTTGAGAGCTTGAAGAATAACTCCTAAAACAAAGTTAATGTCAACAGTAGTCACGTTGCAGGAATGAAGCATGAAACGGACTGTTACTGGGCTGCGTACCACTAGCACGGCTGTCTTGCACATAGGATCAACCTGATAAGTATTCGTGAACTGATTTAGAAAAACACCATTCTCCTTCCTTTGGCCCAAAGAATAAAGCATTTTTTTTTTCAGTTAACAAACTGTTTTCATTTATTTATTTTATAAATACAAGAGTGATGCAAGAATTTGAGAAATTGGGAAAATCAAATGAGGCTGGGGGGAAATTTCTCATAGGTGGCTGCAAAAAAGAGTTATTTGAACAGAGAAGCTGATATTAGCCTGAGCAGGATTACCTTTTTTCTTCCCTGTTTAAGAAAGGAAAACTCTTAAGTGTAGTTATTCCAAGAATAGATGCCTCTAGAGATCACCCTGTGCAGGCTAATATGGTAGCTACTAGCCACCCAGGGCTCTTGAAATACTTAAAGTAAGACTGGCTGATCACAAATGAGACGTGCTGTAAGTGTAAAGTTCACACCAGAAAACAAAGACTTAGCACAAAAAAAAAAAAAGAATGTATAGTATCTCATTAATAATTTTTATACTGACTACATGTTGAAACAATATTTTGAAAATATTGAATTAAAATATTTCATTAAAATTCATTTCACCTGTTTCTTTTTACTTCTTCACAGGACTACTATAAAATGTACACTTATATATGGGGCTTACTTGTCAAGATTGGCATTATAGTTTTAGAGGAAAACACTGCTTTAGAACTTTCACACTGAGCCTTTTATGTCCTAATATAATGTTAAGTGATGTCCTCACATCCTACTGTCTTTTTGGGCTGCTTGGTGTATAATTCTATGCTCTCCATCCCCCTGCATAAATCTCTGTCAGAACCAAAATATTGGAAAGTTATTACTTGAAGCTACAGCAAAAGGAAATAGCAAACCTCAGTCGAAAATCTGGACTAGATTTCCAAGAAATCATTCCTGATGTATGACAAGACAACCAAATTTAACTTCCTCTGTCCAACAATTTCCTGCTATAATTATAATCTTTGTGTACAAGTTTAAATGGGCATTTACTTAACAAAATAACATTCATTCAAACAATGGAGTTCCATCAGTCTGGAAAAGTTACAAGATGACAAACTATGGCTCACAACACAATCTCTACCTTATATACATCCAGAATTCGCAGCTCTATTACACATAGCTTTGTTATTACTATAGAAAATCCATGGAGTGTAATCATCATCACCTCTCTGGAACGTCTTTCCCTTTACGTTATCTGAAGAGTATTTATTTTTCACACACACAAAAAAAGAAAAAATAATTGCTAGAAACTATTTCACAACTTCTTTACAGAGAGAGAGAAAGGTAAAACTTAGGCTCACATTTTGTCTCCCATAAGACAATAATCAAACACAATACATGGTGACATACCTTCCATGTGTATGAATTTTGTGTTTTTTAAGTTCCCGAAGAAACCATTAAGAATGTTTTCTTGATTGACACACATCTTAAGAGACAACAGGAATTTATACATGACACACATCTTAAGCGACAACAGGAATTTATACATCTATTTGAACATTTTAGTTGGGAGAATTCAAATTTTGGAAAATGTAAGGATCTTCCCTAGGTTCCCCTCAAGATATAAAGTTCAATCGTTCTAGAGCTGCCTATGATGAAAGATGCTCATATACTCTATAAAGAACTAAGGGGAAGACATTCCATGATACAAATACTTGAAGTGCTTCTTTAACATTCTTCCCAGTAAGGCAATATGGGATCATGATAAGAGCTGAGACAGGCCTGTGCCCAAACTGGAGCTTCCTTTATATCGCTGAGCTTCAACTTGATGGCCTAGAACAGGGTCTGGCACATAGTAGTTGCTCAATAAATATTTGCAGACTAAGCTTTGTTTTCCTCATTTGAAAATAAGGATGATAATGATACACACCTGGGAAGACTGATAGGCAGATTAAGTGGAAACAATGTCTGTAAAGCATTCAGCACAGGACCTGCCACATAGGAACCACTCAATAAGTGGAAGTATTGTTATCAGCTTTAGAAAGGGAGTATTCCTGCATATATAATGTAATTCAAATACTTCACTCAAAAGTTACTGTTGTGTGAGCATTTTATTATGGTATAATCTACTTCTTTAGTGCATTCTTGTATCACAAAAAATGATACGGTGAGTAACTTCCTGTGGAATTCAAATAAAAGAGCATATAGGGTCACTTACTGCTCTGTTTTTCAAGCCACATATGTTGAAATGCAAATGATTACAGGTCAGTTGCCTCATAGGCTATGATCAAATCTTTGTTTATGTAATGCTCAAAAGAAACTACCCAAGGTCTGATTCAAAGTTAACATTACCTGACTCATGGAGGGAGGATGGGAGGAACACGGAAGTATGGAGAAGAGGTCTGTGTCAGACATGCTTTAATGTTTTCTTTTATTGGTTTCCAAAATGCTTAATCCTTAGAGGTGTCATTTCGTTTCAGAGTTGTTTGAAGGGAAAGAATTATGGGACTTGGAGACATGACAAGGAACTGAGAAGCCATTCTTGGAGCTTTAATAAGCTACTGTTTTCCTTCGGTTTACATTTTACTAGAACAGAAAAGACCCACTAAATGTTCTTGTTTATGAACACTAATTCATAAGAGGGAGATAATGCATTAAAATTTCATTTTCAAACTGATATTAAAAACGGCTGCTTTCACATTAACCGAAAATTGCAGTACAAAGTATTCCTTCAGAGGATAAACATTCCTGTTTTCTAACTATCAATTTAGTTTGGTTGGTCAGAGCAGTGGTTCTCAAATTTTTTCAGTCCACAAACCATTTTAAAGCAAAAACCCAAGGACCACCAGTTTGTACCGATCACTATGAAAAAACCCCCAAAACTTTATGGAACTCTTGTTTTAGATCATGGCTGTTATTGTGGTTACATTTTTTAAAAAAGTTTATATTTGTGTTTTTGAGTGCAGATTTGAGTCTGCAACTAGAAAAGATACTTTAAGAAAATCCCGAGTTTTTGCTGAGTTGGATTTAAGACTAGCCCCACAACAGGACCTCAACTAAGGAAGTGACTTGGAGGAAAGCTATGGAATTAAATGGAACTCTATTCCTCGGCCACCAACTGAACTCCAAATCTATACACTTAGGGAATCTGCAGCTTTCATCACAATAATTGTATGAATGAAGGAGTGTTGAATCAAATCTGTTGCAGGAAAAACTGGCTATAGATTATTAATGCCTTACTTGTGGATGAAGTATTTTTTTTCATCAGGACAACACACTGATTATGATTTCAGTAGCTTATTTTAAAGTCATGTTCCTGTAAACTAGTAAATAAAATAGATACTTTGGGGGCATATAAATACTACAGAATTCCCTTATTAAATAAGACATTGGTACAATTTCAAAAAAAGATCAAGAAATTGAACTTAAATAACTTACAATTGCCTACTAAATAAGGGATGAATTCTATAGACTAAATGAAATTTAAAGAAACCCTGCCTAATGAAACTGTAATAAAATGTTGAGTTCAAGTGCTGTTGATAGTTTTGAACACTTTACCATCTTATATAATGATGGTGATGTTGACAGTAATGCTAGACATTTACTAACTACATACTATGTGTCTGGCACTATTATAAGTGTTTCACAGCTATTAACCTGTTTAATATTTACTGCAATTCTTTTTTTTAAGAAGTTTATTTACATTGAGAGAGAGAATGCACGTGTGCATGAGAGCTGCGGTAGAGGCAGAGAGAGGAAGAGGGAGACGGAGAGAGACAGAGAGAGAGAAAGAGAGAGAGAGAGAGAGAAAGAGAGAGAGAGAATCCCAAGCAGGATCCACGCTGTCAGCACGGAGCCCAACATGGGGCTGGATCCTATGGACCATGAGATCATGACCTGAGCCAAGAATATGAGTTGGATGCTTAACTGACTGAGCCAGCCAGGCACCCCAATACTCATTGCAGTTCTAAGAATACTAAATATATGTTAATGGCAGTTAACACCTATTGAGTACTTGCAAACTGTTAAATGGTTTACATACATTATCTTGTTTCATTCTAACAATAGATATTGTTAGCAAAAATTAGTGTTTCATTCTGATAAAGAATAAATGTTTTTCACTATAATTGTTTCAAAAAATGTTCGTGAAAATGCTTGGGGAAAATGTGCCATAAAATACAATTACATAAGTGTGTAAAAGGATCTTTATTAAATATATTTGCTTGTCATATCACTTTCTTATTCTTTATTTTTTTTCACCTTGGTAGACACAGCAAGATTCTGTGAATGTCGTTTTGCAAAAAAACAAAAAAAACCCAAAAACAAAACCCCTCAAAAAACAACAAAAAAACCATGTTTCAGTTTCTCCAAACAGCAATCAATATAATAGTTTTGAAATAATCCTAAAGGAGATAATTTTCAAATGAAAACTTTTCTTTCCATAATTCATTACAGTTCTTTA
>NW_027527378.1:1751085-1751800 GCF_008692635.1 Crocuta crocuta
TATGGGTTGAATCGTGTCCCCCTCACAATGATATATTGAAGTCCTAACACCAGTACCTCAGTATGTGACCTTATTTGGAAACAGGGTTGTTGTAGATATAATTAGTTAAGATGAGGTCACACTTGAGTACAATGGGTTCCTAACCCAATATGACTGGGGACTTCATAAGAAGATGGCCATATGAAGACAGAGACACAGAGAGAATGTCATGTAAAGACCGAAGATTGGAATGATGCATCCACAAGCCAAGGAATACCAAAGATTGCTGGCAAACTACCAGAAGCTAGGAAGAGACAAGAAGTTAGGAAGAGCCAAGGAAAGACTCCCCTACAGCTGTCAGAGGGAGCATGGCCCTGCTGCCACCTTGATTTTGGACATTTAGCCTCTAGAACTATAGGCAATAAAGTTTGTGTTCCTTCATTACAGCAGCCCAGGCAAACTAATACAACCACTGAGAAGATTTTTGCTTTTACGCTAGCGTAGCATTTTTCACTTCTGAAAATATTATACCTACTATTAAGGATTTCCTAAAAGTATGGGCACATCTCTGTAAGCAATAGAAAAAACAATGATAGGTAGGAATTTGGAACATGTTTAAAAACGGATTAGGAATAGAGCCTAAAATTTAATTTCTTTGGGTTAAACACTTAATGCTAACAAAATAAGCCCTGATTTTTATTTATAGATCTCTGGAATCCAGATGATTCTATACCTG
>NW_027527378.1:1752234-1758798 GCF_008692635.1 Crocuta crocuta
TCCCAGCATAGTAGAATATGCACTCACTATTATTTGCTAGATTTAAGTGAAAAAAATTTTGCTGCAGCTTCATAAATCATTCCTTCTGTCTGGAAGGTCTGTGTTTGGGTCAATTTAGATTTTCATTTGGAAAGTAACTTCTCTCCATTTCTCTTCCTGTATTTGTCAAGTTGGTTTGTGGCGTTACTGGCTACTTAGTTCACCAAATTAGAAATCTAGAGTTCATCCTGTCGTCCTATCCGACTGCCTCTTGCCCCGCCCACCACATTATGTGACAACTAGATTTTGTTGATTCTGCTTTCTAGTCTGGATTCTGTCAAACTCTCCTACTCCACCACCCTTGCTAGAGTTCAGGCCCTCACCATCTCTGGCCTGTATTATGACAGCTTCCTGACTTTAACCCATTTTCCACACAGTGGCCAAAGGGTGCTTCCTAAAATGAAAATTTCATTTTGTTCATCCTCTGCTTAAAATTCACAATGGCTTCGGGTGCCTGGGTGGCTCAGTCAGTTGAACTTTTTTTTTTTTTTAATTTTGTTTTTTAATGTTTTATTTATTTCTAGGAGAGAGAGAGAGAGACAGCGTGAGCAGGGGAGGGTCCGAGAGAGAGGGAGTCACAGACTGAAACAGGCTCCAGGCTCCGAGCTGGCAGTCAGCACAGAGCCCGACGCGGGGCTGGACCCCACGAACCGCGCGAGATCAGGACCTAAGCGAAAGGCGGACGCTTAACCGACTAAGCCACCCAGGCGCCCCTCAGGCAGTTGAACTTCTGACTCTTGACTTTGGCTCAGGTCGTGATCCCCAGATCATGAGATCTAGCTCTGTATTAGGTTCTGTGCTGAGCATGGAGCCTACTTAAGATTCTCTCTCTTTCTTTCTCTCTCTCTCTCTCTCTCTCTCTCCTTCTGCCCCCTCTCTTCCACTCACACTTTCTCTAAAAAACAAACAAACAAACAAACAAAGAAACAAAAAACACCTCACAATGGCTTTCCATAGCTCAGGATAAAATCCCACAAGCTTTGTATAGATGCAAGAAACCTGCCTTTTTCTCCAGCCATTAATGGCAATTAAGAGAAATAATTAAGGATTTATCATGCCTTTTCTCTGAAACTGTATTTCAGACCAACCGTATAAAATTAGCTGATGAAAGTTCTTTGCAGAAGAATTTTGGCTTATAAATGTAGAAGAAATGATAGACCTAAAAAAGCACCATTTTGAAACCTGTAATGAAAGAACAGATTTAGGCAAAAATTCTAAATTAATGAAGCCATTAGATGAAAAGTGGATGGAGAACTTGAAATGGAAGGATCAGGCTATTACCACTTGAACTCACTGATCATTCTTAGCACTAGAAAAGGTGGGACAACGAAACACTCTAAGCCTCTATGTCATGTAATGGGAAGCATAGAGTACTACCTATGAAGTCTTCTTTCTAAGAACCTGAAGTGGAATTAAATTAAGCCTCTAGAGCTGTGCTGTCCATTAGGGTAGTCACTTGTCACATATAGTTACTTAAACTTAAATAAAATAAACTAAAATAAAAATCTGAAATTCATCTCCTCAGTCCCACTAATCATATCTCAAGTGTCAATTTTCATCTATGGCTTGTGGCTGTGGTATCAGTGCACATTGTAAAACATTTCTACTCTGGCAGAGAGTTCTCTTGGACAGTGCTGCTTTAGAGCTAAGTTCTGTTTTCAGGAAGGGGGGGGCAAGGGAAAGAAATTAAATGACACTAGAAGCAAGAAAATAGACAAATATATAAACTAATATTGAGAGAGAATAACAAACCTGGAGGGATCACAATCCCAAATTTCAAGATCTACTACAAAATACACACATAGATCTACTACAAAATACACAGATAGATCAATAGAACAGATTAGAGAGCCCAGAAATAAAGCCACACTTACATGGTTAATTAATCTATGGTAATTGAGGCAAGAATAAACAATGGGGAAAAGGCAGTCACTTAAATGGTGCTGGGAAAACTGGACAGCCATATATATGCAAAAGCACAAAACTAGACCACTTACTTACGCCAGACACAAAAATAAACTCAAAATGGATTAACAACCTAACTGTAAGACCTGAAACCATAAAGCTCCTAGAAGAAAACATAGATAGAAATTTCTTTGATATTGGCCTTAGCAACAGTTTTCTAGGTATATCTTCTAAGGCAAGGGAAAATAAAGCAAAAACAAACTATTAGGACTACACCAAACTAAAAACTTTTGCAGAGTGAAGGAAACCATCAACAAATGAAAAGGCAACCTACTGAATGGGAGACGATAATTGCAAATGATATAGCCAATAAGGGGTTGATATCCAAAATAGATAAAGAACTTAGACAACACCTAAAACCCCACAAATAATGTGCCTGATTAAAAAAATGGACAGGGGATCTGAATAGAATTTTTCCAAAGAAGACTACAGATGGCCAACAGACACATGAGAAGATGCTCAACATCACTAATTATCAGGGAAATACAAATCCAAACCACAGTGAGATGTCACCTTACACCTGTCAGAATGGCTAGTATCAAAAGCACAGAAATAACAAGTATTGGTGAGGAAGTAGAAGAAAGGGAACCCTCATGCAGTGTTGGTGGGAATGTAAATTGGCGCAACCATTGTGGAAAGCAGTTATGGATATTTCTCAAAGAGTTAAAAATAGATATACCATATGATCCAGTAATTCCACTGCTGTGCATTTACCCAAAGAAACAAAAGCACTGATTCAAAAAGATACATGCACCCCTATGTTTATTGTAGCATTATTTATAATAGCCAAGTATGGAAGCAGCCTGAGTGTCCATCGATGATAGGTGAATGGATCAGGAAGATGTGGTATATATACAAAATGAAATATTACTCAGCCATAATAAAGAATGAGATCTTGCTATTGGTGATAGCATGGATGAACCTCAAGGGTACTATGCTAAGTGAAATAAGTCAGACAGGTAAAGACAAATACCAAATGATTTCACTTATATGTGGAAACTAGAAAACCAAAATCAAATAAACAAAAAAGCAGAAACAGACCCATAAACACAGAGAACTGGTGGTTGTCAGAGGGGAGGCAGGCTGGAGGATGGGCAAAATAGGTGAAGGAGAGTAGAAGGCACAGGCTTCCAGTTATGGAATGAGTAAGTCCCAGGGATAAAAGGTACAGCATAAGGAATATAATAAATGGTATTGTAGCAGCACTGCCTGGTGACAGACAGTAGCTGTACTGGTGGTGAGCACAGCATAATGTATAGAGTTGTTGAATCACTATGCTATACACCTGAAACTAATGTAACAATGTGTGTCAACTATACTTGAATTAAAAAATAAAGTATCACTATTAAATCATGAATTTTAACAACACAAAAGAGAAAATAGGCAAATATAAAGAATGTGATTATATTCTTCAGGTTTAGTTGGTTCAGTGTCTGCAACAAGTCAACGAAACGAATAAAAAGGGGGTGAGAAGNTCTGTCTCTCTCCTAGAAATAAATAAAACATTAAAAAAAAATTTAAAAATAAATAAATAAATAAATAAAAGAAACAACCAGATGTAATGGGTGGACCTTGTTTGGATCTAAACACACAAATTGTAAATGCATTTTTGAGACAATCATGGAATTTTGATTATGGATAGAATTTTGGTGGTTTTAAAATTTTTACTAAACTGTGGCATCCCATTTAGCTGTTAGGGTGCCCATTTCCCTGACTTTAACATCTGCAACAGCTTCAAGTGAGAAAGAGGACTCCAAGTCTGGCCACAGGACATCCTGAATATAGTGAGTGAGCAAGCAGGGAACAAGGCAGAAGCGAGCAAATATGGACATCAGGGAGGGCAGAAGACTTCTCCCTTCTATGTCAGCAAAAGGAAGGCCCATGGCAAACAAATCCCTGAGTGCAGCAGAACTTTAGAACTATTCTAAGGTGTGTATCGCTCTCCCAGGTATGTCTGTTCTTTGGTAGCAAACGGGGCTGTGGTTCTGAGAAGGAATGGCAGCCAACTGTATTGTTGACAGAGAATAATCAGTTGGGTGTGAAGCCAAGAGACCAGAATTGAGGTCCAGGACCAGGAGATGGGGCTGGCAGGAATGAAAAGGAGGTGTATCTGGGGTTGGAATTTCCACCACGGTATTATAAGCCTGGGTGATCGGGGAAATCAGTGAACTCTAGAACCCTGGAGAGAGTTGCTCTCCCCTTTCCTTTACAGAGGAAAGGCTCAACTCCAGAACCCTTTATCTTACAGTGGTTCCGAAAGACAGAAGGACTATTTTCAAATCTCACTTGCTAGATTGGATTCCAGTAGTTTCAGACTGGGCAAAATTTGTTTCCTTTGATTCTCCTTCCCACTCTCCCCCCCCACCCCCGCCCCCCAAATATGGGTCCTANACATAATGTAAAATTTGCCATCTTATCCACTTAAGGGTATAGGTCAGTCAGTAGTGTTAAGTATATTTGCACTATTGTGCAACCGATCCCCAGAACTTTTTCATCTTGCAAAACTGAAACTCTGTACTCATTAAACAACAACTTCCATTTCTCCCTCCCCTCTCCGGCCACCACCATTCTACTTTCTGTTTTTAAGAATTTCACGATTTTAAATGCCTCATATAAGTGGAATCATAGTTTTTATCTTTTTGTGACTGGCTTATTTCACTTAGCATCATATCTTCAAGGTCCATCCATGTGTACCATGGGTACATTTCTTTCCTTTTTGAGGCTGAATAATATTCCACTGTGTGTATATACCACGTTTTATTTATCCATTCTTCTGTTGTTGAACGGTTAGGGTTGCTTCCACCTCTTGGCTGCCGTGAGTAATACTGCTGTGAACATGGGTGTGCAAATTCAAAGTCCTTTGACTACTTTGGTGGATTGCAAAATGGCCATAAATTATTCCCCTTTCTGTAGCCATGCCTCCTTTGTAATGTGACTTTGCAGTTTCTCGATCAAAGTGCGAAGTTTACTTCCTTACTACTTGAATCTGGGACAGCCTGATGACTCGCTTTGGCCAGCAGAATGAAATGGAAGCAGTGTGTTGCTGGCTCCAAGTCTGAACCTTAAAAGGTTTTGCACACTTATGCTTGCTTTCTTGGAATTCATGTGTACAAGGCAAGGTTAGACTACAAGAAAATGAGAGAGCATATGGAGTGGAGATGAACCATCTCAGATGAGGTGTGAAAGATGTGCGTTCTACATAGTAGATAGGTAGCAATTATGGAGTCATACTCACAAAGTTTGAGTGGCGAGTTTTATCAATATCCACTTCACCAGAATTCCAACAACTATCGGCAAAGCTGACCTGGCAGCTGGTGGTCGATACATGAGTGAGCCTGCGAGAGACCAGTATAGGTGTGCAGCTGAACTCAACCCAAATTGCTAACCCACAGAATTATGAGCTAAATAATTAGGTGTTGTTTTAAGTATTTTTGATTTGCTCTGCAGCAATAGGTAAATACTACATATTATTTACCTTTTAACTATATGCATTCTTCCTTGGAAATTTCATCTGATTTCTCAGGGACTTCAATGATCACTTCTACAGTAAATGATTCCAAATCACTCTCCCTAGCCTTGACTCTGATCTTTTGCCCAGCCTTATCTCGAATTTGCAAGTTTATGTTGCATACTCCATCTGGATATCTTGTTAACACTTCAAACTCAATGTTTTGAAATCTGAATTTGTTATCTAATATCCAAGCTTTATATTCTCTATTGATGTTCCTATTTCTGTCGGTGGTACTATCATTCTTTTAGTCAACCATACTTAAAACCTCAGTGTTGTCTTTGATCCCTCTCACTTCTTCCCATAGTCAGATGATATTTTTCAAAGTACTTTTTTGCCACCTTTCCTATCGTTATATCCATAGAACTACTCACTCATCAAAGCTTTCTTACTGTTCCCCCCTCTCTGGCCTCTGCATCCTCCAATTATTCTCAGTTCCACTTTTCTGAGATTCAGAGTGATGAGTTCACTCCTCAGCTTTTCTCCTTACAAGCATATTTTCCTTACTTCTGCCTATTTCAACATCTGGGTCATCTCCATTGATTTTCTCCATTGTTATTTTTTCTCTTGGGTGTGGGTCATGTTCTTTGTTCATATGTCTAATAATTTTGGATTGTATCCTGCATATTGTAAATGACATGTTTTAGAGATTCTGGATTCTGTTCTCTTCCTCCAAAGGAACTTTTTGTTTGTTTTTGCAGGCATTTAACTTGGCTGAGCTCAAATTCCAAACTCTTTACCCTAAGGTGGGCAGCAGCTAAAATCTCAGTTGTTGTTGTTGTCGATGTTGTTAACCTTACCTGGACTTGTTGGAATCTGCTCTCTATATGCGTACTTCCAGGATCAGCCAGAGATTTAGGCAAAATTTAAACATAGGCTTAACGTATTCACTTTCTGCCTCTCTCTGTTCAGATTTCTATCCCCTCCCTTGCCTCAGTCTAAACTCTGTCTTCGGGTTTGTCAAACCAAGAAAACTGAGTGTTTAGCTGCCCTGCCGGGTGAAGACTGGAACTTACCTTCAGGCAAGAAGCTTTAAAATAAATATGGGAAAC
>NW_027527378.1:1758881-1767164 GCF_008692635.1 Crocuta crocuta
TCTCCCTAAATGGATTATTCATGTTTCCCCATTTCTGCTCAGCTCCTTCCTGTCCCTGAGCTTTTGTTCACTTTGTTCCTTCCTGTTAAATGCCTGTCTGATCTCTGCCTATCAAAATGCTATACATCTGTCAAGTGCCCCGGGGCTTGGTCCTATGTCTCTGTCCTCCTTTGTCAACACTTTCTCCCAACTGATCTTATCCAGGTCCATGGCTTCAAAGACGATCTATATGGTAATGATTCACAAATCTATATCCTCAGCCCATTTGTCACCACTAATCTCCAGATTTGTATATGTAACTGTCTACTTGATATCTCCACTTGGATGTCCAAAAGCTATCTCAAACTTGACATGGTCAAATTAGAATTCTTGTTTATCTCTTCCCTCAGGCTTACTCCTGGTGCAGGCCCTCTCAACTGCACTAAACGTCACCACCATTTATAAGCCACAATCCTGGGAGTCATCTTTAATTCTTCCACTTCCTTTACACCCCACATGCTATCTATCAGGAAGTCTTTGGGCTTTACCTTCACATGTGATCTTGAATCTGATCTCCAATCTAGCCATTTCTCTCTTACCATTGGAATTGAAGTCACCATGATCTCTCACCTGGACTTTTTCAGTTGCTTACTCCGAGGTATTCCTGCTCCCATACGTACTTCCCAACAATCCCTTATCCATCCTGCAACCACTGGGATCTTTTTAAAATGCAAACCAGATCATGTTACTTTCCTGCTCAACCTTTCAGTGGCTTCCCAAAGCAGTTAGAGTAAAATCCAGACTCCCTCCTATGACCTACATGGTCTTACATGTCTTGAACCCCACCTACTGCTTTGACTTCATCTTCTATTTTGCTCTCTCCTTTCCCCATTACATTCTGCCCACACTGGCCCTATTTATATTTCTCAATTTCACCAAACTCTTTCCCTTTCCCTGGAACACTCCACTCTCAAATCTTTATCTTCTTGTCATCTGTCTTCCCCATTGGATTGCACCTTATGTGAGGGCTGGGACCTTTCCAGTAAATTTTCTTGAAAGAAGGAATGAATTCAGCATCAATGCACTTTCTCCACAAAGCCTCTAATGTACTTCTCTGATCGCAATATTCTCTCACTGTCCTTGAATTTTATATCCACATTTCCTTTAACCTTTACTACTTCCTATTTCTTGTTATAGTCATTTGTGTATGTGTTTTATCTTGTCAGATTAACTCTGATATTAGAATGGGTGGAATCCCTGTCTGATTCAACTAAATATTCCTCACCTGGCCTACTACAGGGCTTTGCATGGAGTGATGCTGAGAAATGTTGAGTGAATGAATAAATAGCCAAGCCACTCCATATTTCTCTTGAAGGGGAGTATTATTAACATTAAAAACAGCATCAACAACTGTCTTTGGCTATTGCTAAATTCCTTTGAAATTAATGAAGCATAATTCACTAAAGCCTATTTTATGAAATGTTTTAAGTGGTTTGTAATGTTCTAGTGCTTAATTAGAAACGGCAGAAACTACTGAAGTATTCTGATTGAGGTACATTTGAACAACACTGCCTGAAATGTGCATGCAACCAATATATCTAAATGTCCTAAAAACATACCACTGAGTCATGACTAATTCAGCCAACAGAATTCTGTGGGTACATTCTATATAATGGATAGGTAGCAATTTATGGAGTCGTACTCATAAAATTTGAATGATGATTGTTATCACAACTCATTTCAACATAATTTCAGTCCCTGAAATAGAAAAATTTTCACTTTGATTACACAAATCTTAGGGCTGAACCTTAAATAGACTGCTTTTTATGATCTCATCCTGTTCCTTGGCTCCATTTTACTTATTCTTTCTAGTTTCCCAGCCCTTTCTTCTGAACTATGGTTTTTCCTCATACTATTTCAAGCCCCTACTCAGCATCTAAACTCATTCACCAAACCCATTAATATCATATCATCTTCATCCCAGAGATAAATACTTTTAAAAATATTTTTTCATCCCACAGAACTATTCACAAGTTTTGTTGTCATAGTTTTCTGGTCATCTTCAGCTCTTTTTACTTGCTTTATTAACTTTCGATACAGCTAAATCAATGCTTTGGATTGTGGTTTATTTATTTGGGGGTGATTGTTTACTTTTCCATTTTGTCTATTTTTGTACTTTGTATGTATTCTGCTGTATTTTGCTCAGGTCCAGTACAAAAGAATTCTAATACATTGAAAAGAAAAATTTAAACAGAGCCAATATGGAAAAATAGATGATTGAAAACTATGTGACTAAGGTAAATGAAACGCAAAGTTAAGATGCTTTTATTCTTGAACTGCAAAAGACATTGCTTATAAATGACACTGTGGAACAAAGTATTAAATAATTCAAGACCACTGATGTCACTGTTATCTGCACAAAAACATTTAACTGAAGATAAATAATCTCTTCTCTCTTCAAGTTATTTTGTATAAGAGATTTTCCCCTTCTTATACAAAGATTCAATTCTACTCATCTTTTTATCCTAGTGGCTAAGCTTTTAGAGTAATGCACAAAAGTCTAGTTAACATGAAATGAAGCTAAAATATTGCCCTTTTGTATTTATACCAGAAGTGGCTTATCAGTTACGTTGTTTTTGACAGCAAAGAGATGAAGACGACTCAAAGAAGCTTAAGGAATAAGGAAATTGTTATCTTATTTAACAAGAAAGCTAGGGATAGAGTGATTGCAAGGTTAATTAATTCAGAGGTTTGATAATGTTATTAAAAGTTCAAGCTCTTTTCATAGACTTTTCTGCCATTCTCAGAGAATCCCTTTGGTCCTCAGGCATATCCCATCATAGCTGCAAGATGTTTACAAAAATTCCCGCTGTCATATGTAGACAACAGAAATTTATTCTCTTGTAGTTCTGTTGGCTAGAAAGAGGTCCAAAATCAGTTGCCATCAGGGTTGTTTCCTTCTGGAGGCTTTGAGGGAGAATCTGTTTCATGCTTCTCCCCCAGGTTTTGCTAGTTGCCAGCAACCCTTGGCATTCCTTGGCTTGTAGATACATCCCTCTCCCCCTTGGGTCTTTGTGTCCTCACATGGCCTTCTTATAAGAACATCAGTTATTGGTTTAGAGGCTTCCTAATTCAGTATGATCTCATCGTAACTAATCACATCTGCAAAGACCCTATTTCCAAGCAAGGTCACATTCAGAGGGTCTGGGTGGATATAAATTTTAGGGGGATACTATTCAACCCAGGACAGTGGTTAAATGCTTTCCAGATCCTCATGACCCTTGACAACTTAATGGGAAAGAAAGAAGAATTTTTCCAAAGGTGAGTCAATAGCCTGTCTAAAGGCAAGTCATATGAAGAACCTTGAGATGAACTTCTTTCACTATTAAAAAATTGTACTCCCATGCATAAGTGTTTAACACATTCCAGTAGAATGTGTTAAAATGTATACACACAACTCTGTAAAAACTGCTATTTTATTTTTGAAGGGCTCCTTCTCTATTCTCTGAATACATTATAGGTATTGAACGACTCTCTCTATAATGTTCACGCACAGGTATGTATACATGTGTGAGACTACATGAATACTGTAGGCATCAGACAGCTTGCTTTGTAGTGGACGAATAATGGCAAATATACATTTGATGACATTTCAAGAAACTTATATTAAAATACAGCAAAAACAGAAATAACAGTCCTGATTGGATAGTATTTAACAAAGAAGGATTCTCAATATAATTTCCTCAAGTATGTCCAATAAGTTGTACGGTTCTTGATGCAATCTTTCCCAAGTCTTCTTCCTTCCGTAAGTAGAAACTCAAGGAAATTCATTCTTAAATATCTCTGGCACTATTATTGCTCTACTCTTAGATATCAGGATAAACATAGGTTTTAACATGTTGGCTTTTCAGGGTAAAAACTGACCAGCAATTTATCAGAGTACCAGGGAAAGTTATTGAACTCAGACCACTTAAGCATTGCCAGAAAGAGCGGGAAAGAAGACAGGAACTGGTTAGTGCTTTGAAAATTCCTTTTTGGTTTTCGTGATAAATATAGGTAATAGATACCATGTTCTTCCCTTGTCCAGAGAATCCAGAGGAATTGGTCAATAAATTTTCACAAATATAGAGCATCTTGTTTTTCCTCTTATGTAACAATTATCACACTTAAATTACTTATTTGTGATCTCCTCTATTCTAGTACAAGTCCCATGAGAAGGACTAAACCTGTCTTATTTTTCTGTCTCTAAGGCTTGGCACAGTGACTAGCAAAGGTGAGTTGAAACAGATGTGGGCTTAACTCCTTATGGATATGGATAACTCCATTGCTAAATATTGAATGAGATGTCCTGGTACCCTATTAGAAGTATTGATTTTTTAGTGTCACCTTGGCTGACACTGCAAGGTACTCCCCAGTAACCATTCTCTTCAACTGTAGTTGGGAACATGGCTACCTAAAATGAAGACTGCATTTCCCAATTTTCCTTGCAACTCAGTGTGGCAAATGGGGTATTGGCAGAAATGATGTGTCGTATATTCCAAGAATCTTCCTTAAAAGATGGCCAGTGTCTGCTCTTTGTCTCTAATCTTATTTTCCCTTTCTTCATCTTGCTGCCCAAAGCACAGGGATGATAACTGGAACTCTGGCTACTATTTTAGGCCACAGGATGAGGGCCACACCCTAGGGTTGTAAGGAACTTGGGTTCTTGAGGACTTTGTGAAGAAGGGCTGTTATATCAGCCCTGGATTGCTTACTTCTTTAGAGACCCCCTCCCCTCTGCAAAGTTTTTATGTGAGAGAGAAATAAACTTTTACCTACGTAAGCCACAGTTATTTTGGGTCTTTGCTATTTGCTACCAAATCTAATCTCAGTGATAGGAGATTTTAGGATGCTACAACTGGAAGATGGCTTTAAAAAAAATTTTTTTTTAATGTTTTTATTTTGAGAGACAAAGAGCAAGCAGGGGAGGGGCAGAGAGAGAGGGAGACAGAATCTGAAACAGGCTCCAGGCTCTGAGCTGTCAGCACAGAGCCAGATGTGGGGCTTGAACCCCCAGACTGTGAGATCACGATTTGAGCCGAAATCCGACGCTTAACCAACTGAGCCACCCAGGTGCCCCACAACTGGAAGACGGCTTGATTGGAGCTCACCACTATCATTTGACGATTGATGACCAAAAATGTTAAATCATAGACCCAGGTCATGAAAGTGAAATGGAGGTAAAGCCGGGTCTAAAATCCAGTTCACTCCAGATCGCTTTTTCCTACTACATCTTGCCTATTTAATGAAACAGATCTATCAAAAATAGTTTGTAAGTTCATTCTTATTTTTCCATTTACTTTAGTTACAATATTACAGGTATTACCAGTCACAAGTAAATAATCCTTTAGTGAATTGACTTGAATATTTGGTGAAAAAGGCGGTATTTTTTCCATATCTACTGATCCTCAGTTAGATGCTTGAAAGATTCAGAGTTTTGTGTCTGTTTATGAGGACATTAAATTAGGCTAATATAACTGGATTATAAGATAATGCTTCACCATTGGTGTAACCATATACAACATGACCTACCCTAACTTGAATATTCTTTGAACATAATTTTAGCTTGATACAAAAAATGCCTACTTATTTTACCACGTCTTTGTGCCAAGTTTATCAATAAGACATACTTTTTGTGGACTGTATCATAAAATCTGAAATAGCTGGTCATGAAAGTTAATGCTATTTCCAGAAGTTATTACCTTACACAGAAGCTTAGGTACTGGGAGAAATCCTAACAATAAAATACATTAAGAGTAGACAAGGACAGAGCCAGAGACTTCTCTATCTGAGTTCTGGTTCTCAATCTTAAATATTTCATACTCCATTTCTTTCAAGTATAAATCTTGAAACTATTATTGCCAGACATTAATCAAATATCACATATATATTGATGATTTTTATCTAAACAAAGATGTGAGTGGTGCCTCCCATTACAGTAAACTGAATAATAGTATATAACTTGAAAATCAAAAATTGCCAAGAGATTGACTACAGAATCTGTCTTTCTGGAGTGATAAAGTTGTTAGTTTGATTCTAATAATTTAGAATTTGTGGGAATTTTATTGTATTTATTTTGTAAAATCTTTGAACAGTTTAAGTAATAGTGTAATACAGAAATGTTCAGGAGAGTATATGTTTATCTGCCCTAGTGTGGAAGAATGTTAAAGGACATAAGGTGTACTAAGGCAGTAGTTCTTAAGTATTTTGAGGTCACAATCCCTTGAGAATTTAATGTAATCTATGGATCTACCCCAAGAAAATACCTATACTCAAGGTAGCAGACCTAATTGAGATTATCTCCTTAATACCTTTCTTCTGGAAACTGCCTTTCCATCCACTTGGTTATCATAGGAGCCCCAACACGGATGCAACAAGAGCTAATCCCTGGCTGCATCTTATTGGTCAGTAGATGACCCAAGTCAAGCCTATCAGAGTCAGCACAAGACTTGCTAAGGAAAAAGAGAAAGATGCAAATCTGTCACCAGATACCTTAAAAAGTGAGATTTAGGGGGTCCTGTGTGGCTCAGTCAGTTAAGCGTCTGACTCTTGATCTCACCTCAGGTCATGATCTCAGGGTTCATGAGTTCAAGCCCCACATTGGACTCTGCACTGATGGTGCAGAGCCTGCTTGGGATTCTGTCTCTCCCTCTCTTTCTGTCCCTCCCCTGCTCATGCATGCGCGCTCTCTCTCCCTCTTTCAAAAGAAATAAACTTAATAAAGGTAATGTCTTAGAGTTTGTATGCAACATAATATTATTTTAATTTTTTTATTTTTAATGTTCTTTATTTCTGAGAGACAGAGAGAGACAGCGTGAGCAGGGGAGGGTCAGAGAGTGAGGGAGACACGGGATCTGAAGCAGGCTCCAGGCTCTGAGCTAGCTAGCTGTCAGCACACAGCGCGACGTGGGGCTCGAACTCACGAGCTGTGAGATCACGACCGGAGCCGAGGTCGGACGCCCAACCGACTGAGCCGCCCAGGCGCCCCCATAAAATTATTTTAAAAAGTGAGATTTAAAGGTCTTAAATATTGGTTAGTCATGTTTTCCATCACCTGGACAAAGTCAATTTGCAAAAAGGGAGAAGAATAAAGCCAAAGAACAGAGAGAAATGTGATAGAGTTCATCAAGTGTGTCTCTTGTTCTAGTAGTTTCTAAGGCTCAGCCAATCATATTTCTCACTTTGGATTTTGTGAGAAATCTTTATCCTAACTCCCTCTTTCTTCTGGAACAACTTTAGTTTGAGTATTTTTCACTTGTAAAAGAGGGAGTACTACCTAGAGCACACCGATACACATGAAACTATTCCTCCAGTATTAGGGGATTTGTCAAGGGTTAAGAACTCCATGTATTAGTGTGATTACTCACCGTTAAATGGATTTTGCTAATTAAACATGAGTCATCTATTAAATGAAGTAGATTCAACACGTCTTATATTTACAAAAGTCTGTTAGTTAGATTATTGTATATATGTATGAAACAACTTTTGTTGTTTAGCAGTGTCCTAGAATTTATACTTCCCCTATTTCAGACTTCTCCATCCATACTCTCAAGATTTTAAAAAAGTTTTAAGTGCTTTTAACATTATTGTATTGATTTTCCTTTTGAATATAAAATGAGAGAAAAGAAACAACAGCATGCCACTTTATTTTCTCCTGCTCTAGGAAGCAATTGGGTCCCAGTAAACCATAAAATAAAATTTACAGTTGTTCAGTTTGTGAACCAGAATGAAAATTTTATTAATTTATAGAGGGGTATAGATTTTACTAGTGATTTGAAGACTAGAGAGTCTTCAAGACTAGAGTCTTTTCTCCAAGGTACCCCCTTCATGATAGGCAGAGAAATCACCTTATTTATCAGAAAGTCATGCTGATGAAGATGGAATTGCAGAGAGAAGAAATTGGATGATAAGAGATATAGTATCTAAGCTTTACTAGACCCTAATGAACTACTCTTCTCAAAAACAGAATTGTAGTCAATTTTAAAGTTATAGATAGCCTTTCTTATTGCACTGTGAATCATTTTTTGGCACCTGTTCTGCTGGATGGATTCTGGATAGCTTCTTGAATTTTTAAAATTTTCATCAGAGACATTACCTTCTCTCTGACTTTTGACTGATTCACTATTCATGTAATCCTTGCTTTTGCCTTTAGTTCCTGCACCAGGAGCTCTTTATTACTTGCTGGGTCCAGCAGGTTTGACCAGAAGAAGGTCCACAGAAAGCTGACGGCTGGGGGCTATTCCACTTCCAATCATGAAAATAAAT
>NW_027527378.1:1767173-1767531 GCF_008692635.1 Crocuta crocuta
TGAAAATAAACTTGTAACATAATTCTGAAAGGAGAGGCTAATCTTTTGGAGGATGGAATAATTCTCTTCACCCAAGTCTGCTCCCATTTCATTTATGTGAGGCCTCCCTTTTTATAAATAGGTGGATGTAATAGAGTCTCCATGACGAGAGATATTGTCTTTTATTATGTCCATGATAGAGGAGGAGCTACACACGGTATTTCATGAAAGAGAGTGTAAAAATCTAGAGGCTGTCCGTATTTCCTGCTTTAAAATATTCACGCTTCCTTTCTTAAGTCCTTTTGATCTCATAAATGCTACTGTGTTTTCAAATAAGAGAAATTATAGGTTTTAGAAATATACATGGGTTGTGACATTT
>NW_027527378.1:1767647-1782250 GCF_008692635.1 Crocuta crocuta
TGACATTTAGATGGGTTCATATTCAAAGCACATCTTTCAAAATTAGCATACGACACAGGGAAATATAGTCAGAGAAAAGTGACTAGGCACACACTTCAGGATTTCACCTGAGGTATTAAGTAGGAATTGATCTGATTGAAATAAAAAATGTCTGCAGCAGGGTTCTTGTGAGTAAACCATCTTAGAAGTGGATCTTTCAGCCCCAGTCAAGCCTTCAGATGACTGTAGCCTGGTGGACAGCTTGACTGCAACCTCAAGAGAGACTAGGAGCCAGGACCCCCCCCCAGCTAAATGACTGACAAATCCCTGACCCACAGATATTGTAAGATAATAAATGTTTATTTTTTTAAGTTGCTAATTTTGAGGTCATTTGTTATGAAGCAATGATAACTGATAAAGCCTACTAGGTACTACGTAAACTTGCACAAGGCTACTGCTCTGACGGATCTTCTATCACCGTATGTATTGTCCACTGACTCCCATGATTGTTTTACTATTCATTGACTCATTAAACATGTCCCGGCCTCAGAGTTTGTGTTCTTCCTGTTCCTCCGACTTGGAGTGCTATTTCCACTTCTTTGTATATAATTCACTCCTTCAAATCACCAATGTGGAAATAAGAAAAAAATATATTTTAAAAATCAATAGTTTCTCTCTTTTATAGCAATAAGTGCCTAGAAAAGGAAATTGAAAACATCTATTNAATGAAGGTTATAAAACAAAATCTTTTTTTTTTTTTTATAAAACAAAATCTTAACAGATGGAAAAAACATTTCAAATCTTGGAGGAGGAGACAATATAAAAAACTTGATTCTCTCCAAATCAGTATATTAATTCAATTAATTCTAGTTAGAATGCCAATAAGTGAATTTTTGTATTTAGAAAGGAAATATTCTTTTTTTAATCAGGTGAAAAAATAAAGGTCTGAGTAGAGTCAGGCTTTTTTTCTTTTGAAATACCAGAATTGGAGTGCCTCGGTGGCTCAGTGGGTTAAGTGTCTGACTCTTGATTTTGGCTCAGGTCATGATCTCAGGGTTCGTGAGACTGAGCCCCATGTTGAGCTNCACCTGTGTGGCCCAGCTGGTTAAGCATCTGCATCTTGATTTTGGCTCAGGTCATGATCTCACAGTTTGTGGGATCAAGCCCCATGTCAGGTTTTGTGCTGACAGTGCAGAGCCAGCTTGATATTCTCTCTCTCTCCCTCTCTTTTTGTCCCTCCATAGCTCATGTTCTCTCTATCTCTTAAAATAAATAAACATGAAATATCAGAATAGCAGGAGCAATATTTTCCAAAAGAGAGGACATATTATACGGTCTGATCAATACGAACAAATAGTTCAATGGAAAAACATGGAGTCCATAAAAAGATTCCAACATGTATAAGAATTTAGTAATAACAAATACTTGTGGGGGAGAGTGGAGAATTGTGTGAGAAAACTGAGAAATGCAAGAGAAACAAAAACTATATGAGAAAGAATTTTGTGGACAGAGAATTATGCAAGAGACAGAGATTTGTGGAAGAGGACATAGAATTGTAGGAGAGAGAAGGAATTGTGGGAGAATTGTGAAAGCAACAAAAAACTGGGAGATAGAAGGAATTTGGGAAGAGACAAAGAATTGTGGGAAAACTAGAAACTCATGGGCGCAAACGGAGAAATGTGGGAGAGACAGGGATTTGGGGAAGTGAATGGAGAATTGTAGGAGAGAATGGGGAATTGTGGGAATAAACCGGGAACTGTGGAAGAATTGTGGGAGAGACAGAATTGTGGGAGAAAATGGGGAAATGTGGGAGCTACAGGGAACTGTGTGAGAGAAGGGGGAATTCTGGGAGAGAATGGAGAACTGTGGGAGAAATAAGGAATTGTGAGAGAACTGTGGAGAGAAGAATAATTGTGGGCCACATGGAATTGTGAGAGGGACAAAGAATTGTGGGAGAGACCAGAGATTCATTTGAGAAAATGGAGGAATGTGGGAGAAACAGGGAATTGTCAGAGAGAGAATAGGGAATTGTGGGAGAGACAAAGAATGTTGGGAGACCTAAGGAATCGTGGGAGCAACAAAGAACTGTAGGAGAAATCAGAAATTCATGAAGAAAACTGAGATATGTGGCAAAGAATTGGGAACTATGGGCAAGACAAAGAATTGTGTGAGAGACAAAGAATTGTGGGAAATATAAGGAATTACGGGAAAATTATGGAGAACCAAGAAATTGTGGGAGACATAAGGAATTTTGGGAGAACTGTGTAGAGAGAATTGAGGGAAACATAAGGAATTGTGGAAGGGACAGGGATTGTGGGAGAAAATGGAAAATTTTGGGAGAAACCAGAGAATTGTGGGGGAGAATAGGAAGTGTGGGAGAAACCAGAGATTCGTGGTAGCAACTAGAGAATTTTGGGAGAGACAGGGAATTGTGGGAGACAGGGAGAATTGTAAGAGAAGGGAGAAGTGTGGAATAAAGATGGACTATTTAATTCATAGGATGGGCGTAACTACCCTGCGTATCTGGAAGAAAACAAAGTTGTACCTTATACATACAAATAAATTTTAGATGGATTAAATACTTAAATGTTAAAAATAAAATAATAAATATCCTGTTAGAAAAATCTAAGAAACTACATGTAGCAGGTGGGATAGGTTAGACTTTCTTAACTAAAACTGGACCTAGGTATACATTATTTTTATAAAAGTATTAAAATGTCCATAACTTTAATGAACAAACAATATATTTGGAAAAACTTTAGAAAAAGCAGGCAGACATAATAATATATTTAATAAAAAAACCTTTTAAATTCAATGTAAAAATGGGCAAAAGATTTAAAGAGGTAATTATTTTAAAACTCACTCTTAAAAATATTTGTTAACCTAAGTTATTGAAGGAAAACACATTTTATTGAACAACTGAAAACATTTAAAAATGTTTTAGATCAGGTCACATTTTATTTATTATTTTTAAAAAAATAATAGCCATGATATAATTTCTTTTTTTAATTTTTTAACGTTTATTTATTTTTGAGAGAGAGAAAGAGAGAGACAGAATGTGAGCAGACGAGGAGCAGGGAGAGAGGGAGACACAGAATCTGAAGCAGGCTCCAGGCTCTGAGCTGTCAGCACAGAGCCCAACGCAGGGTTTGAACTCACATACCATGAGATCATGACCTGAGCCAAAGTCAGATGCTTAACTGAATGAGCCACCCAGTTGCCCCTATCAGCTTACATTTTAAATGTTTCAACAAAATCCTCTGCAAGACAGGCAATTTGTTTTTTTGTTTTTTTTTTGTTGTTGTTGTTGTTTTTAATAGTTTATTGTCAAATTAGTTTCCACAAGACAGGCAATTTGGAGCTGTGTATTCAAAAAAAAATTGTAGTTATATCTCCTAAGCTTTCTACATTGCTATTTTATACATCTAATTTCTCTGCCAATAGAAAAAAACCCCAACAGGCCAAAATGCAAATCCAGATGGTCAACAATACAGGAAAAGATGCTCTTAGCAAAGGGAAATGCAAATTAAGGTAACAATAAGACATTGACTCAGAAACAGGTACGAAATTTAAAGGATCTGTAACTTATTACTGGTTGGATGCAGGGCAAAGGGTATTCTCATTCGTTGCCAGACAATATCTGACCTGCTACAGTTTTTTGCAAGACAACCAGGAAACATCTATTAAAACTAAAAATCTCCAGGCCACTTGACCTAGTCATCCCTTTTCAGAGTATCCAAGTCTTAGAAATGAAGAACAACAGGGGCACCTGGGTGGCGCAGCTGGTTAGGTGTCTGACTTTGGCTCAGGCCATAATTTCACGGTTCATGGGTTCAAGCCCTGCTTTGGGTTCTGTGCTGACAGCCTGGAGCCTGGACCTTGTTTCAAGTTCTGTGTCTCCTCCTTTCTGTTTGCCTCTCCCCTATTCACACTCTGTCTGCCTCTCTCTCAAAATAAATAACGTTTTTTTTAAATAAAAAAAAGAAACGAAGAACAACAATTATGAACACACACACACTGCTTGTAGTGGCAAAAGACGATTATCAAAGTAAATGCCCATCAACAAGGAATAGTTAATTGAATTATGGTATATCCACCGAATGGAATATTGTGCAACCAGCTAAAAAACGTTAAGGAGAAGTATAAGGGTTTACCTGGAAATTTCTAAATGGTATTTTTTATTGAGAAAAGCAAGGTGGAAAAAAGCATGTATAGTATAATCTTATCTTTCTAAAACAATGACCAAAATGACCCCTTAAATGCATATGTGCAGTGGTGTGTGTGTGTGTGTGTGTGTGTGTGTGCATAAAAAAATATGAGCTTGGAGAAAATACGTATGAATAGATATGAAATTGCTGTCATGGATTGTTTAGAAGGGGGATATATGCCAGAGAGGGAGGAAAGAGGGGGGAGAGGGAAGCCAAGCTGAANAAAAATTTGAATGTGAATACCAGGGGTTTTTTTTGTTGTTTTTTTTTTTAAAGAAAAGTAAGTGCTCTGAGCTTAGAGCATAATTTGAAAACCTTTTTGTAAGGTGAATTCTTGCCATGAAATGCTTTTCATTTTTCTCCTTTCCTTTTCCCTTTTCACTATGAGCCAAAGGCCAGAAAAACATAGTAATGCCAAGGTTCTAATTGAGTTCTGGTTATCATAAAATTTCCCTAAGGAAAGAATTATATTTGCTACTGTGCCCCAAATTTTCCATAGAGATCCCCTTTAGTAGAAAACAGTAAATTTATATTTTGCATTTTCTCTTTAATATATCCATGCTTGTGACAATATAAAAAGATTTAAATACCTTAGTCAAAGTACTTAACATCCTGTTTGACTATCAGGTACAGTCTTTCCTGGGAACAGAGGGTACCTTTAAATTGGGTAACTGAAGAGGGTTTGGTAGAGGGACTATTTACAAAAGCACTTGCAGGGGTTAGGGGAACCATGGAGGGAGAGTGCATTACTCTGGAAGTAGTAATACTGAGAAGCTGTTATCACCTCTGAACCTGGAGCAGTAAGGAGAGGGAAGGGCTACTGAGACCCAGCTGTGTGGAGAGAGCTGACGGTAGCCATGGCCTTCAACAGAGGGATGCAGCCAGCCTACAGATCCTGTGGAAATAGAACTGAGGGAATCAATACCCCGACCTGCTGCACTCCCCACCCTCTGACCTATTGATGCCCCCCATTCTTCAAACTCAACTGGAAGCCAGAAGACAAGGGAGCCCTCATGCCGTCCATATAGGTCAGCCTCCAGGAGCATAGAACTGGGCAGAGGGGGATGGAGAGTGGATCTGAAGGGGCAAAGATTTCATCACTCTTTTCCATACTCAGTTTCTTCAGGTAACTTGATGGCTGGTGAAGATCAATCATAATATTAAATCCATGGCTTCCATTATCCCATGAGCTTGGCCTTATACTAATGGGAATCCACATTTGAAAAGCTTAGCATGAAGCCATATGACGCTAGTTATCATGTGACCCAATTAAAGTGGTTAGATGCCCCCCAGAAACACAGAAGAGGAGCTCCTGAGTTTAAGACCCAGAACAAGTAAACTCTGGTAGGATCTGGGAAGGAGAATAGGGAATGAAAAATTTTAGTTTTCTCAAGGAGGAAGGAAAATCTCAGGACAGATGGGATGAAGTTCAGAAAGTAAATTTCACCAATGTAACACTTTTATCTAAAGTTGGTTATGTTCAGATGTACATACTGTACATGTAGACTAAAGATCATTTGTTCACAAGTTACAACATCTGGGTTTGGATCCTTGCTACTACTTAGTTCTGTCACTTTGGGTAAGTCGTTTCTCCTCTCTGAGTTTGTTTTGTTCCCCACATAAGAAGAGCGTAGGACTAAAGATCTAAGCTTCCATTCAGTTCTACACTGTATGATGCTATCATTTTACTCAAAAAAACTTTAAGGTTTTATTTTTAAGTAATCTCTATATCCAACGTGGGGCTCGAACTCACAACCCCGAGATTAAGTTGAACACTCCACCAACTGAGCCAGCCAGCATCCCTCAAAGAGAAATCTTCAAAATGGCTTCATTAAAAGCTTAAAGTTGAGTTAGAAAAACAGTTAAGAGCATTTAAAACAAGAGTCTAATTAAAATTATGATTTCAAGCAACTTCTAATTTTCCCCTTAGGATACTTCACCATAGAATTCAGCAGGTTACTAAGACACAATAAACCTCCCTGGTTGATGGACACCAAGTTCAAATCTTTATATCCACAGGGAACACTATCATTGGGTAATGACCATAGAGTACTTTAGGAAGAGGCAGTCAAAAGCAGGAGATAATCTGGTTTCAGTGGATTGTATTAGAGCTAAAAACCACTGAGTAATCTACATCCTTCTTCGTGTAATTTCACACAGAAATCTCAGAAGAACAACACTGGTAAGAATGTAAGAATGAAGAATATAAAAGGAACAAATACAAGGATGGAACCGGGGTACCCTATGGCCCTTTCTATGTAGCAAAGGGAGTACTTATCTCAAGGCTACCCCTGAATTATATGAATGGGTATGAAAACACTAACAATGCTGTTTTATGCCAATATAGTGGTAATGGAAGGTGCTGTTTGACTCTTTTTTCTTTCTTTACTCCTTATTTTTGTATGTATCAAATACCCTTGGAGTATTTTCATAAATTGATTCTCTCTCACTGCCGTGACTGGAAGACCAAAACACTGATATATATAAAGATTTTTTTGATGATGATACCTGCTACCAGAGTCTCTCCTAATTTTAGAGCAACATTGGTTTAGGTCTACTTGATTAACTCCTATCCAACGGTAGAAAAGGAGAGGGTCCCTCAAACAGGGGAGAGGTGAAAGCAACTTATAATTTGTCAATAGCTAAGTATGAATAATTTTAGTTTTAGAGATATAAAGTCCTGGTAGTAGGCAATAATATCTAGAAGACTGGAAAGGCGATATTCTATGATAATTCATCATTGTTGAATAGAGGACGATGTTTTTTTAATAGAATATGGCATAGCCTATCAGTCAATGTTAAGTGGGGAAGGATTAAGAAATGTTAAGGCCTGGGATTTGGCCCATCTGCCAGAGTCAGGGCAGCGGGTGTTGGGAAAAGAGGGATTGAGTTTAGCAGATAGAGTACGGCATCCACAGGGCATGGTAAAAACCTGTTGTGATTTCAGGCAAACTACTTGCCCTAGGAGCTGAAGAGGTTCCAGGAGTTCTAACGAGCAGGTTGAATGCATTTAGAAGGAAGCAGGGGAGGGAGAAATGGATGAATCCAGGTAGACGGACAGGGTAAGCAGGTAGCATGCCAGCCTGCTGGAGTTGAGAAGCAGGATTGTACTTGTAGTTGTACTTGCTACGGCAGCTGTAACAAAGCACTGTAAACTGGCGGCTTAAACAGCAAAGACTTACTGATTCACGGTTCTGGAGGCTACATGTCTAAGATCAAGGTGTCAGCAGGGTTCCTTCTGAAGGCTGTGAGGGAAAAAATTTGTTCTAGGCTTCTCTCTGAGGCTTGTTGGAGATGGTTGTCATCTCCCTGTGTCTTCAAATCATCTTCCCTTTGTGGATATCTCTGTGTCCAAATTTCCCCTTTTCATAAGGACACCAGTCAGATTGGATTAGGGCCCACTCTAATGACTTTACTAATCTCAGTTATCTCTGTAAAGACCTCTGTCCCAAATAAAGGCACATTCTGAGGTACTGAGGATCAGGACTTCAACATGAATTTTTTGGTGGCGAGGGCAGGGAGTAGGCAATTCAACCCATAACAAGGATTGAGGAACACAAGATGAAGCTCTAGCGCTAGAGGAGATTGGAGGGTAAGGCCAATTACCGAGACAGGAATTTCGACAAAGGGACCAAGACAGAACTAGATTATTCTGGCTGGGGTACATGGTGGGGAAAGCCTTGGAAATGAGACAATTGCCAGAACTGGAGTCTTATGGATGCTCAGATCTGAATTGAGGTACAAGAACTATTGAAAGATAGGCTAGAATTAGTTGTCTAAGCCTGTGTACACAGTCAAGAGGAGGTCTCAACTTCTGTGAGAGGGAGGCCAGCAAAGACTGAGACTCCATCGGACTTCATGATGAATTGGAAAATTCCACAGGAAATGGAAGATTGAAGTGGGAAGCATTGAATCTGGCTACTCCTGAGTGAAGCCTGCACAGAGAAGTTTTGCCAAGATTGGCTGCTCCCGATCCCTGCCCAATCTGTTTATCTTTGCTCCCAATTTCCTCAAAACTGGAGTGTGACTACCCTAGGTTCTTAAAGGCACGTGAGGGACAGGTATTTGAAGCAACCAGACCAATATGGTCCATATTCCTAGAGCAGCACTTTCAACACACGGATATTATAACGAAATTAGATGCAACATTTGGGAATTTTATGGCAAACTATGAGACTTAAGAGACATTTCATGCTTGTAGAGTGCAGCCGACTATTTGGGTCCCACCCATGTCCCCTTGACACTCAGCAGTCGTGTACAAGCCAATTGATGTCTTAACTGCAAACACCTGCAGCCCTCTGCCTGAGGCCTTTCTATTGGTCTGAGTGGCAGACAGTTCATCATCCAGGGATCTGTCCTTAGTCAACAATGAATAGGAGCTAGAATTTAAATACTCCAGCTTTCTTGATCTTGGGTGGGGATGGAGGAGTAGGGAGGAAACTCTGACTTACACTCTATACTGTCTCCCAAAAGTCCCCAGTGGGTTTAAGCCCCATGGCCACAGAGGTAACTTGTTTATTAGGGCAACCCGGACTGACTTCCTTGCCCTGTTGGCTCACTTCCCTACTCTCCCATCAGTGCTTCTTGGGATTGGCTCCCAAATAAACCATGCACATCCTAGTCTCCAGGTCTGCTTTTCTGGGGCAACTTGTCCAAGCCACTGAGTCTGGTCTGAAACCAAGCCCCCAGACTCAAGGTAGGTGGGATGATGGTGGAACTTTAAAAGTTTATATCCCTCTGCCTTTAAAGTGACTTTGCTGGTAAATTAAGAAACACTGGTTCAAGAGACTTAACCATCTTGCCCTTGGAACTGTTAAACCAGTAGTCCTCAACCTTTTTTTTTTTTTTCCCTCTCCCTCATCTGTGAGGTACCACCTATTATCTTCAATGATTCAGGCAAACTCTGACAAAAGCACTTTATTACGCTCCAAATACAGAAACCTAAAAAGAAGCAAGAAGCCCAAAGCAACACACCAGTCCACACTGAACCTCAGTGCCCTAGGAAGGCATCACGGATTGTAAAGGAATCACCAGGATTCCCCCAGAACTAGCTTCCTTCCCGTGAGTGCGATTTACCTCTTATTCAAAAGACAGGTATACTTGAAAAGTGTTAGTGGATTTCTCTGTTGTTAGAAACGAGTCTTTTTCTTTGGCTCTTATTTAAAAATGAGAATTACAAGAGAATCTCCGAGGACTCTTTATTGTTGCTTAATAAAACACATTTAGTAGCAGCAATGTCCCTTGACTTAAGCTCAAACAACACGGAGCGCTAAGTGTGAATTATTCCATCAGCCTTCACCCTGCTCATGCTTTATTACTTAATAATGCTGCTTTGCACGGAGTGTCAGCAGGCCGCCTAAGAAATGATTACAGCATCAGGCTAAAGAGATGGTACATTCAGTTGCTGCTGCTTCTATAAATATTGCTCCATGATCTTTGCACTTAATTTTTATTTCAATCTTTTTTCATTCTTTCTGTAAACAAATTTTGGTAGCAAATAAAGGAATATAATAAATAAATGAAACAATAAACGACTTGCTCTTGGGGTAAANGACAATTTAACTAAAATGTTTATAGCTTACCATCATTCTTTATTAAAAAGCACAAGAGTTATTAAACTATACCAATTTTGTTTTCTTGCCCCTCGAAGGCTTCCTTGAGATAAACAAGAAGGTATGTTTGAAAATTTTTTTTAAATAACAGGAGAAGAACTGCTAAGAAAGATACATTTAAAGTGAATCTACTGGGTTACTGGAATGTTCTCTATTTAATTTTGTTTTTACTCACATTTCTATGCAAGAGTGTAGAATAATAATTAAGGTATTTCTAAGGAAATGAACACAATTATTGAACTGCAGTGTTATTTATGGAGAAGCCACTAGCAAGATGTGTTTATGCCTAGGGTTTACTTTTGTCCTGATTAGAAGATAACCTCATGAAATTTATGCTATTACAGATGGATTATTTACTTCATTTTGTTTACTGAAACGCTGAGTTTTTTGTGGATCTGGACCTGAAGGTGATGGTTAGGGCCCTTTCTTCATTTTTCTCTGAGTTTAGAGGCTTGTTCCAGTTTTACAGATATTTTATTTTCCTGCAAGAACTGAGTCTCTTGGCCCTGTGTTTCCATTTTTGTCATTGAAAAAGCAATATGTATATATCATGAGGTAATTTTAGTAATGCATTTATTATTTATAATCTTTAAAATATTGTTGTCTTTTCATGAGGGTTCATAGTGATTTTTCTCTTGCAACTTGATCCAGGCTCTGGGATCGTGCAAAAAAGCTCAAATTCTCTGTATTTTGGGATTACAAAAATGGCTGGTAAGACATTTGTAATAAGTAGGATGCATGTGACATTAAAACTCAATGGCTCCGATGATGATTTCAAATTTAAAAGAAATTTGATTATTGCAATAATATGCTATCCTCTCTACAGTTAAATTGCCTTTCTCTCCTTCCTCCCTACCGTGTCCTCAGTTTTGATTATGAAAACCAATATTATAACATCTAAGAGTATGAAGAGAAAAGAAACAAGATTCCTGGTACAACTGCCATTTTTATTCATTGCCTTCTATTCTTTGCCCATACACGTTGATATTTTTAAACATAGTAGCAGTCACATACATGCGCGATACTGTATTCTGCTTTTTTATTGTCAATTCTCTTTTGAAGAAAGATCTGGAATTTTATAAGGAGATTGCAAAACAGGACTAAAGAATCTATGTCACGCCAGGTGAAAAAAANGTGTTGATTATATGAGTTTCAAGCTTTTTAAAAGTGGTGTAACATTTACCTTAGATTTTCTTACCCAGAGATTTGAACCCAACCATCTTGGGTTGGAAAAGGGTATGGAATGTAATCAAACTAAAATTTGTGAATGAAAGTAGAGCAGCATTTGCCTTCTGCCAGATTGCTAATTAAATGCCATGGAAGACTTTGCGTATTTAATTTTAGTCATGTAAAGAATGTGCAATAGTTGGTAGGCAAGAGTTTTGGCCAGAAAAGAAATGACTATATTTTTAGATCATTTTGCTACCCCTGTAAAATTATTATCCTTTAAAGTAGCTGAAGTGTAGAAATGGAAAAGTTCCTTCATTTGATCCAGAATTAGGGTTTTTCTGGGTTAAAGGGCAAGGTCCTTGAGGGAATCGGCAAAAGAATGATTGAAAACCATGTGCCATGAATTTTAGACAGAAGAGGCAAGGAGACAGATGAAGACATGGAGGTATGAAGGGCCTGGAGATCTCTGTAATAAGAACAGACATAATGGTAAAAATAGAGCAAGAGAGCTGGAAGAATGGAGGGTTGTGTTCAGCAGGTTTATTAAAACTAAAATAAAACTGAAATAAAATCTGAAATGCAAGTGAGTTGGGCTTTTTAAAAAGTTCTCTTTTTGTTTTGGTTTGGTTTTTCTGTTGTAAAACATTAGGCCCAGAACAGAGAACAATGCATGGGGACTGAAATCCGTTCATTAACTGGTTCACACATTAATTCCACAAATACTTTGCTAAGCCCCTCCTATGTGCCAGGCACTATTTGAGGGGCTGGGAATACAGTAGTGAATGAGGCAGAAAATATTTTGATGGTTTGGAGTTCGGACTCTAATGGAGGAGTCAGGCATGTAAATAAATAAAATATCTATTTGTAGTAAGATATAAATGATAGCAACAAAAGCAAATGTAAGATATAAATGATGGCATAAAGGCATGAGGGGTGGGGAGTTAGTTTAAACATGATGGTCAAAGAAGCGAAGAGGGGGGATGGGAGGGGGAACAGGAAAGAAACGAGGGAGAATGCCAAGCAGACATCTGGGGTAAAGACGTTCAAGGCATGAGAACAGCAAGTGTGAAGGTAGGCCTGTCCCTAACATTTGTAAAGCCCAGGGCAAAAATACAAACGGGGCTCATGAACTTTATGTTTGTTTGTTTATTTATTTATTTATTTGTATTTTTTTAAATCAATTTTTATTTTAGAGAGAGCAAGCATGCAAGTAAGGGAGAGAGGCAGAGGGAGAGAGAGAGAATGTTAAGCAGGCTCTATGCTCAGCGTGGAGCCCGACGTGGGGCTCCATCCCACGACCCTGGGATCGTGACCTGAGCTGAAATCAAGAGTCAGACCCTCAACTGGCTGAGCCACCCAGGGGCCCCGAACTCTATGTTTAAATGTTAAAAATTGTAAAAGCGATTCTGCCATTCAAACTTGAGTACTGGCCTCGCAGGTCAGGTTTAGATTTAGTACTCTTGGACTTCTTAGGGCTTTGCAGCAGAACTTGGTGGTACAGGGTGAGCCAGCTTCTGGCTTCTGGTTCCAGCCAGAGGTCAATTCCTCTTTCTTTTCCCACCCCATGATCCTCCCATCACCACAAGGGGCCTTGCACAATGCGCATGGTCACCCCTGCCTGCATGTCTGTCTGGGTTCTGTCCACACTGCCCCCAAACAGGTACACTCTGATGGCTCTTGGAATTAAGGATGTGCACACTTGTGACACAGTCAGCTCTTGGGAAGATGAACCAGGGAAGGGGCCCGTGCTGGCCCTGGAAACCAGCTCCTGGCCCTTTGGGCAGTGTACTCTGGGGTTGTGGACCCAGAATATGGTCTAGGTGGGGCAGGAGCTCTGGATGGGCACAGCATTTTGATGTCAGTGGCTGTGCCCAGTGTGGAAGGGTGTGGCTGGAGGAAGGTCAGAGCAAGATCCTTGAAATCAGGGGGCCCAGGGCAGTGGTCTCTTTTGCCAGCACCTAAAGGTGGAACCTCGGCTTGTCACACTTACAGAAGGACAAGGAGGCTATTCCCTGTAGCCCCAGGATTTGTACTGTGATGAAGGAGGAGCTATAAAGCTTCTGTCCTGTGGCCAATTATAAAAAGTAAAGGAAGGAAGAAAAGGAATCCTTGAAGGGAACAGTAATGAAGTTCCTGGCAGTTACGCCGGCGTGAACTGTAGAGCTAACACAACCCTCCCATCTTACAGATAAGGAAACTGAGTTGCACACCACTTGTGTCTTGGTAGGTTTTCACAGCTAAAGAATGTCAGAGCAGTACCGAAACCAGGTTTTCTGAAGTCCATTCTAGAATTCTCTTGACCACACCATGTAGTTTCCACGCCACTGAAGGTGATCAAAGATGAAGGAAGAAAGAAGAAAATGTGATGTGGAGGCAGGAGGAAGGAAAAATTTCATAAAAACAAGACCAAAATGTGGTATTTTAAGGAAGAGGTTTGCCCTTCATATGAATGATTCTTGGATTTTGGTGTATATTTTTGGTAGCAGTATGCGGTGAGTCACTAACAAAGAGCTTAAGACAGATGAGTTAACATAAATGGACCAAAATAAGCTGTGGTCTCTAGGCTGAGCAGCTGTTGGACAAACCTGCCAATATTTTATTTCCCAGAGACACTTGCAGCAGATGAAAGTGAGCAGGCGGTTAGTGCCACATTAGAAAATTCCACGCCGCTCAGTTTCCTGTGCCTGACATGTGGCTATCCAGGGGAAGGAGACCCCCCTCAGCCCCCCGGCCCCGGCTCTTTAGTGAAGCTCCGCTTTGTGGAAGAGGGTAGGTAGGGCTGCGCGGCACAGGAGGGTGAGGTAGTGACGGGACGATTCAGAGGTACGGAATCCGAACACCCTGGGTTTTTGGCCCTGATTGTGCCACTAGCTTCGTAACCAAGGGAGACTCCTTCAGCTTCTCTGCGGCTCTGTTTTTAACTTCTGAAAGAGGGGCCTGGGTTGAATGACATCCTAAGCACATTCCAGCTTAAAAATGTATAGTCCACATTCACTGAGCCCTTACCTTTCGGTAGTTCCCTCCAGGTGTGCTTACATATGGATTTTCCCCTCCATTAAATCTTCAAGGTTGTTTCAACAGTAGGCTCATTTCGCAGATTAAGAAACTGAGGCTGAAAGAGTATAAGGGACCTGTCTCAAGTCATACAGCGAGCAATGGCAGAGCCTGGACTCAAATCTGAGACTGTCTCAGAAACCTGGCTTCTTAACCACCCTTCTCCGCTGTCTCTTCTCCCTAAGCAGGAAAATTGGGAACACGTTGCCTCATATCCTTTCCCTCTCCACAGCCATATATCTGTTTCAAATCGTTATGCTTCAATTGCACTTGTACTGGATTTTCAGACCCTAATTGGAGCCCTTCACGGCATCTACACACGGCCCTGAGAATGAATGGCATTAAAGACAGTAAATCAAATTCAGGACACACACCTCACATGGGACAGAAATAGTGTGGAGCAGGGCACAGAGGGGCCATTTGATTCACAGGATCATCGGCGTCTTGAATATTTTGTATGTTCTCTCCAGTGAACACTGTGTACTTCATGTTCCTGCTGATGTCACCGGCAGAGATGTCTCTTGGGGAGACACCCTGTTTGAAAAGCCAATTCAGTAACCTCTTCTATCCTGATTTAATA
>NW_027527378.1:1782382-1794842 GCF_008692635.1 Crocuta crocuta
TGTTCCCTCTCATAAATTACACACAGTTTAAACACCTCCTTGTACTGCCTCTCTTCTGATAAAGACGGCAGACAGCAGAGGGACATCCCTCTTTCCAATACAAAACAGAGAAACTCTAAGATTGTGGGTGATATGATCTAACTTCGACTCCAGGTTGATCTTTAGTTGGGGACTGACAAAAATCCTGTTTTCAAAATCTGTAGGGATATTTTATGACTGAAATCACACTTTCCATAGCTCTTTCTTTGATGGTTACATATACAGAAATGGAGAACTGAGGCAATATCTAATAAATTCAAACCAGTAAAGCACTGCTGCTTGTGTTTATATGGATGTCTTAAGCCATAGAAGCTCTGAGCTGAAAAGAGAAAGACACATACGCTCAACCTTCGAAGTCAGACGGCAGGTAGTAAAATATGGTGGATTATGTTAATGACCTTGATTCTCTACCTCTTTCTTTGGCCACATCTTTTACCACATGACCTTGGGATTTCTTTCACTACAGAGGCAGAGTTTATTTCCCACCCCTTGAAATTTGAGTTGGCCTTGCAACTTTGGGCCAGCAGAATGTGGTGCAAGTGATGGTGGGTCAGTTCCAAGTCTAGGTTTCAAGGAACCTCGAGTGTTTTCATTTGCTTGCTCTTCCCTGTGTTTGCCATGAGAACATGCCCTGGTTATCCTGCCGGAAAACGTGACATCAGAAGCAGAGCTGAGTTTCCCCAGTCATTGTTGCTGAGCTTACCCTAGATCCGCTGAGCTGCGGCTGACCGAAAGACCTATGGGCGAGTCCAAGTGAGATTAGAAACACTATTTAGTCTAAATTGACAACCCACAGGTTTATGAACTAAAGAAATGCTTATTGTTTAAGGACATTGAGCCTTGGGGTGTTTTGTTACACAGCATTACGTGTCAACTGATAGCTGATACAGAAAGTGAGACTTTAGTTGTTAGGAAGACACAGAGGAAGAACCAAGAATCAAACTGAGATCTAACACAAATCTGAAGTCTTTCCAAATTAGCATGGTTATGGATTCTCCCACAGTATTCATTCTGTACACATACTGGGTCTCTTACTGGTGAGGCCCTATGCTAAGTGGTACATCCAGTGAATGGGAGCCTAAGAGAAGCAAAAGTAAATAATAAACATGATCCAGAGAGGCTGGCCACGGGAATGAAGTCAATCAAATGGCTGATGATATTTAGGGTGGTAGAGAAGGGTGAATTCAAGGAGCTGGCTGTGGGGCCAAGGGTCGAAGAGAAGAACAATGACGACAGGATGAAGTTAAAAGCTTAACCGACTGAGCCACCCAGGCGCCCCAAGGATGAAGTTAAAAGCTAAGATAAAGAGGAAGGTATCGAACGTCAGTTATGAAGGAAATACCTATATTAGAGGTGTCTATGTATGATTAAGTATTTAAATAGAAAGTAGGTCAAACTAACAGAAGAAAGTGTAGCAACGCCATCAGTACACCCCTGCCCCACAACTATCCAGTTTAATGGGCTCTAGACCATCTCCAGCTGCCACCATCTACTTTCCTGTATCTGAAGGCTTTTGCCAGAATTGTGGAGAGACACTTTAAAGCCAAGATGTACTGGGAAACTCACATCTATGCTCCCCCTCCCCCAACATGTCAGCAATCCTCAACCAATGACCATGGCAGTTGGCTCGTAAACACCCCAGCTCTCCTGGGTTGTGGGATAGNGCCACCAGCCTCCCTCCTGCTCCTCTGCCCTCCCCAACACCCTTGCAGCCACTGCTCTCGCTGCCTGAACTGCTCCTCCTCTGACTTGTTTGCCACTGATTTCTTCCTGTCATGCAGGCCTCAGGCTAAATCTCACCATGTTGAGGAAGCCTTGGCTAGCTATCAGACCCAAAGGAGCTTCATCATCTGATGTTAATTCTCAATGTCACTTCTTGTACTATTGGATGTTTTTCTTATTTCTTTGTTTGTTTTCATGTGTTTTTGGCAAGGGTANAGTGTGTGCTAAAGCCACCTATGACTCAACAGTTCCATTCGTAGGCATACATCTCAGGAGAATGAATGCCTATGGCCAACAAAAGCCATATACAAGGATGTTTATCGCAGCTTTACTCATAATAACCCCAGACTGAAACCAAACCAAGTGTCCCTCAAGACGAGAATGGGCACAGTAATCGCGAAGCAGTCAATGGAATATTCTGCAGTGGAATACTACACAGCAATAAGAAGAATGAGGTGCTGCTCTGTATGCCTCACAGACGAATTTCACAGAAATTTATACTGAACAAAAGAGAACATATTATTTGATTCCATTTTCATGACATTCATGAATAGGGAAAAGCGATCTGTGGTGGTAGGTGCTGGAAGCGTGGTTACCTCTGGGTAGGAGGGTATTGACTGGGAGGGAGCCCGGGGTGCTGGAAATATTCTATATGTTGATGTAGCTGGTAGCTACATGGATACGTACACACATGAAAGGCCAGTGAGATGCACACGTAAGATCTGTACGCAGTCTATATAGGTCATACGTGAAAAAAGTGAAAAATAAAAAAGTAGTTTCCATGAGGGTAACGACATTTTTTTTTTTTGCCTTACACACTANTCAGCAAGTACTTTCAGTTTGAGCAAGTGAATAAATGTGGATTTGCGTTTGTTAAAAAACTTTAAACCAAAAACTAAGTAAGGTCTTATTGACTGTCTGTTCCACGTGTTGTATATAGTAGAGGCATCAAAGATGAATCAGCCAAACGAGAAATATACAACTGATTATATGAAAGGCCAGCATATCATAANATCATAAATGCTATAAAACAGATGCCAAACAAAGCGTTCGTGGTGCTAGAAAGACAGAGGCATTTCAACTGCAGCTTTGGGGAAATGAGATTTGATCTGGCCCTGGAAATATTTCTGCAGGTAGGGCTGAGTGGGAGAGGAAACAAAGAAGGGGGTGGGTGTGAGTGGCAGAGAACAAAGACTCAGAGACAGGAAGCCCAGGGAAATGTTGAAACCTGAGGTGGCTGCAGTCAGGGGTGGGGAGTCATGGGGGAGGGAAAGATGAACATCTGTCAAAGCAGCTTGGGGCCCGCGCAGAAAGGGCCTGGACGACTTCTCAAGGAGTTTGGCCTTCACTCCATTCATAGGGATAAAGTTTCAAAGGTTCCAAATCAAAAGAGTGATTTTGAAGGCAGAATTGTTATCCTCCCTAAATTCATATCAAAAAATATATTCACTTACAGAAGAATCTGAAAAGGCAGTTCAACGCAAAGGACGCAAAGCTGATACAATCACTGCGATCACTCTCACGTGCTGACTCTGGGACACTCAAACCAAGTGACATGGGATTCACAAGCCATAAGATTTACTATTTTGAAGTGTACAGTTCAGTGGGTTTTAGTATGTTCATAAGCTTGTGCACCATCACCGCTAATTCCAGGACATTTTCATCACCACAAAAAGAAACCCCCAAAGTCATTGTACTCATGCTCCCCATTTCTCCTTTCCCCCAACCCTGGCAACCACTAATCTACTTTCTGTCTCTGTAGAATTTCCCAGAGGTATGTTTCTTTTTTTTTTTTTTAAATGTTTACTTATTTTTGAGAGAGAGAGAAAGAGAGAGGGAGACATAGAATCCGAAGCAGGCTCCAGGCACTGAGCTGTCACCACAGAGCCTGACATGGGGTTTGAACTCACAAACCATGAGATGATGACCTGAGCTGAAGTCCAACACTTAACCAACTGAGCTACCCAGGCGCCCAGCAGAGGTATTTTTCTATGTGTACATGTGCAAATATATATACATATATATATATCTTTTTTCTTTTGCTTCTCCCCCCATTCACACAAATGAGTTTGTACATACTGCAAAGTAAGACTCTTGAACATACATCTGGACTCTTACTCTTGAACACACCACATTGGTTTGTAAAATATTCTGGGTGGCAGGGCGAGTGTGGATGGGGAAAAAAGGTTGGGGGCACGGAGACCACTTGGCAATGCCTGCAAGGGCAAGAAGTCCCGCAGGCAAGAAGCAGGATGCCAGCAATCTAGTGGATGCTGGGGTGTGCTACCAAGATCCCCACTTCAGGACTGGCATGTGCTTCCAGGATCCGCACTCATTAGCCCAGCTGGAGGAAATGCTGGTGGCCAATGGACCTCCACTGAGTCTCCTTCCGGTCCCTGCCTTCACCTAAAGAGAGCTTACTAGCCTGAGGTCACACTCTTTCTCTAGGGCAGCTTACTTCCAAAGATCGGTCGATACTGGGGCGGGGGTAATACATGGCCAGACACCTTCCCCAACTTGAAAGTTCCCTGAAGGGCCATCCCAGCTCCAGAGCTCCCTAAAAGCCGAGGCTGTATTGCAGCCCATTTCTTCCCTCTGCCCAAATCTGCTTCCTTCACTTCTCCACAGGTGCAGTCCCTAACAAACGTCCTGCACTCATATCTCTGTCTCAGAATCTGTTTCCCAGGGGACCCAGCTTGTGGCAATTAGTGAGGAGAGAAACGGAGCTGGCGTGTGTTGAAGTCTTTGTGGAGCAACTGAGTGGGCAGAGCTTAGTGATCACTTAGACGTGTGGCATGGGAAGGGTGGGAGAGTTGAAGAGAAGGAGGAAAACAAATATTTATATATATGATTTATACATTAGGTTTATATATCATGCACAACCATTGTTTATATATATGTAAATACATAATCCATCCTCAGGCACTTATTCGGTGTCTACTTTGTACCAAAACCAGTTCTGGAACCTAAAGGTTCAAGGTGAAGTAGATCTGCTTCTTTTGTTTAGTATATCCCCAGTGTTTGGGTCAGATGGAGAATAAACAATGAATTCTAATACAATTTGTTGCACACCATGGTAAACGATAGGGAAAAGTGATGAGGAAATATTAAGAGAGTGAAGATGCTGCAAGGTTTGAAGCCGAAGTGTTTTGAAAGATCATAAGTCATCATGTGACATGGAGAATGTAGATGAAAGAGTTTGCAGGTAGAAAATAAATGTCAAGGTCATGTCCTTGAAAGAGTTAGAAATATGGGGCACCTGGATGGCTCAGTGGGTTAAGTGTGTGACTCTTGGTTTTGGCTCAGGTCATGAATTCACAGTTTGTGAGTTCAAGCCCCATGTCAGGCTCTGTACTGAGCATGGAGCCTGCTTGGGATTCTCTCTCTCTCTCTCTCTCTCTCTCTCTCCCCCTCCCCTTCTCTCTCTGCTCCTCTTCCTGCTTGTGCTCTCTCTCTCTCTCTCTCAAAATAAATAAACATTAAAAAAAGATTTGGAAATATGGGCTTGGAACTCCTGAGAGAGGTCATGGATAGAAATATAGACTTCGGTGGTGTCTCCATAGAAACAATAGTTAATGCTTTGGGAGTAAATGAGCTTGTCAAGGGAGATCATGTAAGATGGAAACTTGAGAAAGTTCTGCACCAGAGCTGACTAATTTCCGAACTCAGTCAGCTACTCCCTATGCCAACACCCATGGCAGACGTAGCTAACTGAACATACGGCCTCAGAATTCTTCTTAACTCATGGTTTCTGGCAGCCATTGCCAATAAATCCACTTACCATTCCTGGTTTCTTCTCAGTCTAGGTGTGGTGACCAGGAACAATTGTGGGTCTCCAGGGAAGAGTGAGCTGCTCTAATTATTAAGTGCAGAGAGAGCACCCAAGCAGGCAGGAGAAGTAGTTAGGGGAGTGGCAGTGGTGTGGTCCCAGAAGGAAGAAGGGTGTTTTAGGAAGGAAAGAATAACATTTGTCAAACGATGGAGGGAGTGGAGGACTTGAGGAGACAGTGAGATTCGAGTGGGTGGCCAGTGGTGATCTTACAGAGAGTGCTTTCACTAGTGGTGTGCAAGAGAAGTAGGATGAAGGAGGTCTGAGTACAGAATGGGAGGCATTTCCAAATGCTTGTCTATAAATGGCCTGCCTTGGACCCCTTTGGGGAGCTTGTTGAAAATGCATTTCTAGAGAGCCATGACTCTGGCGGTACTCTGGCCTTCCGGGAGCACTCCTATCAGGGTTATCTGTATAGCAGAGAGAGGCTAGAAGCTACGGGCAGGTGCTCACTGTGGCAGATGCTATGGACGTCCCTTTCACATGAATTAGCCCTCACCAATCAGTACACACCATTGGTGTCATACACAAGCCCATGTGACTCTCTGTCTGAGGACTTTCTCTGGCCACTGGAGCATGCTTGTCTGCTTGCCAGAAATGCCAAAAAGTTAATTTCTCAGGGAGCAGCCTTCAACCAATGAAGGAGAGAAGTTGGTTGATAAATATTTTAGCTTCCTCTCCTCTCAGAGGGAACAACTGGGGGCTTGTTTTATGCAGTCTCTCACTAGTCCCCAGTAGGATGGAGTCTGAGGTGCCCAGGGCATGCTCATTAACATGCACCACGTTGACTTCCTTCCCTCTGTCTCACTTCCCTACTTTTCTATTGGCCCCAGATCACCTTTTGCCTAAACTATTAGTACCCATTTCTTTCTCTCCTGGGGAACCCCCAAATTCACCGTCTCAGATCCTCTTCATAGGCACACGTAACAAGTACATATTCCAGAGGCTCTTGCAGTCTGGTTGAGCCCATGTGACTAGGCTCTGACATGTGGGCAGAAGTGGTAGACATCACCTCAGGTCTGGCCACAAAACTCCTGGTCTGATCATCCCTCTCAGCCTTTCCTTCCATGGTGACTTCAGAGGCCATGTGTTTAAGATGGCAGCATCACAAAGTGGAAGTGACCTGGATTCCTAAGTCATCCATTGGAGTGAACCTACTAGGGAGAGCTGTCTCACTTATACCAGACTGTGGCATGATTGAATGAGACAAAGAAATTTACTATATAAAGTCACTGAGATTTTTTTTTTTTTGTTATAGCAGCTGGCATTAATGACCCTGACTCACGTACCTGCCCTCTCAGGTTTCCCTCATTCAAGTCTCCAAAATGACTCCTCTTCGTCCCCCTTCAAAAATTTCCAGCTGACAACATAGCTGAAAACAGCCTTGTGTTAAAGGCAAGGCATATGATTATCCGATTAAAGTGCACTCAATTGTGAACAATAAGAACCAAATTAGCTACGGAAAGATAGTTCTGTTTTCAAATGGATTCCTGCTTGGTAGGGTCTATGAGGGAAATTTTCCTTCATATCCTTCTTGGCATCTTTGCCTAATGATTGGCTCAGCCCACTTCCAACTCTACTTGTGCAGAAAAAAGAGGGGTCAGCCACTCCTAAGGGACTGCTGACCTCTAGCTCCTGGGATAAAGTCCGAACTTGTGAGCCTGGCGTTCCCACGTGTCCCAGGTGCCCCAGCCTACATTCTACCCTGATCTTTGCCCTCCTTCCCGTGAGACCTCTCAAATCATACTACTCACGGCGGGGTGTGTATGCTTTCTCACCTCTACATCTTGGCTCCACCGTGCCCTCGACTTGGCGCGTCCTTTCCACTCCTCTTCTCCTTTCTACGCCCAGCCTCAACTTATGGGCCTGACTCAAATTTTGTCTCCTTTTCAAAGCTGTGAAATTCCATTTTGCCTTCCCGTGCCACTATTCATTTGGTCTTCAGCATTTGCTGTTTATTATTATTTTCATCTTTTCATGTGTTTATGTCCCCTCTCCTGAGCTACAAAGGAACCACTTAAAGGAAAAATTATGCCTATTTCTCTTTTCATCTCTATAGCTTTCAACATGGTTCCAGGGACACGATTACTGAAAATAGACAGACAGCAAACTGAACTTTGTAAATATCACAAACGCAAAGTCTTGTTCACACATAATTTAAAAAAGCCTATTCAGGGGTGCCTGGCTAGCTGAGTCAGTAAAGCATGCAACTCTTAATCTTGGGGTTGCAGGTTTGAGCCCCACATTGGGTGTACAGATTACTTAAAAATAAAATCTTCTAAAAAAACAAAAACAACTATTCAGGAATAAGTTTGAACTTACAGCAAAGTTGCAGGAATAAAAATAGTATAAATCATATACTATGCTTTGCCTAGATTTACTTGTTTGCCTACTATAAATATTTTACCTCATTTCCTTTGAATTTCCCTCTCTATCATCTATGATTTCCTTTTTATTCAAACACACACACACACACATCACACACACATCACACACACACACACACACATGCGCACACATCATGGTTTTCTGAGCCATTTGAAGGTTACTTACATATATCATGATACTTTACTCTTAAATACTTCAGTGTATTTCCTAAGAATGGAGATAGTTCCTTACCTAATTACAGAAAAGGGATCAATTTTTGCCAACTTAATACTGATACAACGCATTTGTATCAATAAGTTTTTCTCATTCCAGTTTTTTCAATTGACCCAATAATGTCCTTTATGGCATTTTCCCCTTCCAATACAGGATCCAATACAGGGTTAGATATTGCATTTAGTTGTCATATCACCTTAGACTCCTTTGATCTGGAGAACATTTCTGTAGCCTTTCTTTGTCTTTTAGGACATAGTTACTTTTCAAATTAACCCTTATCCCCCCTTCTAAAGAATGTCAGAATTTGAAAACATCTTCTAGGTTTGGCTGGCTATTCTATATGCATGCACATGGATGGGTGTGGGCGTTCTGAGAAGTGCCAGAATCACTCCCAGCAAGACTGCACACTTCAGCCTTCTCTTCTTCTCATTTTGAACTTATAATCAATGGCAATATTTTCTACACTGCTATACAGGAACCTTTGACTTATTTTATTTACAGTATCTTTCTCCTTGCTTAAGAGGAGTTGGAGTGGAAGAGGAAATCGCAAATCTCTCCTCCAGCTTCTGCTGGCCTGAAGGCTGCAGGGGAGGAAAAGTCAATAGAGGAAGTGAGAGAGTAAACTGAGAAGTTGAAATCAAAGCGGTGGGCCGCTGAGTCTCGCCTGTGGAGTATCTCTTCTCTGAAGTCAAAGCATTTTTACAGACAGCATTCAACCATAGCTAAATAAAATCCCTATGCTGTAGAAAGGGAAGGCATTAGTAATTTCCGTTGTCTCTGAGTGGAAACAGAGACACTGACAGGGGCAATGCCTTTTCTACTTTGAGTCCGAGAGGCGGTGAGGAATCATGGAAAGAGCTGATAAAGGATGACTATTTATTTGAATCTATTTATTACCGTTGCTGCCAAGTAGTTATGTAGCTCAGCAAGTCACATCCTCTCTGAGCTTTGATATTATTATCTATAAAAATGAGGGGCTGGAGTGGAGTAGACCGGCTCTAAGTTTCCTTCCGTGCCTCTAACATTCCGTGATGAGGAGTTCTGGCATGCTTCACTGCACATCTATGGCATGCCTACTATGTGTTGGGCATTGGCTAGGATGAATAGGGCTTTGTCTTTGTTCTCAAGCATCTCCCAGCATGGCAGCAGTGCTGGAATCATGGTGTGTAAGCAAAGAATTGTGAGAAGGGCCATGACAGGGGCAAGTTCAAGGTACAAGGGTGTTATATATATTTTTTTCTTAAATAGTTTATTGTCAAGTTGGTTTCCATAGAACACCCAGTGCTCATCCCCACNAGTGTTCCCTGATAATTGCTTATATTTCTGCATGGTTGTAATAAGTCCATTTTCATTCATGATTTTGTCTGTTTCGGTGCTCTCTCTTTTCTTTTTGAGATGCCTGGCTAGAGGTTTGTCANTTTGGTACTTGCACTTCTTCTAATTTCTTGAAATAGGCCTGGAGTGCAATGTGCTTTCCTCTTAGGACTGCCTTTACCACATCCCATAGAGTTTGAATTGTATTTTTATTTTCATTTGTTTCCATATATTTTTAAATTTCTTTTCTCATTGCCTGATTGGCCCATTCATTCTTTAGTAGGGTGTTCTTTAACCTCCACGTTTTTGGAGGTTTTCCAGACTTCTTCCTGTGATTGATTTCAAGTTTCATAGCATTGTGATCTGAAAGTATGCATGATATGATCTCAATTCTTTTATATTTATTGAGGGCTGCTTTGTGACCCAGTATGTGGACTATCTTGGAGAATGTGCCATGCACACTTGAGAAGAAAGGGAGTTCCATAGTCTCAGGATATAGAGTTTTAAATATATCTGTCACATCCATCTGGTCCAAAGTGTCATTCAAGTCCATTGTTTCTTTAGTGATTTTCTGTCTAGTTGATCTCTCCATTGCGGTAAGTGGAGTATTAAAGTCCCCTGCTATTAGCACATTCTTATCCATAAGATTGCTTCTGTCTGTGATTAATTGTTTTACATATTTGGATGTTTCCGTATTCAGTGCATAGACATTTATAATTGTTAGTTCTTCCTATGGGTAGACCCTGTAATTATGATATAATGCCCTTCTTCATCCCTCGTTACTGCCTTTACTTTAAAGTCCAGTTTTTCTGATATAAGTATAGCTACTCCAGCTTTCTTTTGACTTCCAGTAGCGTGATAGATATTTCTCCATCCCTTTACGTTCAATCTGAAGGTGTCCTGAGGTCTAAAATGAGTTTCTTGTAGACAGCAAATAGATGGGTTTTGGTTTTTTTTATCCATTCTGCTACACTACGTCTTTTGACTGGAGCATTTAGTCCATTTACATTCAGTGTTATTATAGAAAGTTATGGGTTTAGAGTCATTGTGTCCTTTGTAGGATTCATGCTTGTGGTGGTGTCTCTGGTATCTTGTGTTCCTTGCAACATTTCCCTCATAGAGTTCCCCTCAGGATTTCTTGTAGGGCTGGTTTATGGGGACAAATTCTTTCAATTTTTCTTTATTTGGGAAGACCTTTATCTCTCCTTCTATTCTGAATGACAGACTTGCTGGATAGAGGATTCTTGGCTGCATATTTTTTCTGTTCATCACATTGAAGATTTCTTGCCATTCCTTTCTGGCCTGCCGTGTTTCAGTAGATAGGTCTGTAACCAACCACTCTGATAGTTTTCCCTTTTATGTTGGGCCCTTTTATCCCTAGCTGCTTTCAGAATTCTTATTTTGTCCTTATATTTTGCCAGTTTCACTATGATATTTCATGCAGAAGATCAACTCAAGTTATGTCTGAGGGGGGGTGTCCTCTATGCCTCTTGGATTTCAATGTCTGTTTCCTTCCCTAGATTGGGGAAGTTCTCAGCTATAATTTGTTCAAGAACTCCTTCAGCGCCTTTCCCTCTTTCTTCCTCTTCTGGAATTCCTATGATATGGATATTGTGGATATTGTTCCATTTGATTGTATCACTCAGCTCTCGAACTGTCCTTTCATGTTCCTGGATCAGTTTATCTCTCTTTTTCTCAGCTTCCTCTTTTCCTATAATTGTGTCTTCTAATTCATCTATTCTCCTTTCTGCCTCTTCATCCCATGCATTGGATGCCTCCATTTTATTATGCATCTCATTTATAGCATTTTTTAATTCATCACAACTATTTTTAAGTTCCATAGTCTTTGTAGCAATAGTTTCTCTGATGTCTTCCATGCCTTTTTCAAGCCCAGCAATTAATTTAATGACTGTTGTTCTAAATTCTTGTTCAGTTATGTTGCTTATATCTGTTTTGAGCAGTTCTTTAGCTGTCATTTCTTCCTGGAATTTCTTTAGAGGAGAAGTCTTCCACTTCTTCATTTTGGCTAGGTTTCTGTCTCTCGTTAGTTTTAAAAGTTTGTTATGCACTCTGCACCTGCGAATATTGCTGTATTAAAGAAGGCTCTTTGACTGTCCAGGTCCTGTCTGTCCAGGAAGTGTTCTTTGAATGGTATCTCTTGGTCTCTCCTGTTGAGACTTTGCTTATTTAATTTCCCTACTCGTAGTGGTATTTGGGACTCTCCACCATGTGTACTTTGGCTTGTTTCTTGAGGTAGCCCTGGAAAAGAAAACAGACAGACAAACACGCAGGGAACAAAGGCACAGAAATGCACAGACAAATCCAACAAACACGCAAACCGAAAGGGAAAAAGAAAAAAAAAAGAAGAGAAAAAAAAAGGAGGAAAAACAAATAATAAAACTTAAAACTAAAAAAAATTAAAAAATAAAAAAGAAGAAAAGAAAAAAGAAAAAAAATCCAAAAGACAAAGGACAGTCCAAAAGCATAAAACCAGAATTCCCAGCTACAAATAAAGAGCAGGGTGTATGCAGTGCTTATGGAAGAGCATATACAAAGAGAGAAATGACAGGGTGGGGAGGAAGCGAAATTGGAGATAGAGACTAAGAGGCTTAATTCAGAGAAAGAGGAGAATATGGTAAGAGGTGAGGAGAAAGAAACGAAGATAATATTATTCAGAAGAACTATATGGTCTGATTACTCCAGAGAGACATAGAAAAGTAGTGGTGAAAGTGTAGAATATACATCTAGAGAATGGATTAAATGTGACTGTTTAAGCAAACCAATGATCAGAGTGCCCAGTCTAGCAGAGGGGAGGGATACGAATGGACAAGGGAAAATATATCTGAATAGAAAGAATTGATCTACAATTAAGCACGGCAGTGCATCCATGTTGGTCTTGCCCCGGGCTCCGGTAAAAAAAAAAAAAAAAAAAAAAAAAAGCAGCTCTCCAGTGCG